>NC_092872.1:425967785-426270285 GCF_028372415.1 Notamacropus eugenii
GCTGAGGTGAGACTGGAAACCAAGTTTTCTGACTCCAAGCCCAGTACTCCTTCCATTACACCAAACTTCCTCCTTAGTTGATATGAAACAGACCTCACCTTGATACAGCATAGGGCAATGGTCTGGGTGATGGACTCAGGATTGGTAAGACTCAGTGAAGTCTGAATTCCACCTCCAGTCCTATGCTATGTTGCTGGAGACAAATCATTTCACTACTATGAGCTTCAGTTTCCTCCATAAAATGACATCTATTGTTCCTATGTGACAGGGTTGTTGTGAGGATCAGAAAAGATAGCACGTTAAAATACTTTATCAGGGTTCAGATTTGTATTATTACAACAAAAGAAACTAGAAGTGCCTCCTGAAGGTCTATATTTGGTGTAAGATCTGGGTTCAAATACCAGCTTTTATATTTACCATCTAAGAAACATGGGGCAAGTCATTTCCTTTCTCTGGTCCTCAGTTTCTTCAAATGTAAAGTGATGGGGGCTGGACTAGACAGCTTCTGAACTCCCTTCTAGCTTTAAATCTAAAATTTCCTGATGCTATCATCTCTAAGCTCCAAACTTAGGATTTTACAAAAATAGTTTCAAGTTTTGCTTTAGTTGATCACTACAGACAGTGGTGATGCCTATGTATAACCTGAAATAGAGAAATGTAGGATCATAGAGAGAGAGTTGTAAGGGACCTTGGAAGGTCATTGAATTCAACCACTCCAAGGAGGAAGAAACTGACTCACAGAATAATTAAGCTTTCTCCAAGGATGTATAACTCACAAGTGTCTAAGGAAGGATTGGCAGATCTTCCTGACTCTAAGTCCAGTGCCCTACCTACTGTAACATGCTATGCTTTAAAACATGGGCTGAATTGCCTAACTATAACTATCATATTGAAGGACAGCCAGGTGGCACCATGGATAGAGCCCTGGGTCTGGAGTCAGGAAGGCTCATCTTCAAGAATTCATATCTGACTTCAGACACTTACTAGCTATGTGACCCTGGGCAAGTCACTTCACCCCGTTTGCCTCAGTTTTCTCATCTATAAAATGAGCTGGAAAAGGAAATGGCAAACCACTGCATTATCTTTGTCACAAAAAAAGGCAAATGGGGTCACTAAGAGTCAGCCACAATTTAGGAACAACAACAAATATCATATTTATGCGGAGATGCCTAGAAAGACTTTCCCTACCCTCAATCAAATCTAAATATTACCAAATAGGGCAGCAGCCTTAAGGAGTTGAGAAAAACGAAATGGGCAAATGAGTTGGATGGCTTTTGCTTCACCTTCCGTGACCCTGTGACCAATCAGTGAATCAACAAAGATTTATTAAGTACCTACTATGTGCCAGACACTGTGTTAGGCTCTGGGAAAACAAATGCAAAGTGAGAAAGTCGCTGTCTTTAAGGAGATGGCCTTCTCCTAGGGGAGTAGAACATATTTACACATAAGTAAATATAAGTGTAAGACATATGGTGTAACTGCTGTCTAAATACCAAAACAGCTAAGTATACATGTAGCTTGGATCTGATCTAGAGATCATGGATGCCTCTTGAGAGAAGACTATGATTTCTGCCTTTGTGAAGAGTAGGAGGAAGGTGGTATCTGAGTACTTGCTCCTTTCTCACTTATCTCTAGGAAGGGCATTGGGCTAGGATTCTCTTTATTAACCACATGTCAGATATTGGTCGTTTAGGGGTCTAACACTTTGGGGGCCAGGATGAATGCCACTTTCCCTGAAAAATTTCAGGGGGAAAATATTGCTTAGATTTCTATCCTTAGCTTAGCTCCTTCCCACAAAATGCTCATTGTGCAAAAGACTATCACAAGTAACTAGTATATCATTTATCAAAGTATGTCGTATACAGAAACCAGGGAAGTTATACAGATTAAAAGAGAGACTAAAGAATGAGTTGGGAGTCAGATAAGATCTTAGTCAAGGAGAGAGTAATAATAACTAACATATATATGCATCTATATACACATTCATACATATATACATACATTTACACATATACATGCATATAAATGGGTGTGTGTGTATATATATATATCTGTATATATTTGTGTAAATGTGTGTGTGTATGCTATGTGCCAGTCACAGTGCTAAGTATTTTACATATATTGCTTCAATTGATTCTCACAGTAACTCTGGGAGTTATTCTATTATTATTTCCATTTTACAGATGAGAATGCTCATGTTAAGTGACATGCCCAGTATCACACAGTGAACGAGGATCTGAAGCTGGATTTTAAGTCAGGTCTTCCTTATTCTGGACTCAGTACTCTAGCCACTATGCCACTTAATCATTGCCTCTAATCTCCATAATTTCAAAGGAATAAGAAGCATATCTCTTTGAGGTTTCTATGGTTGCAAGTATGGAACATATTGAGGAACCAGGTTCCTCTGCACCTCTTGAAAAATATTTGCCTCTCTCAAGCCCTCCAATGGTCTGAAACAGTTCATTTTACACTCATACGGGTACCCAGATTCTCAGTCCAGTATTCTGCTCTTCGATCAGGAGACATCTTCCCTTAAACATACTCAACATAGCATTATCACAGTACTATCCTTCAGGCCCTGCCCTGCCCAACCCAAGTGTGTGGAGTTATTATATAATTTTTGCTGTATACAAACTAAATACACTGTGATTATGGGATTAATAAGTGAAGGAAAGACCCCTTGAAGAAGGAGGCACTTGAGAGCAGTCTTGATGGAAACTAAGGATTCCCAGAGGCAGAGTTGAGGAGGGAGACTATTTGGGGAACAAAGAATAGTTTGTGTGAAGGTACAATGTTGGGAGACAGAATATAAGGAATAGTAAACAGGCTGGTGTGGCTAGGAGAGGAGGTGTAGAAAGTAAGAAGTAATCACCCTGAAAAGATGGGATGAAACTAGATTGTAAAGAGTGTATCTACTGCTAAAGACAATGGTGAGTCAAAAAAGCTTCTTGAACAAAGGAACTACATGGTCAAACCTGCACATTAAGAAAATCACTTAGGAAGCTGTGTTTAGAATGAATTAGAATTGGAAGAGATTAGATGCAGAGAAACCAGTTAGAAGGCTCTTACAATAGTCCAGGTGAGAAGTGATGTGGGATTGGACCTTGGTGATTGTGGTGTGAGTAAAGAGAAGGAAATAGATACAAGAGATATTAAAGAGTAGAAATTAACAAGACTTGACAACTGATTAGATTTAGGGTGTGAGTGACAGTGAAGAGCTGAGGATGACCTCTGGTTGTGGACATAGAAGACTGGCAGAATGGTGGTAGCCTCAAGAAAAATGGGAGGAAGAATAAGAGAAGGTATGGTTTTAGATGGAAAGATAATGAGTTCTACTTTGGAGAAGCTGTATTTAAGACGTGCATGGGACATTCAAGTGAGGATACAGGAGCAGAGAGAGAGATGAAAGATATATACAGTACATAGTTCTGGAGTCACTTGCACAGTTGAGTCCATAGGAATTGATGAGATTACCACGCAAATATAAAACGATAAAAGGAACTAAGACAGAGCCCTGCACTGGGGGCAGGACATATCTGATGAATTTAAAAAGGATAAAGAGACAAATTAGTCCAATCTGTATGAAGAGAACAATGAAAACAACATAATGAAAAACAGAGAGGAAAGAGTATCCAGATGAGGGGATGGTCAAGAGCCTCCAGCGTTGTAGAGAGGTTCAAGATAGGGCAGACTAAGAAAATATTGGATTGAGCTTTGGATTTGGATATGGGGGAATGGGGGTCAGGGGAGTCAGGTTATAAGGGGCTGAGGATTTTAAAGAAGTAAAGGGAGTTAGTATAGAGAGATCTCTGATTTCACTTTCCTCTTTCTCCATTCTTATCCCAATAGTTAGCCATTTGAATTCTATACTATCTTCCATTCTCGATTCTCTTGCCCCCCTTGTCTTATTGTCAGTCATGTGTTATCCAACCTCAGCTCTGGATTACTGCATCATTTGCTTTCTCTGATTCTACTTATGAGACACTTAATGTATCTAGAAGATTTACAACTGTGCTGACTGGATATATTACAAAGCTATGTTATCTTAATTCGACCTTCCAAGGAACAATGAAGTATTTTTTTATTCCTCCTTACTTGAATCCCTATCACACTCCCAACTCGACTTCCTTCTCAAGCCTCTCGCATCTCTTTTCTTTTTTTTCTTTTTCTTAGTTCCTTACTTTACCAAGATAATTGAGGCTGATGGAAAAGAATTCTCTTTTTCCTTTGTCTCATCGTAAAACCCCTTGAAATTATCTCTTATTCTTCCCTCCAATCTCTGACAAAGAGGGAGCACTTCCTCCCAAAGCTTACCCCTCAACATGTCACTTGATCCTTCCTCCTCATATCTTCTTAGGAAGATCACACCCTCAATTATTACCCCATCTTTCAAATCTTCAACTTCTATTGGGTCTTTCCCTACTGTCTTCAGACGTGTACCAGCAAACCCCCATCTGAAGGCATCTCAGTCTTGTGTCCCAATTCCCGCTCCCACATTATCTTTGTCCCCAAACCTTCCTCCATCCAAACTTTTGTATTTCTCTTGAAGTCACTATCATCCTCTCAGTCTCCCAGGTTTGCAAACTCAGCATGATTCTTGACTCCTCACTCTCTCTCATCCAACAGATTGCAAAATCTTGCCATTTCTGCCTCTACCTCTCTCCTATCCAGTCCTTCACAGCTATCAATTCAGTTCAGGTCCTCATCACCTCTCACCTCGAATACTGCAGTAGCCCCTAATTGATCTCCCATCCTCAAGTCTCTCACCAGTCCAAGCCATCCAACACTTTGCTGCCAAAGTAATTTTCCTTAAGCCATATCCAACCATGTGACTCCCCTACTCAATCAACTCTAATGGTTTCCTATTGCCTCTAGGATAAAATATATATTCTTCTATTTAGCTTGTAAAACCCTTCACAACCTGGCCTCAACCTCCCTTTCCAGCTGCAGTAGATACTGCTCCCCCTCCCACACTCTGAGATCCAGCCAAACTGTCCTCCTCTCTCTTCCTCACACCTATCACTCCATCATCTGTGCCCTTGAGCAGGCCATCCCCTAGACCAGTGTAAAGGATGTCTGACTCATTGCAGGTACTATCAACTTGCTAAAATGTTGTCTCTATGTAAAGGATACTAGCCTTATTATGCTGGAAATGATTTTATCCCATCAGGCCTCCTTTTTCAAATGGTTAGTTCTTTCCCAGAATCTCCATTTGAGGAAATTCCTACGCCAACCATGCACACTTCCGAACACAATTTTGCTCCTTACTCTTTGAACTTTTCTTTAAAATAAGATTTTATTGATGTCTTATGTTTCTTACATCATCCTACATTCCAAGTATTTCTACCCCTCCTAGAGAAACATCCCATATAACAAATTGTATCATTTAGAGAGAGGAAAAAAAGACAGTACAACTGATCAATACACTGAAAAAGTCTGAAAATGTGTGCAATGTATATATTGTACCTGTGGACCTTTTACTTTCATGGCAGGGTAGGTTGGGAATATTGTCTCGTATCTCCTCATTTAACTCCTGTTTGGTCTTCATAATTTTGTTACAGTAACTTTTTTTTATTTTTTTATGTGCAGTTCTTTTCTTTTATATTATTGTAGTTACTGTATATATTGTTTTCTTAGCTCTGCTTTGTTCACTTGATACCAGGTCATATAGATCATTCTCTGTTTCTCTGTATTCTTCACACACTTCATTATCTGAGCAGAGTAATATTTCATTGTTTTTATGTACCAAAATTTATTTTTAATTTCTCTCATTTTGTTCCTGTTCTAACATTTCCAGAACTATATCAAATAGTAGTGGGGAGAGTGGTCATCGTTTTTATTAGAAAAAGTTCTAGCATATCTCCATTGCATATGATACTTGCCTTTGGCTTTAGATAGATGCTTTTTCTGATATTGAAGATTCTTTTATGCCAATATTTTGTAGTTTTTAGAATAAGGAATATCATATTTTGTCAAAGGCTTTTCTTGCATCTATTGAAATGATCATATGATTTTGGATGCTTTGATTATCCATATGTTTAATTCTATTACTTCTTAATGTTGAAATATCCTTGCATCCCTGGTATAAATCTCACTTCGTCGTAATGAATGATTTCTCAAATAAGTTCAAACTTTTGAGTCAATGCTTGTTAATGATATTGGCCTATTGTTTTCTTTCTATGTTCTTATATTTCCCTGATTCAGGTATTAGGACTATATTTGTTTTATAAAAGGGTTCTAGTAGAGTAATTTCTTCTGCAATTTGTGAAAATAATTTGTGAATTATGGGAGCTAAATGTTGTTTAAAAGTTTAATATAATTTTTCTGTGAGTTCATCAGGACTAGGAGTTTTGTTATTGTTTTTCCTTTGGAAGTTCATTTACAAAAGATTTATTTCACTCTTTGAGATCAGGTTATTTAACATCTCTACTATCTCTGTACATCTCCTGATATTTTGTGCATTTACATTTTTGACAACATTCTTCTATTTCTCTCATGTTCTCATTTTTATTAACACATAATTATGCATAATATGTCCTGAGTATTCTTTTTACTTGTAATGGTTTTATTATGATTTCACCTTGCTCATTTGATATTTATTGATTTGACTTTCTACTCTTTTCTTCCTAATCAGATTATTTAAGGGCTTATCAATTTTATTAGTCTTTTCAAAAAAAACAATTTCAGTTTTATTTATTGCTCCTGCTGATTTTTTTGTTTCTAATTTATCTATATTCTCTCTAATTTTTAGTCTCTCCTCTTTTATGCTTATTTTAGATTTCTTTATTTGTTGGCTTTCTAATTTTTTATACCTATTCATTTTGCTGATCTTCTCTTTTTTATTTTGTTATTGTGTGTTTGTAAGGATATGATTTTTTTCCTCTGAGTTTTGCTTTAGCTGTATCCCAAAAATTGTAGAATGTTTTTCATAGTTATCATTTTGTTTTACATAGTTATTAATTGTGTTTACGATTTTTTTCCTTGACCAACTTATTATTAAAGTTTTAATTTTTTAAGTCTACATTTGAGTTTGAATCTTATGTCTGTTGTTCCTGAATCATTTATTTTTACTGTGTTATGATCTATAAAGGAGTAATAATTATTCCTGCCTTTTCTCATTTCTTTGCAATATCTCTGTGTCCTAGTACATGGTCAATTTTTATAAAAGTCCCATGTGCAAAATTATTTTTTTTCCATTTAGAAAATATCTTCTCTTTTCACTCTAGTTTCTCAAGCAATTTGTTCAGCTTCACATTTTTCCTTCCTTCTTTCTGTTAGATTTATCTAAATCTGAGTGTGGAATATTAAAGCTTTCCATCATGATTGTGTTACTGTGTCTTCTTTCAGCTTGGATAATGCTTTCTTTATTAATATGGATAGTAAAAAATTTGGAGCATATAGGTTTATTGCTGATATTATCTTGTTTTCTATGGTTCCTTTTATATAATATAGTTTCCTTCGTTATCTGTATTTATTGTTTGAATATTTTTGCTGTTTAAGATAGCACGATTGCATCTCCTGTGCTTTAGTTTTGTTTTTTTTTACTTGCTTGATGAAGAGTTAATTTTTACCCATCCTCTCAATTTTATTTTGTGCATGGTTTTGTTTTTTGAAATGTGTTTCCTCTAAGCAATAGATTATAGGGGTTTGTTTTCTTATACAATCTGTCACTCCTTTTCATTTTATTGGATTATTCAATCAATTCACATTTAAAGATATGGGAGTTAGGTTTTTATTTTCCTGTACCTATAATATTTTACTCCCTGCTATAAACAGAGTACTATATTCCTTCAGTTATTTTACCTTAATATCATTTAACATGTTCCTATTCCCACTGAATCTCTTCTCACCTCAATTCCCCTCCTTTTGTTTGTTAATTCTTTTGCTTTGTATTTTTGCTTATTACTTCCTTTTTCTCTCCTGCTTCTGTTTAGTAATTTAATTCTTTCCCCCATTTTATTTCTTCTAAGTCAAATACATTTCCCCTTCCTTTTCTCCCCTCCAACAAATTTTGTTCATTTGTTTGGTTTCTTTTTAAGTTTTGTTTTCGTACCATTTTCCCAAAAGTGTTTTTCTCACTCTCCTCATCATTCACCCTCTCTGTCTTTCTCCTCTAGAACCTTGTTCTCCAATTCATGAGTTATTATCATTATCATATATATCTCTGTTCTCTATATTCATGTAATCAAAATTTCCATGATATTAATCCTAGGCTCTCCCTTCTAGGCATTTATTACCATTTCCCTATGGAACATGCCCTGTAGAGTCCCCTTCTCTATGGTACTCCATTCCCATAATAATGCCAATTATAGCAAGTATCAGAAAGAATACTGTTTCATAGCAGGTAGTTCCCCTACCACATTCTTGATTATACAGCCCACCACTAATCTATACTGTACCCAATCTTTTCCCCACTTTGCCTCAAAACTCACCCATAGGTTAATTTCTTCCTGATCCCTTTGGTTCCAGTTGCCCTAGGAGTTCAATTCCAATTCTCCTAAAGTGAGACAAATGGCATTTTCATTCATCAAATTCTCCAGCTCCCTGTCCTTTAATGGAAACCCCTCCCAAATACCAAAGCAAGGTCTCCTTCCTTACTCCCCTTTTTCAATCCTCGATCTTTTCAGCTACTCCCCTGAAAACTTTTTTTTTATTACTGAAACCCGCAAGTGTCACCTTCCCCTCATTTCTAGCACTCAGTTTGATACTTTATCCTCCTGCTTCTCTCTCTTCTTTCATATAACTGCCCATATTATGATATAGTTTCCCACCTCACCAACAAACAAACAAAAATTTTTATTCACCTGTAGGCAGGGTGTTACAATGTTTTGTCCATACTGTCTGAGGCCTGTCTCTTCACTGTCATCTCTACTGGATTTCCACCTTCAACTCTGTCTCCTTCTGTACAGTTAAAAAGAAGTCTCTTATTGGTCTCTCTGTTATCGCTCTATTTCTGTCCTTGGCTATTGCATTTATTAACTCCTTCTACACTTCTGTTGTTTGGGGTGTTCAAGAAGCACCCTGGGCCACATCTTGAACTCCATTACCCTTCAGAAGATATTATTCTACTCCTTCCTATGTTTTCTTGTAGATACAGAATAGTATTGCGTTATTTGAATTTCCTTTCTTTTCTTCTTGTATGATTTTTCTTGATCACTTGCAAATCTTATTTCTGAATTCAATTTTAAATTTAACCATTATATGTCTTAGAGTTTGCAACCTTGTTTTTATTTTGCTTTGATTTTTAAAATTTTCTTCTGTAGGTAAATAATATATTATTTCAATTGGTACTTCATTTTTCTATGTTCAGTAGTTCTGGGAAGTTCTCTCTTACTATTTTCTCCATTATAATGTTAAGGTTCTTTTGTCCTGTCATGTTCTTCTGGGAGACATATGATCTTAAAATGTCTCTATGAATCCTGTCTTTGAAATAAGTATGTTTTGCTTTAATAGTGAACATATATTCTTTTAATGTTATTTTTTTCAAATTCTCTTCTTCTAGATTGTCCTTTATGTCTGTATAGTCACATTCTCAGTCTCTTATTCTCTCTTTTGTTTCTTTGGTGAGACCTATTATCATGGATTCCAGTTTTTCTGTTCTGTCTTTCATTTTTGCTGTGCAGGCTATAAATTCTGATCCCTTAATTCTCATTTTTCTTCAGAACAACTCTGGAAGAGTCTATTATAGTTCCGTGTTATCCTTAAATTCCACAGGGTCTTCTGATTCATCAAGTGTTAGATCATTTTCTTTCATTTTGTGATATTTATTCACAGATATCTGAAACTGTTTACTAAATCTGGAGAATATCTTTCTTTTTGTTTTAAATGATTTTCCTGGTCATTATCTATTTATCATCAAAGTCTTTGAGTTTTCCTCTTCTTCAGGTCTTTGTTCATTTTGATCTCTATTCTGACTCTCTGACTCCCTCCTCTCTGATGACAGTTTCCTTGAAGGCTGGTTCTGAAAGCACTTCAGTCTCCTCCCATGCTGGACAAGTCACAACACACCAGCCTAGACCCCTGTCCCAAGTGACTTTTGGATGGGTGCAACTGTCTCCAGGGGGATGCTGAGTATTTTTCCTCATGCTTAGTGGAAGTGCTACACAGTCCCTTCTCCCCAACACACACACACACACACACACACACACACACACACACACACACACACACACACTATCCTTCCCCTGTGCCCCCACAAGCACACACAAATCCTGTCCTGTTGCCTCTGTACC
Organism: Notamacropus eugenii; assembly: GCF_028372415.1. NCBI lineage: Eukaryota > Metazoa > Chordata > Mammalia > Diprotodontia > Macropodidae > Notamacropus > Notamacropus eugenii. The sequence goes on from NC_092872.1 coordinate 425,978,018, forward strand.
TCAGTTCTTACCTGGTACCAGCAGTCAGGTTGCTGTCACTTTGTCACTAGGAGTCTGAATGCTATAATTTGGTTCGCTAAATCTCCAGGAGGAGGTGAGTAAGGGATCAGATGTGTATTGACCTCTCTTTTAAGCCCCAGACCTATCCTACCCTTTTCCTTCTGTTTCTGGCTCTCTTATAGAGCTTTTTTGGGTCACAGAATACTGCCCATTGTAGCCAAGGATGTTTTCCTCAATAAGTTTCTGTAGTCTGGAACATTGCAGAGTTGCTGGCTATCTCTGAGCAAACTTCTGAATCTTAGAGCTAGAATTTCTACAACACTGGAAAGAGGGAGATGAGATAAAAATGTGGGGTTGGGTTTTGTTGTGAGCCCATGTAGATTAGATAGTGCAGCCTTGCTGCGGATAGGATGGATTGTTGGGGTGAGGTGCTGAGTGAACTCAATGTGGAAGGCAGTTCATGAGTTTGCTTGTTTTATATCTTCTGTTGGGTTCTGGGTATCTTAAGTCATGATGATGACTGAGATTTCTTTAACTTTAAAGCATAATTTCTGTTTTAGAGAGATTTGAGTGGTTGAGGGGAAGACAGAAAAAGTCCAATCCTTCATCTTGTTTATCACATAAACCATAAATTCCACTCTCTGGACTTTTGCATCTCTGCTCCAGATGTGTTCTCAACCTAGAGATTCCTCTGCCTTAATTCCATAGATATCCCCTATGACTGGTCAAATCCTGCCCAGAGTCTCCATTTGGGCAAGTGTCCAAGCCAACATATTCCCTTTTAATGTAGCTCTACTCTTGACTCTGGAGACTTTAACACCTTCCCTCCCAATCTTATACTGTTCAGCTCCCCTTTGTGTTGTATTCTCCCATAAGACTGTAAGCTCCTTGGGGACAGGGACTGGATGTTGTTGCCAACCAAGCACTATCCAGAAGAACAAGGGTCAAACTTGGGAAATGACTTTAGGAAAGCTAGTTCTGTGCAACAACTCATCAAGTAACAATGCCACCTTTGGATATGAACACCATAGGAGTAATATCATCTAGGAAATGAGCTTATTTTTTTAGCTTAATCTCCATCCCAGTACTGAGGCAATATAAGACACATTGATTCTTGCTATATATTCTAAATGAACATCCCTTAATGTTGAGTAGTAAATGGAATTGAGATGTTGGGGGTTTTGTTGCTTTTGTTGTTGAGCTATTTGCATCCAACTCTATGTGAACCCACTGGTGCTTTCTTGTCAAAGGTACTGGGAGTGGTTTGCCATTTACTTCTCCAGCTCATTTTGCAGATGAGGAAACTGAGGCAAACAGAATTACATGACTTTCCCAGGGTCACACAGCTAGTAAGTGTCTGAGGCCAGATTTGAACTCAGAAAAATAAGTCTTTCTGACTCCAGTCCTGTCACTCTACCTACTGTTTCATCTAGCTACCTGGAGTGCTGGTTACTGATCTGGGGGAACAAAGCCAGTGGCATCTTGAACTCATCTCAGAGAAAAGAGGTATCTCACCAACCCTTCAGAGTACCCTGGAACCCTGAGGGAACAATATAGTCTGCCTGGTCCCCAGAGAGTAGTGGCACTTGGTATTCACTCTATCTTTACCTGGGCTTCATGAAATCCTTTTCTTCATTTAAGGTGAAGCTCAAACACCATCTCTACACAAAGCCTTTTCAGAGACTCTCCAACTGCAACTGCTATCCCTTCCAAACTATCTAATATTTTTAACTATTTTGCATGTTTTGAATTTATTAATGTTATATTTAAGTATGTTTATCTCCCTCCTCAGAATGGAAAGAGAAATTGTTCCAATCTCTCTACTTGTGTATCGAGGGCCTAGCACAGAAACTGGCACACAGATGGCACTTAAGATACCCTTGTTGAAGAATTCATTGACTTTTAACTTATCTTTGGTCCAGATTTGTTATTTCACAAGTGTAAGGACTGCCAGGGATGGAAACTCCCAACCAATCCAAATAGTCAAGTTATCTGTATTTTATGATCTTAGAGGGTTGCCTGAGGAAGTAAGAGGTTATGTGGAATGCCTGAGGTGACACAGGCAGTATGTGTGAGAGGCACATTGCCCAGATTTGAAGGCCAGTCTGGTATTATGTTCTGTTGGACCTTAACAGACACTGAATCACTGATCCACTGTTTATTTCATTTTAAAAAAATGTTTTTTGGACTTTAAGGTCTACCAGCCTTTGTCTTTTCAGTCCCTGAAATGATGAAAACAGAGACTAAGTTTGATCCTATACTGCCCTAACACTGCTCCCACCTTGTAAGAAAGGAATCACCCAGGTGGCATCTTTGCTCAGAGCCTATTAGCCTCAAGTCTGAGCCCAGATGGGACCTCAGGTGCCGAGTAGCTCCACAGTGAAGCACAAACATGGATTGGCTAGAAGAAGACTTGATGCTCAGTGCAAAAAGAAAGAAGAATCAGTGCAGGGATATGAGTTGAAAGGATGTGGGAGTTTTATTTTTAGCCTCCTGTCTGGGCTCCAATGAATATAACTTGCATTTGCAGCAACAGTCCTTTTTAAAGCAGTCATTACAAAAGAGTCCTGGTTATTAATGATCTCACTTTAATTTTGAAAGTGAATTTCATGCTCTAGAGAAGCCTAGGATTGACAGACTGACTGAACTATTCTGAAGCCTTTTTGGTTAATAATTGGGATTGTCTTGTTTGCTAAGTGTGTTTATTATTGGCTCTGGGTGATTTTTTTTATTATTGTCATTAAATAAAGTATATAGAATAGCAATAAATAGTTCCAAACACCCCACCAAAACACTGTATGCATGTCTTTTTCAACACTGTAGCTGATATAATTGCTGTCATCAACCATAATTATGCATTAGTAGAGTGGTCTCCAGTACAGAGGTGCATCATTCAGAAGACAGTACCAATCCAACTGTGCCCAATCTCCTAACATATAAACACATACCTTTTTTTAATAGTATTGTAGTTTTTCCCAATTACACATCCAGATAATTTTTAGCATTCATTTTCACAAGATTTTGAGTCCCAATTTTTTTTCTCCCTTCCTCCCTTCCCTCCCCTCTTCCAAAAATGGTAGACAATTTGACATAGGTTATATATGTGTTATCATGTAAAACATATTTCTAGATTAGTCACACTTGTGATAGAAGAAAAAGATCAAAAGAAAAAAATGCAAAAAAGAAAGAAGTAAGTGAAAGAAAGCATGTTTTAATCTGCATTCAGAGTCTGTCAGTTCTTTATCTGGATACAGGTAGAATTTTCCTTCATGAGTCCTTTGTATTTGTCTTGGATCATGGTAGAGCTGAGAAGAGTTGAGTCAATCATAGTTGATCATCACACAATATGGCTGATATTGTGTACAGTGTTTTTCTGGTTCTGCTCACTTCACTCAGCATCAGTTCATACAAATCTTTCCAGATTTTTCCGAAATCTGCCTGTTCATCATTTCTTATTGCACAATAGTATTCCACTACCTTCATATACCAAAGCTCATTCAGCTATTACCCAATTGATGGGCATCCCCTCATTTTTCAATATTTTGCCACCCCAAAAAGGGTTGCTATTAATGTGTTTGATCATGTAGGTCCTTTCGCCTTTTTTATGATCTCTTTGTGATACAGACGTAATAGTGTCATTACTGGATCAAAGGGCATGCCCAGTTTGATTGTTCTTTGGGCCAAGTTTCAAATTGCTCTCCCAGAATGGTTGGATCAATTCACAACTTTATCAGTAATGCATTAGTGTTCCAATTTTCCCACATCCTCTCCAACATTTATTATTTTCCTTATCATATTAGTCAATCTAATAAGAGTGATGTGGTACCTCAGAGTTGTTTTAATTTACATTTTTCTAATCACTTTTGATTTAAATCACTTTTTCATATACCTATAGATAGGTTTGACTTCTTCATTGGAAACTGCCTGTTCAAATATTTTGAGTATCAGTTAGTGAATGGTCTGTATTCTTATAAATTGGATCAGTTCTCTATATATTTGAAAAATGAGACCTTTATCAGAAAACTTGCTGTAAAGATTGTTTCCCAGATTTCTGCTTTCCTTCTAATCTTGGTTTCATTGGTTTTGTTTGTGCAAAAGCTTTTGAATGTAATATAATCAAAATTATTTATTTTACATTTTGTAATGCTTTCTGTGTCTTGGTTGGTCATGAACTCGTAACTCACTTAACTTCTCTTTTAAGGATTTGAATGCGCTATCACTTGGTGCATATATGTTTAGTATTGATATTACTTCATTGTCTATGGTACCTTTTATCACGATATAGTTTCCTTCCTTATCTCTTTTAATTAGGTCTATTTTTTTCTTTTGATTTGTCTGAGATAGAATTTCTATTCCTCCTTTTTTAATTTCAGCTGAAGCTGCTCTAGCCTCTTACCTTTGCTCTGTATGTGTCTCTCTGCTTCAGTGTTTCTTGTAAACAACATGTTGTAGAATTTTTTTTTATTCACTCTGCTATCCACTTCCAGTTTAGGGAAGAGTTCATTCCCATTCATATTCACAGTTATGATTACTAACTGTGCATTTCCCTCCTTCTTATTCTTCCTCCTGTTTGTTCACTTTTTCCTTTCACTCCTTCCACCCCTACCAGTATTTTGCTTTTGTCTAGTATCTCCCCAATCTGCCCTCCCTTTTGTCAGGTCTCCCTTTTACATAAACTCCTCCCTTCTTTCTTCCCTGTTGAGTAATTGATTGTGTTTATTATTCCCTCTTTGAGCCAATACTGATGACGGTCAAGTTCAAGTGATGCCCATCACCCACCCTTCCAACTTTATCTCTACTATAATAGGTCTTTCATGCTTCTTCATGTGAAATAATTTACCCCATTCCACCTCTCCCTTCCCTCTACACCCAGCTTACTCCTCTTTCTCATTCTTTAATTATTTTTATGTCATTCCTTAAAATTCACCTTATATTCATGCCCTCCATGTATATTCCTTCTAGCTGTACTATTAGTGGTACAATTTTTTAAAATTACAAGTATCATCTTCTCATGTAGTGATATAAACATTTCAATGCCATTGAGTCTCATGTCTTCTTTTCCCTTTTTATATTTTTAGGTTTCTTTTGGGTCTTAGCAATCAAATTTTTTTGTTCAATTCTGGTCTTCTTATCAAAACATGAAATCCTTCTATTTCATTGAAGGACCATTTTTTCCCTTGAAGTATTATGCTTAATTTCACCAATGGGTGATTTTTGATCATAGTCTAAACTTTGCCTTCCAGAGTACCATATCCTACCATCTCTGATTCTTAAATGTTGCAACTGCTAAGCCCTGTGTAATCCTGATTGTGTATCCCTGATATTTGAATTGCTTCTTTTTGACCACTTGCAGTATTTTTTCCTTGACCTCATAGTTTGAAATTTGGATATAACGTTCTTTGGAGTTTTTATTTTGGGATCTCTTTCCTGAAGTGATCGATAGGTTCTTTCAATGCCTATTTTGCCCTCTGATTCCAGGATATCAGGGCAGTTTTCCTTGATAATTTCTTGAAAGATGCTGTCCAGATCCTCTTTTTGATTATGGCTTTCAGGTATTCCAGTGATTCTGACATCATCTCCTCTGGATTTATATTCCAAGTCAGTTGTAGATCCTATGAAGGATTTTACATTTTCTCCCATTTTTTTTCATCCTTTTGAAACTGTTTGATTATTTCTTGGTGCCTTGTAGAGTCATTAGCTTCCACTTGCCCAATTCTAATTTTTAAGTTGTTTTCCTCAGTTAGCTTTGGTATTTCCTTTTTCATTTCACCAATTTTACCTTTTAAGGAGTTGTTTTCTTCAGCATATTTTTGTATCTCCTTTTCCATTTGGTCAATTCTACTTTTTAAGCAGTTGTTTTCTTTTTCTAAGCTGTTGACTCCTTTTTCCATAATTCTCTTGTATTACTCTCATTTCTTTTCCCAGTTTTTTTCCACCTTTCTTATATGATACTTAAGCTACTTTTTGAGGTCTTCCTTGAGTTCTTTCTGGGCTTGAAAACAGTTCTCATTTTTATTTGGGGATTTGCCTATAGATGTTTTGACATTGTTGTCCTCTTCTGAGTTTGTGTCTTTATCTTCCCTATCACCACAATGGTCAGATTCTTTGTTGTTGTTTTTGTTGTTGCTCATCTTTTTGGATCTTTTTTCTTTCTTTTAAATTTGAGCTGTTTTTCTGGGGTAGACAGAGCACTGTGTCTTTGTGCCAGTGACTATAGGCCCTGACTTTTTGCCTGGTGCTACACTGATGTTCACAGAGGATACTTGTGTCTGGTACTGTGCATAAAGGGTAAGGTAGGGGTGGCTTGTGCTACTGGAGGTCATAGAGGGCTTGTCAGTTTACCTGGTGCTAAGCTGGGGTTCTAGTGGTAGCGTCTGGAGTGTGCTGAGACCAATAAGGTGTTTCAGTATTTTTCTGGGACTATACTGATGAACAAGGTAGTCTGGATGTGTAGGTTGCCTGTTTGCCTGGGGCAACTATAAAGCATGTGACAGTTCTCAGGACTGGAGTCTGTCCATTCCACTGGCTATGCTGAGGCACGTGGGAGTCCTGCTCCACCACCCGGGAGCTCAGGATCTCTCTCTCTCCCTCTCTCTGTTTTGCTGAGGTGGAGCTTGATGCTGGTTTGCTGGGATGCTCCCTGTCTTGGACCATGCACCCTCTTTACCCTAATGAGACAGACCTTTCTTGTTGATCTTCCAAGTTTCTTGGGCTAACAGATTGTTTCACTCTATCTTTTTGCTGGTTCTGCTGTTCCAGGATTTGTTTTGGGGTGCAGTTTTATGATTGTTTGGAGGTGAATATAAGATAGTTACTGTGATTTTCTCCTTACCCCACCATCTTGGCTCCCAGAAGTCACATATACTTTTTTAACATTCTTTTTTGTCATGAACTTAAATGTGAACATTTCAATATACAGAGAATTAAAGGAATTGTGTATGGCACTGCAAACTTCTATTATGTATAGCTATTGTTCCTGTTGTTTTAATGTGTATATGGGAACAGATTAAAGACGGTGGAAAAAAGGCAGAGCTCAGATGAAATCTCTTAACATTCATCTCTAAAAACTTTAAAGTAAAGCCCCAAATAAAATTCTGGAGTGGCAGAGTCAACAAAGGTTGAGAGTGAGACATTTTTCTCACCATATTACAAGTTAAGAGGTTAATGGAAAATTTCTATGACACCAGAGTGATGCTAGCCTGGAATTCAGCCCAAGTGGGAGCAACACAAACAGTGGGCTCTGGAGGTGACTACAACAGCAGCAGCTTCAGCTAACAGCCTAGAGTTGGTAAGGGGGTCAGAAATCACAAAGAGATTACAGAAGATCTTTAGCTGGCACTTTTGTATTACTCATATGCAGTTACAAGTCACAGTTTCAGGGCAAAGAGGAGCACGAGTGCTTGCAACTTCAGATGAGTAGGGGACCTGGCCACAGTTTCAGAAAAAAGAAGAGTGTTTGTGATTCTTCATGTGGAGTAGGGTCTCTGGTCTCAGTATCAAGGCAGAAAGATGAGAATCTGGGGCTGCTGGACAGCAAGGGACTCAGACACAGTTCTAAGGCCAAGAAGAGTGCTAGGACTTGTAGCTACAGGAGAACAAGGTTCCCTCCTAAGTAAAGACCAGAGCATGGGCTAGGAAAGCAGTGACCACACTTCCCCTAGGATCTTACCACCTTAAAAGCAGCAGAAACTTACAGATATCCCAAAAACTAGCTTGGAGAACAGCGACAGAAAAAACTTGAAGGTTGAGATGATACTATCCCTATCCCAGTAACAGAGTTCAACTTTAACATGAAGTTAAATGTCAAGATATATGCTAGAACAATGAGAGGGAAAAAGAACCTAGCCATAAAAGCTCTTATGATGACAGGAAAGATCAAGACACAAACTCAGAAGAAGACAAAACTACAAGCAAAGTCTCAAAGGGAAAAAAATGAAAATTATACATAAGACCAACAAGAATTATTGAAAAGACTTAAAAGATATTTTAAAATAAAATAAAAGAGGTAAAGGAAAACTTGGGAAAAGAAATAAAAGTGATGCAAGAAAATTATTGAAAAAATCAACAGCTTGGTAAAAAGAAGCATGAACAATACTGAAGAAAATAATACTTCAAAAAATAAAATTGACCATTGGCAAAGGAAGCACAGAAATTCATTGAAGAGAAAAACTCCTTAGAAAGCAGAATTGGGAAAATATAAAAAGTGGTACAAAAATTCACTGAAAAAAAGAACTCCTTACAAAGCAGAATTGATCAAATGGGAAAAGATACAAAGTCTCATTGAAGAAAACAATTTCTTCAAAAATTAAAATTGGCCAGTTGGAAGCTAATGACTCCATGAGACATCAAGAAACAATAAAACAAAGTCAAAAGAATGAAAAAGTACAAGAAAATGTGAAATATATAATCAGAAAAACAACTGAAGGGGCAGAGTCAAGATAGTGGAGTAGAAAGACTGACCTGCTCTAGCTTCACCCCCATAGCCCATAGAATACCTATAAAAATGACTCTAAACAAATTCTAGAGCAGGAGAAGCCACAAAACAACAGAGCAAAAGAGATATCTAGGCCAGGACAGCTAGGAAGGCCAGCAGGAAAGGTCTATCACATTACTCTACACTACATGGACAGGACTGGAGCAGGTTTGAGGGCACAGAATCATGGGTAGCACCTGTGGTTCCCAGATTTCTCAACTCACAAATGTCAAAGACAGCTTCAAAAATTAGTGAGAAAGCTCTGTCACATGGGTGAGAAGGGACTGGGGTTGGACCCAGTCCTTGTCCCAGTGCTGCAGCATCTATTTATGGAGCCCTCAGCCCAAAAATCCTGGGGGAATTGTGCACCTGGTCTCCATCTCAGTTCTGAGTGGTGGTCCTGCTTGCTAAAGGAGACCCAAAAAAATGCTGAATAAAATGACACCTTTGAAAATAGACTAACCCAAATGGCTAAAGAGGTCCAAAAAGCCAATGAGGAGAAGAATGCTTTAAAGAACAGAATTAGGCAAATGGAAAAGGAGATTCAAAAGGTCACTGAAGAAAACAGTTCTTTAAAAATTAGAATGGAGCAGATGAAAGCTAATGACTTTATGAGAAACCAAGAAATCCTAAAACAAAACTAGAAGAATGAAAAAATAGAAGACAATGTGAAATATCTCATTGAAAAAGCAACTGACCTGGAAAATAGATCCAGGAGAGATAATTTTAAACTTGCTGGTCTACCTGAAAACCATGATCAAAAAAGAGTCTAGCCATCATCTTCCAAGAAATTATCAAGGAAAATTGCCCTGATATTTTAGAACAAGATGGTGAAAGAGAAATGGAAAGAATTCACTGATCACCTCCTGAAAGAGATCCCAAAAGGCAAACTCCTAGGAATATTGTACCCAGATTCCAGAGTTTTCAGGTCAAGGAGAAAATATTACAAGCAGCCAGAAAGAAATAATTCAAGCATTGTGGAAATAAAATCAGGACAACACAGGATTTAACAGCTTCTACTCTAAGGGATTGAAAGGCTTGGAATATGATATTCCAGAGGTCAAAGAGGATAAGATTAAAACCAAGAATTAGCTACTCAGCAAAACTGAGTATAACAATTCAAGGGAAAAAATAGAATTTCAATGAAATAGAGGACTTCCAAGCATTCTTGTTGAAAAGACCAGAGCTGAAAAGAAAATTTTACTTTCAAATCAAGATAATCAAGAGAAATATGAAAAAGTATACAGGAAAGAGAACGTTTAAGAAACTCATTAAAGGTGAACTGTTTACATTCCCACATGGTAAGAAGTTATTTGTAATTCATGAGACCTTTTTCAGTATTAGGGTAGTGAGAGGGAATATATATATATGTAGGTGTGTATGAGTATGTATGAATATGTATATTATATTTGTGTAGGTATATATATATGTGCATGCGTGTATGTGTGTATATATATGTTTGTGCGTATATATTATATATGTGTATATATATATATATATATATATATATATATATATATATATATATATATATATGTGCGTGTGTGTGTACATAGACAGAGGGCACAGGGTGAGCTGAATATGAAGGGAGAATACCTAAAAAAATAAAATTTACTGTTGAATGGAATGTACGAGGAGTAAGAGAAAGCGAGAGGTAGAATGCAGCAAATCATATCACATACAAGAAGGAAGAAAGACCTTCTTCAATGGAGGGGAAGAGGGGAGAGATGAAAGGAACTAATTGAGACTTACTGTTATGGGATTTGGCTTAGGGAGGGCATAACTCAATTGGATATGGAAATCCATTTTACCCTGCAGGAAGGCAAGGGGGAAGGGGATAGGAGAGGGAAAATAATAGATGAGACAGCAAATTGGGGAAAGAGATAATCAGCAAACACTATTGTGACAGGTCAAGGGAGAGAATGCAACAAATGAAGGGCAGGATAGGACAGAGCAAAATGTGGTTAGTCTTTTACAATATAAATATTATGGAAGTACTTTGTATTGTTATACATCTATGACCTATATTGAATTGCTTATTTTCTCAATAAGTGTGGGTGGGGAGGGAGGGAGAGAATATGGAACTCAAAGCTTAAGGAATGATTGTTAAAAATTCTTTTAGCATGCAACTAAAAATTAAGTTATACAGGCAATAAGAACAGAAATCTATTTTGCCATACAGGAAAATAGAGGGGAAGGAAGATGGAAGAAGGATGGGTAATAGAAGGGAGGACAGACAGGAGGAAGGGGTGGATGGGGTGCATGCTGTCCTGGGATGGGGGTTGGGGAGAGATGGGAAGAAAATTTTGAATTCAATTTCTTGTGGAAGTGAATGTTAAGAACTGAAAAATAAATAAATTATATAAAAAAAGAAAAGAAAAACAACTGACTTTGAAAATAAATTAAGAAGAGATCATTTAAGAATTATTGGACTATTTGAAAGCTAAGATACAAAGAGCCTAGACATCATATTTCAGTAAAATATAAAGAAAAACTACCCTGATTGCTAGGGTTGGAAGCTCAATTCCAGGTGGACAGTCTCGGGCGGGTAAAGGTGGGAACTTCTAAATCTTAGAGTTCTCACGAGACCCCCCAGGAAACGGCTGGGAATTGAGGTGAACCGAGCTATCTCGTGTATTTCCGCCTCTTCCCGTGAGAAACGTGATGGGAGAGAGCTCTCCCCACCCTCGAGATAGTCCCGGATCTGGGCACACTATTGTTATCTAACAGCACGGTATTCAGATGCAAACTATGCTGCTGGAGAGTTTAGGTAGGATCAGGAAAGCCTGAAAGCTCTCTTGGGCGGAGGGGCGCGGAGTGGACAGGACAACAAGGCTCCGCTTTTCCTTTTCCTCTCTCTTCTCTCCCCTCCCCCTCTCTCCTCACTTATACTTCTACTTCCAATCTCTTATTGTAAGATCTTTGCCTCCTTGGGAGATCCCTCTCTCTCTCCCTCCTAAGAAAGAATCCCCTGCACTTGTAACCGAGACCCTGAAATAAAGCTCAACCCTTGTTCGACTCTGGAACGTCCTTTCTCTCATATGCGCACCCGGCGTGGCCAGCCGAAGACCTCGGGAGGTGAGGTAAGAAAGACTCGGGTAGCCCACAGGCCTCTAGGTCTGGCACCTGATATCCTAGAACTTGAAGATACAATAAAAATTTAAAAATCTATTGATCTGCTCCTGGAAGAGATTTTAAAATGAAAACTCTCAGCAACAATATAGACAAATTCCAGAGCTCCCAATTCAAGGAGAAGATACAGCAAGTAGTCAGAAATAAACAAATCAAATATCATGGAATTATATTCAGGATCACACAAGATTTAGCAGCTTCCACATTAGATGAGCAGAGGACCCAGAATATGATATTCTAGAAGGCAAAGAAAAAAATTCAGAAAAGCAATATAGCTCTGTTACCTAAACCAAAATGGGCAAAAACAGAGAAAGAAAAGTACAGATGAATTTTTGTAATGATCATTTGTGCAAAAATTTTAAATAAAAGCAAAGGGGTTACAGCAATATATCACAAATATCATACACTATGACCAGGTGGAATTTATAACAGGAATGCAGAACTAGTTCAATGTTAGGAAAACTATGAGAATAATTGACTACATGAATAATAAAAACAACAAAAACTATGATTATGTTAATAGGTACAGAAAACTTTTCATAAAAATACAACATTCATGCCTTTTAAAAACACTAGAAAGCATTGGAATAAATGAATCTTTCCATAAAATGATAAGTAGTGTCCATCAGAAACCATCAGCAAGTATTTTCTGTAATGGGAATAAACTAGAAGCCTTCCCAATAAAACTGGGTATGATTCAAGCATATCTATTATCACCACTATTATTCAATATTGTATTATAAATGCTAGCTACAATAATAAGCAAGAAAAAAGAAATTGAAGGAGTTAGGATACACAATGTGGAAGCAAAACCATCACTTTTTGAAGATGATATGATGATATACTAAGAGAATCCTAGAGAATTAACCAAAAATTGAGCTGAAATAATTAAAATGTTTAGCGAAGTTGCAGATACTAAATAAAGCCACAGAAATAAGTATTTTTATATATTGCCAACAAAATCCAGCAGGAAGAAATAGAAAAGAGACATTCCATTAAATATAATAACAGACAACATAAAATACTTGGGACTTTACTTGCCAAGACAAATTCGGAACAATATGAATACAAATGTAAAACATTTTTGATACAAACAATGTCAGATCTACACAACTGGAGAAGTATTAATTGCTCATGGGTAGACTAAGCCAATATAATAAAAATGACAATTCTACCTAAATAAATATACTTATTCTGTGTCATGCAAATCAAAGTACCAAAAATTATTTTGTAGAACTAGAACAAAAAATAACAAAGTTTATCAAGGAAATTAATTTCTCTTTAAAGTGAAATAAAGGCTAGCAGTACCAGGTATCAATCAATATTATAAAGCAGTAGTCATGAAAAGAATCTGGTACTGACTATGAAATAGATTGATGGATCAGTAGAATAGGTCAGGTACATAAAATACAGTAGTAAGTGAATGTACTAATCCAATGTTTGATAAACTCAAAGACTCCTCAAGTTTTTGAGCCACAAACTCACTATTTGACAAAAATTTCTAGAGAAAACCTGAAAGATGTTTGGCAGAAACTAGACATAAACCATCATCTCACACCATTTGCAAGTTAAGGTCAAAACAAATATGATTTATACTTAAGGGGTAATATAAACAAATTAGGAAAGCATGGAAAATTTTACCTGTCATATCAAAGGATAAAGGAAAATTTATGACCAAGCAAGTGACAGAAGGGGTCATAGGAAGTAAAATGGATGAATCTGATAACTTTAAATCATAAAGTTTTTGCACAAACAAAAGCAATGTACTCAAGTTTAGAAGGAAAGCAGGAAATTTGGGAAAAAAAATATTTACAGCAATTTTCTCTGATAAAGACCTCATTTCTAAATATAGAGAGAGAACTGAGCCTAATTTATAAAATATGAGTCATTCCTCAATTGATAAGTGGTCAAAGATCATGAAAAGGGATTTTTCAGAAGAAGAAATCAAAGCTATCTATAGTCACAAATTTGCAAACTCAAAATCATCTTTCACTCTTTCTCTTTCATGACCCACACTGAATCAGTTGAAAAGTCTTCTCAATTTTACCATTACAATGTTTCTCACGGTCATCCCCTTCTTCCCACTCAACTGACCACTACCCTACTTCAAATACTTATTATGATTCAACTCAGCTATGCAATAGCCCACTAGTTTGACAACCTAATCCCAATCTCTTCCTTTTAAAATCTAACATATGCACAGCTGTCAAAGTACTTCAAATCATGGAACTCCCTTGCTCAAAGACATGGAGTGACTCCCCTATTATTAAATTTAGGATAAAAAACAACCTCCTCAACTCGGCATTTAAAAACCTTCTTAATCTGTCTCCAACCTTCCTTTCCAGATTTATTTCACATTTCTGCCTTTCAAACACTCTGTTTCACCAAGAGTAGCCTATCTACTCTTTTCCATTCTCAGTATCCCATCTCTTGCTTTTTTGCATTGGTAGAGCTATTTCATACATTTGTTATGCACTCCTTTCTTTCCTCTGATACTTAAAATTCAAGTTACCTTTGGTTTTAGCCAAGGTTTCACCTCCTACAGAACATTTTCCCTGACCTCTCTATTGTACTTTTTAGTGTTCCTTTATTCTTCAAATTGTGTTGCATTTATTTTTTTCTGTTAGCATAGGATTGAGTGGCCTAGAGTTAGAAGGGATCATGGAGTATCAAGTCCAAATGTCTCATTTTACAAATGTGGAAGATGAAGCCTATAGAGGTGAGATGACCTGCCCAACATCACATAGGTAGTAAGTATCAAAGAGAAGATTCCAGCTCTGGTTCTCTCACTCTAGAACCTTGTTTCTTTCTCCCATACCATGGTGACTTGTGTTGTGTCCCTGGAAAGACTGTAAGCACCTTAAGGGCAGGTTTTTGTAAGTCTCTGTTTTTGTTTACGTATACTTGCCACCACAGTACCCTCTACTTATGTAGTACTTGAAGAATTTTACTGAATTAGAGTTAAATTAAATGTTGTTTTCTCTTATTCATAAACCCACAAGGGCAAGAATGGTTTTTCTTCTGAATTTATTTGTGTTCCCAAAGCCAATGTTCCTCATGGCATACTGATGTGAACAAATAGATTACTTCTCCCTTTTGTGTTCAGAACTATACAAAAACCTCTTGACCACTGAACTTCAGTAATACTTTTAAATCACCTGAGCCTAAGTTGGCTGCTAAGATTGACATTTAAGTTCAAAAATTCAGTTGCAGTTGCACAGGATAAGTGAAACTCTATTTTATAGCAGTTCACGTTGAGAACAAACAAGCAAACCACTGGGATTTTTAATGAATTGAAAGCTTAAATAAGTCAAAAATACTATGCAATTACTATTGAAAATCCTATTTTAATCTTTAGTTTGTGAAAAAAGTGCTCAAGTCAGAGGACTTGAGTTTGAATGCTATTTCAGTGACACATGATGGATGGGAACTTGGGCGAGATGATCTACCTGGCTCGTCCCTCATTTGTGAAATTAATGAGTACGAAGAGATGACATCCAAAGTTCTTTCTAGCTCTAAATTTTGTTATCCCTCTTAAGTCTAGTGGGTCCAGAATAAAAGAAGTTCTGTAGTACCTTCTTCTTTTGCCCTGTTTTTTCCAGACACCATCTGGAATATTGAATGTGAGTCTAGGCACTAAGAAGAAGAAAACAAGCATTTATTACATGCTTACTGAGTGCCAGACAGTTTTCTAAGCACTGAGGGTACAAGCACTGGAAAAAAAAAAAAAAGAGCCCCCAAGGAGCTTACATTCTAATAGGGAAACATAAAACCAAAAGAAAAACTGAAAGACTGAAGTGGGGGAAGGGAACTAAGACTAGCCAGGCTGTCCCCTACACACACACACACACACACACACACACACACACACACACACACACACATACATACATATACACCCACATACACACCACACATGCACACACACACATGCACATGCATACACACACACACACACACTCATCCTAGGAAGACATTACCAGTGGGAGAAGGGGATGGGCTCTGTAGAGGGACACCCCAAATTGAGAAGGTCATAAGTATGGCCAGGATGAGGAGGTCCCAAGTGCTGAGGGAGGCACCAGGATGAGACAGAAGCAGAAGCATGGCTCTAAAATCCAGAGATCAGTAACAGGGTCAAGAGGAGAATGAGGGCTGGCCCAGACAACTCCATAAATTGTAGGACCTAAGAGCTACCCACCTATCTGAGGAGAGGACAAGCCCTGGAGGGATACTGCAGCTTGTGAAGGTCAGGGATTCAGAAATGGCCTGTTATAGAAGGTGTCACTTGCGACAAGCCTTAAAGAGGACTAGAAATTCCAAGAGGCAAAGATGAGGAGGGATAGCATCTAGGTATGGGGAGAGTTTATGCAGTCATGAAGGTTAGTGATAGAAGACCATATGCAGGGAAAGGTAAGTAAGCCAGTTTGACATGAGGGTGTATAATGTGAATGTCTAAATAAATGGTTGGAATTAAGATTGTGAGGGATCTTAAATGTAAAACAAATATTTATTTTATCCTATAAGCAATGGGGAGCCACTGATACTTCTGGAGAAGGGAAACAATATGGTTAGTATAGGAAAATCTTTTCAGTAGCTGTGTAAATAGATTGATTAGGAAAGAAACTGAATCAAAAGAGACCAATGAAGTGGCTGTTGCAATAGTCCAGGTAAGAGGTGACTGGGGCTAAAATCTCACCTTCTTCAAAGAAGCTTTACCCAGCCCCTGTTGTTCAAAGGTCTTCTTTTTGAGTTTGCATCCAAGGTGTCATGTATGTATATTGTTTCTGTATGGTTTACATACCATTTCCCCTATTAGATTGTGAGTTCCTTGAGGGCAGGGTATGATTTTACTTTTGTAATCCCCACTAGTTACCATAGCTCCTGACACATAATGAACATTTAATAAATGCTTATTGACTTGTAGTTGAATTATGGTTGCACGAGAGGGAGAACAGATGTGAGAGACTTATAAGTATAATGGAAAAGACTTGATAACTGATTGGATCCAGTTTTGCCCCTTGGGGCCAACTTGAGCAAATCTAATCCATTTTCCACATGATAATCTTTCAAAGACTCAGGAGATAGAGCTAATTACTATGACAATGTACCCTCCTTTCATATGTAAACATAACTCAAAGTCTTCACTACTCTAGGCTAAGTATTGCTCTAAGCCATCCCTGAATAGAGAGTTACCATGTGTCCACTATCTCTATTCTCCAAAAACAGCCCTACTTGTTTTAACTGGAAACTCAAGTTCAGAGCTAAGGAAGAAAATGATCTGGACAAGGTCATATGTCTACTAAGTAGTGGCCTTCAATGCCATGCCTTCTTCCTTAAGATCTCTCAATGTTTTTTCTGTTGGTTCATGAGGCACACTCTGCCTCTTGTCACTGCAAGAAGAAACTCTAAACTGGTCTTTGGCTTCCCTGGGTAGATGCCTCCTTGTTACAACCATCCTCCCCTCTTACACTTCTACAGCCAAGATTTTTTCCTGTTGTTTTCCTGGCTCCAGGCCTTGCATTATTTCTCTCTTGGAAGTCTCCTGTCTGGAGCCAGCATGGTTTGTCTGCTTCCCTGGGTTTGGCTAATAAATTGGGGTCAGGGGGTCACTCAGCAGGGGACCTCACAGACTGTGAGCCTGTGACACCACTTTTATTAGTTTTTACTTCACCTCACATTTCAGGGGCCAGGATGCCATCCCAATGGGGCCCTCGCAACTGCTCGGTAACTAAGATTTTGTAATCTACGGTTTGACAAGGTCATTTTTTACTGGCAAAGGGAAAAAAAAAAACCCTTGTCATTAATTATACAAGCAAAGCAGGGGCCAGTGCAGCCAGAGTCTTGTCTCTCTTCTACACCAGTTCCTCACCTAGTGAGGGAGGTGGGGGGAAGAGGAATGGTCAGAGCTGGCGTCCTTTGGTGGCCACTGAGAATCTGCCCCTTATGCCAAAAAGGGTGGGATGGGAATGGACAGCATGAAATGAGTGATGGGGCAGGGGGAGTGACTCCTCCCTTTGTTCACTGAGAGAAAGGCGAGATCAAAGGCCTGATGTTCTATAGGGTGCACACTTCTGCCTTTCCGGCTCTGATTGTTGCAAAGCAATCTGAAATAAGTGTAACATTCAAAGATAATATTTTTGGAGCTTCTGGAATAAGAATCACTCTTATTTCTCTGGTGGTAATTTGGACAATTTCCCCAAAGCAACCCTATGAAGTAGAGAGTGTAAAAATTATTATCCCTGTCTGCTACAGGAAGAGACTGAGGCTCAGAGGAGTCATATGATCTTAGATTTAGCCCCTGAAAAGACCTTAAAGATTCCTAGAATGCAAGCTGAGATCATAGATTTAGGGTTAAAAGGTTATCACCCGGTTGAATTCCCTCATTTGACAAGGGAGAGAAATTGGTGCCTTTTGGTAAATGCTGGAAAATGTATCCCATCAAGGACATAGAATATATAATTATGAAATATGAATTAGGAAATGGACCTTGGCCATCACTGCCTAGATCCTGCTTTTTATAGGTCCTAGACAGGAGAAGTGATTTGGTGAAAATGCAGAAGGGAAGAGAACAAGATTCAGTCCTGTGACCTCTCACCCCAAATACAACTTTTTTCCATGCTACTGTGCTGTCTTTTATGCCAGAGGAGCAGGAAAGCCAGGCAGTCAGTCCTGAGAAAACCAGGATGCAGATTGTCAGCATGAATGGAAATTCCTATGTCCTATAAAGTGATAGAGGCAGCTAGGTAGTTCAATGAATAGAGCACTGGGTGTGGGAGGATTCCTCTTCCTGAGGTCAAATCCTGCCTCAGGCACTTCCAGCTGTGTGACCCTGGGCACCGGACTCAGCCTCAGTTTCCTCATTTGTAAAATGAGCTGGAGAAGGAAACGGTAAACCTCCAGTATCTCTGCCAAGAAAACCCCAGATGGGGTTGCAAAGAGTCAGATAGGACTGAGAAACAACTGAGCAAGCAATAACAACAAAAAACATAAAATGATAACTGACAGGCCTCAATGACCATGAATCATTAAGGTTGGAGCACAAACCCTCTCCTGGGGAAGTCATTTGTCTCTCTGGATAGGTATTATGGGACAGCTAGGTGGCCCCATTGTGCACAGAGCACGGGGCTTAGAGTCTGGGTGGCTCGTCTTTCCAAATCCAGGCACAGACACTTACTAGTTGGTGTTATCCTAGGCATTGGACCCTGTTTGCCTCAGTTTCCTCATCTGTAAAATGATCTAGAGAAGGAAATGGCAAATCATTCCCATTTCTTTGCCAAGATAATCCCAAATATGGTCACAAAGAGTTGAACATGACTGAACAGCAATACACGTTCTTGGATAATCTCCAAACCTGGAAGAGGAGGAGATTTTCACTTCCCTAGGACTTTGGCACATTGGGGTACATGGTTAATTGTCTCTGCTAGGTGTCACATCATTTCCCTAATGCAGCCAAATGGTGTAGTAGAGTGTTGGACTTGATGTTAAGAAGATTTAGGCTCAAATCAGCCTCAGATGCTAGATGCATGACCTTTGATAAGTCACTTAACCTTTTTCTGCCTCATTTTCCTCAACTCTTAAAGGTGAGTATAAATAGTATCAACATCCTAGAGTTGTAAGAATCAAGTGAAATAATATTTGTAAACTGCTTAGTGCATTGCTTATCACATAGCAGGTGCTCTGTGCCACATTATTGCTTTTCTCCAATCTCCTTTCCCTTCCTTGTGAACAGAGACTATCCCACATGACTACTTCATCTATATTTTCTCATCTTCAGTCTCAGTTACAGAAATTCACCATCAGAAATCATTTCCAACTCTAACAAACCCCTGGATGGGTCATTCAGGCCTGTCAACACTAAACAGTCACATGACAATGGGCAGTGAGGACTTATACCCTTAATATGCCTCATTATAAAAATAATAATTCCAATAATAAATGCCAGTTTCAGCATATCATAGTCATTTCTTATATACAACATATAGCATACAATAGATATCGCCAAGAGAACATATTAAGAAACAGAGAGGAGCTGATCATATAGCAAGAATAAGGAATGAGAAATGTGCCACCTGGGTTATACGTTGGGACATTACAAGACCTAGAGGAAGCCTAAATTAGCTGTTGAGTAGTTTCCCTATGGAAGATTTATAGAAAGGTGTGGATGAGGCACATAAAAGATAAAAAGGCACGGTAAGTGGTAGTCTACACCAGCAGAAAGTATTCACATTGATGAATTTGAAGATTCCTCAGAGGCAGGAAAGTCAGAAGTCACTGAGGCCACACATTTGTGGTAGAATATTGTATATATGTGTGAAAGGAAACTGAGAGGTAGGCATAGAAAGTTAGAGTCTAGTAATATCACAGAAATCCCTAAATGTTGGACTCTGGAATTGATAAGATCACTACACTGCTCAAACACTTCAGTGGTTCCGTATCACCCAAGAAATTAATTCCCATATGGCTAGCCTGGGTGATGTAAGCCTGTAATTCCTGCTATTAGGCAAAGCTGTGCTGGTGGATCATATGAATATAGGATCCTCTGAGCTATAGTAGGGCTGTCCAGCATCAGTTATAATGAGTCTCTGGGAGCTGGTGGCCACCAGTTGCCTAAGAAAAGACAAATCAGCCAAGATTGGAAATAGAGAAGGACAAAACTTCCCTGCCAATCAGTAGGAGAATTGGAGGCTCAAGAAAATATAGGGAATGGAGAGGGAAAACCTGGAGTTAGGGTGCTCCAAGCAGTCCTGCCTTATGACTAAAGCAGCAGGAGAGGGGAACATGTTGCTGGGTGTAGCAGCTTAAGAGCAAAGCTAGGCTCTCCTCTCCCTGGCTATCACTACAAGGCTGAGTTGCAGACTGGGTGGGCTCAGATGGTATGCTACAGGGTATGAGCTTAGGCCCTGTTCTGTGGTTGCCTGATTGGTTTACTCTTCTCAGGCTTTCAATATCCCCCAAGTGAATTGGAATCTTCCCCATGGCTGGAAAAAGAATGACTCAGTCGTTGGCTCCACTGGCATGGGTTCAAGACAACTTGAAAAAACAGGGCAGCAAGTGTCAACAATATGGATTTTAAAAAAAGAACAGGGATAAAAGGAAAAAAAAATGAAATCCTAAGGAGAGCAGAGATATTGCCATCTGGAACTTAGAGAGTATTAAGGCAATATTTGATATTTCAAGTAGATATCAGAGTCCCTCAAGGTCCAGAAGACAATAGGACAAGGCATGAGTAGGTGTGACTGGGAGTAGGCTATTCTGGCATTCAAAGCCTTCAAGCTATCTACTTCTGTCCCCACCACCCACTCTTTTCATCCAAAGTCAGAAATGGAACATAGATATTCCTGCCAGCCCTGGAAGCTTCATTCCATGCCTGTCCCAACAAAGGCTACTCTGCACTTGTTTTGTACAAAGAGTGGGAGATCCAGACCTACTGCCCCAACAGTTATCCAAGGACTTTGGTTCAGCAAGACTGAGAATAAAAAGCTCATTGGATCCTTCTATCTTAAAGCTATCTTAAAATAGATACAATAGGATTCTAGGTCTAAAGCTGGAAGGGACCTCAGAGAGCCCCTTGTCCAACACCTCTTCGCTTTATAGATGAGCAAATCCAGAGTAATTAATTAATGTGTCCAAGATCATAGAGGCAAGATCCAAACTCAAATTCCAAATCCAGTGATCTATTCATTGCCAAGAGTAGAGGAAAGAGCATTGTACTTTGAATCTGGAGACTGCCTTTGAATCCTATCCTGACCTTTACTAACTAGGTGACTATGAAGTCACCTAATCTGTCTAAAATTCAGTTTCCTTAGCTGCACAATGGGGAAACTAGTAGTTGCAGAGCCGAAATTACTGGGATACTGTGAGGGAGGCTTTGACAAACCATAAAGCACTATAGAAAAGAAGTTACTTGTATTCTGGAGTAGGGACCCTTCCTCTTCCTCTAGGGGATATGGCCTAAGGGATATTTGCAAAGAGGCCCTGCCCAATTCACTTTGTGTTATAAAACCAATGTCATTCCTGTAGTTCACCACCATCTTTGTGGCCCTTATTACTGAACATTGTCCCTTCTCTGTTGGATTTCTGAACTTTCTGGGGTGCTTTTCTGAGTGTGCTAGATACATTAAGAGTAAAGTCTTTCTCAGAAAAAAAAAAAAGCTGGGAATCACTTTTCTCCCAGGCTATAATGGCAGGAGTTGGTCCCTTGAAATGACCAGGGAAGATCAAAGTATTCCTGGGCTTCACATCATAAAAGCACTCATACTGTGTTTATTAATGATTCAATTCAACAAACATTAATTAAAAGCTTACAGTGTGGAAAGGCCCCTGTTTAGAAATATCCAGGCCCAAGGCAAACTTCTGAAGCTGGTGAACTTAGTCTTTGGCACTAACTGACCATCCTTCTAACATTCCCATCCCCAAGTTCAGAGTAAGTACTGTAGGGGTCCATTACTCACCCCTTCCCAGCACAGGTCTCCCTCCCATGATCTCTCCTCACACTCCTTAACCCTCTCCTGTTCATCAAATCATTCTGGATCCTAACCCAAAACCTACATCGGAGAAGAGTAGCTGGCATTTAAATGGCATTTAATGCTGGCAAAGCATTTTTCATACATAATCTTGCTTGTTCCCCCAAATACTTCCATGCTAGCAGGTGTTCTAGATTGTTTTCCCCCTTAGACAGACGAAGGAATCGAGACTCAAAGAGGCTAGTAGGAATATGAAGTGAAATTTGAACCCAGGTCTTTGTTACTAAGACTAGGACTCTGCATCTTATCTCAGGTTCTCATCATAAAGTACTCTGAAGTAATTGGTTTTTGGTGATAATGTCTGATGACACAATAATATTTTAACTGGGGCCTTCTTGAGATAATGCCTTTACTCAGTCTCATACCAAGCATTGTAGGGCACCATAGTAGGTAAGTAGACAGAGAAGTATAGTGAGATAAGCAGAGCCTTGATGTTACACCTGTGAGTGGTGGGCATGACAAAAAGATTGAGAGGAAGTAGTAAGACATGTAGAAGAACCAAGAGAAACCAGTCATGTCAGGAAAGCAAAGAAAATATTCACGATCTAGGACAGCTGTGGGGAACCTGCGGCCTTGAGGCCACGTGACCCTCTAGGTCTTTGAGTGGGGTCTTTTGCCTGAGTCCAGAGCAAATTCTGGGGGATGTGTTTTATGAAATTTGGATTCAGTCAAAAGGCTGCGCTTGAGGACCAAGAGGGCTGTACTTGGCCCTGAGGCCTTAGGTTCCCCACCTATGATTTAGAGAAGATGGTCAACAGTGTCACAGACTACAAGGAGGCCAAGGAAGGTGAATTTTGAGATAGCATTAGATTTGGTAATTAGGAGATCACTCGGAACTTTAATGAGTGTATTTTCAGTTTAACGATGAGGTCAGAAACCAGATTGCAGAAGAAATAAGAGGAAAATGTGTGGAATTTCTAAAAAACTGAATATATTGGACCCTGCTCTCCCCCATGTTCAATTTAATTCAACGTTTTTGTTCATTTTTGGCCTTATAGTCTAGTCATTAAGCTGTTATGTAAATTAGTGCTTAATTTTATGGAAAGTGTGCATGCATGTGTGTGTGTGTGTGTATGTGCATGTGTGTGTGTGTGTGTGTGTGTGTGTATGTGTGTATGTGTATATGTGTATGTGTGTGTGTGTATTATTCTGTGTTTTAGGAGCTGGCTTTCTGGGAGTGATAAGGACAGGGGATATAGATTAGACTGGAATGGAAGGGATAGTAAAAATATACCAAAATATATCAAATGTTCAAAGTAAGTTATATAGACATAGGTCGCAATACTTATCAACTTTCTGTGGGATTCTTGTTCACGTCCTTCCCTTAGTCTTCCAGAGAGATCTACTCAATTTACTGGAGGACTTCTTTGGCTTTTTAACATTCTGTGATTAGCAGACACTTTAGATACTTTATTGTCTACTTGTTATCACTCTCACTACATGACTGGCATACCTACTTTTACTATGACACACTGACTGAGTGTTATCTTGTATGAATTTTCTTGGATGCATGTCATCATTGGTAATATGTGATAGCCTACTCAATCCATACTTTGCTTCTTTATTTCCTTGCCAAGAAGCATGACCCTATCACTAGAAATGATAGAACCAAGAAGGCTAAATGGAAATTAATACTCAAGATGAATAAGGAGATTTTTGGAAAACCTGAGGCTCCCCTTGACTAATTTAGGCTGAGATAAACTACATCCTTAGGTAGGGAAAGAACCAACAGATGTCATCACTGAGTTACCATCAGCAATATTGGAATGATCTTACAGAACAGAAAAAATACTAAAGAACTAATGCCATGACAGTGTTTGGATTTTCAAAAAAAAAAAAGGGGGAAAAGGGAACTGAGTCCCCTAAGTCAGTGAACTTGACTTCAATTCTTGGAAACATCCTAGGAAGGATATAAAAAAGACTGTTAGGAAACTTCCGTCTAAGGAAATGGTGATTACAAAGAGACAGCATGGATTCATCAAGAATAGGTCATGCTAGACCAGCCTCCACCCTGTTTTTGAAGACGTACTAGGTGCACATGGCAGAGGGGCTAGAGATTGGGTTATAATATCCATATTCAAATATTTAAAATCAATCAGGAAGAGGGATTAGTCTTATTTTATTCAGTTCCAGAGGACAGAACCAAAAATAGTTATCATAAAAGTCATAAAAATGCAAATTCAAGTTTGATGACAGAAAAAGCAAACTCTCAATTAGAACTGTTGAAAGAAAATAATAGGCTATCTTAGGAGATCATGGATTTTTCTTCATCAGAGATATGTTACTGCAAGTATTCCTTTCCAGACCTGGGTAAGCCTAGATGCTGCTGAGGTTCTTTCTGACTCAAATTCTGTGATCTTGTGATTATATAATACTTCACATCTGCCATGCATTTTTTCCATTGCCCTTTAAATCACTTGAAATCTTGATTGTAAAGAGACCAGGATGTTTAAGTTCTTCAGCTATACAACATTACTGGGATAATATTGATGGAAAAAAGAAGCTTTCTTGTGTTGTATCAGGAAGCATAGCAGGGTCATTGGAAGTGCTGCAGGATTTCTCAAATACAATCTAGCAGACTTCCTTCTTTCTATACAATTCTGCACCTAGATCATTGTTCATCTTCAGAGCCTGTCATTGAAGAAGCTTATAGAATTTATATTATTTATAGAATGCTAGTGACCACGAAGGGTTGCTTTGGTCTGAAAGTTCACAGGGATGGTGAGTGGAGTCATAGGGCAGTAGATTGACATACTATTTCCAGGAATGATAATGATGAGTTGATTATTCCTAGAGCAAAATGTGAGAAGTATATTTTGAAAATGGAGCCTGGCTATTTAACATACAACATAGCAGAAAGATGGCCTGAGTGCAGCTTAGTGGATCTGGGACTAGGTAAATTGGTAAACACACCAATCCAGGGAGCATGGTCCCATGGTAAACTTTCAAAGGAGTGAGTGGAAGGCAGAGGGGCTTAGCACCTATTCTCAAAGAGAAAAGGAAAAAGTCTAAACTGTTTTATATGTTGATTTCCTTCTTAACATGCTTATGTCCCAGGCATCAATCAACTGGTACATTTGATAAATGTGATCACAATGAGACCTGGAGTTATCGAAGAAGACTTCCAGAAGGAGGCATGGCTTGATATGAACCTTGGAAATAGGTAAGATTTCTCTATTCAGATGTAGGGCAATTTCCCCCACCCTTTGGAGAAGTTCAATCATTCATACAAGTATGACAGTTTGGGATGGGCTTGCCTTAGACATGTATGATGGAGGGGCTCTTTCTCCTTTCAGAGCATCTGCAAGTATCCTCTGACTGTTTTCCATTACTGGTGAAGAATAGGTCTTTTATTTATTGAACTGTAACTGGATTTTCATATGAATCATCCAGGTAAATAACCCCTCATTCTCTTCCTTTTCAAGTGAGTAGGATTTCTGTAAGACACTGGTGGGTGAAAGGAAGTTTGTTCTGTCTCTCACATGGTCATCATGTCCATGACTGCATACAACCTCTGTTTCTCTTGTTTCTTTTTTCCTGATCTTAGGTGAAAGAGTAACTATATATGGAGTGAACCATGTTACCACCCTGAGAGCTCTGAAAGGTGAAAAGAGACATCAGAGGCCACCTGCACAACCTGAATCAGTACTAGAATCCCCCAGTACTGATAGAAAGTATCTGAGTTTAATAGTGATTTTTTTTCTGTTCTCCAATTTATCATAGACAAAACCAAGACCACTGTGATGTCACAAATGGTAAGAGTTATACTTAATAGGGTTGATGTTTAATAACTAGAAAACTAAAGAAGAGAAGGAGGGCAGCAGTGATGCCAGCCCAAAGCCAGAGAAGACAGTCACCCCACACAGAGGCAACTTGCAGAGAGGGCTGGCAGGCTGGTCCTAACTGATCTTTATCCTAGTGACTGCCAGGAAACTGTGGCAGTGGCAGCCTGCTCTGGCATGATCTGCAAAGTGTCTGAACTAGCCCAGAAGTGGATTGACCCATTGTCTGAGACACTTCCTGAAAGGAGAAAGACCAGTTTAGGTAGGTAGGTTACCAAAGCATTGATTAAGTCCTTACTCTGCGGCTGGCACTGTTCTAAGTGCTGGGAATACAAATCTAAGCATGCCCTCAAATAATTTACATTCCAAGGGGTAGAAGACAATTCATTAAAAAGAAACTGATCTAAGTTGCTTCGTGGTTATAGTAATGGACCTAGAAATCAGGAATGCCAAAGTTCAGATCCAGTCTCAGATGCTTAACTACTTGTATGATGCTAAGCAACTCACTTAATCACCTGCTTCCACTTGCCTCAGTTTCCTTATCTATAAAATGTGAATAATAATAGTCCCTACCTCTCAAAGTTATTGTGACAATAAAATGAAATAATATTGAAAAGTCCTTTGGAAACCTCAAAATATTATTAAATGTTATCATTGTTGTTGAAAGCTAGTGATGGAGAGAAGAGAAGGTCTTCACTTTGGGGCATGGTGGTGAACTCTGGTGGGTCAGAAATACAGCTGAGGCAGAAGTGAAGCATAGATGGACTGAGCCTGTTTTCAAAATGCAGGTCCTAGAAAGAACTCACCAGTGGGTGAAGAAGATCTACATGACAGAGAGATGTCACAGGGTGGCAAGGAAGCTGAGTCATGAGGAGAGCCAGAAGCACAGATGGGAGAACCCCACAGGGAACTTAGTAAAGACTCCTAGAAGGAGGAAAAGAACTCTCAGAGCCAGTCATCATTGGCTACCCCTTGATCCTTCATTTTCCTTACCAACATGCCTCAGGACCTTTGAGATTTAAGGCCAAGCCCATTCTCTCTAGAGACCTCGTTTGTGTAGGAGGAAAAATCGATCTTGGACTTGGAGTTGGGAGGTAGGTGAAGGTCTTCTATTGGCCGCTTTAAACTGGAACTCATTCTCCTCTGGGTAGATTCTATTCCAAATTTGGCAAGCGTTTTTATAACTTCTTTCCCACCTTATTTTCAAAGGAAATACTCTTTTGTAAAAGTTGATTGATTTTAACTGGTTAATTTATACTGGTGACCACACCAAATAAAAGTGTAGGAAAGTTGTATCAGAAACACCACCCCCTCAGGGTTATCCAAGGATGGAACTCTGAAGGGAAAACTAGTCTGCTGTCCTCTGGGGATTGAAAGAGTCCATGTGAATGGGAGCTGAGAGAGTAAGCCTATCATATAATCAGAGAAGATGGATGCCTTGGGTGGGAGAGAGAGGGTAGATAAAGGAATCTAACATAAAGCGTATGTGTAGACTCTGTCTCTTCTCTGCTATGTATGAATAGCAAAATGAAGAGGGCCTTCAAATTGTCATCTGGTTAATTGGGTTCAACCAAAGTAGACCACTTTAACTCTCAAAATTCACTTTGGTGATTGAAATGCTATTGTGGGCACTGGGCCATACATGACTCTGGCCAAATTTCTAATTCACTTTGGGGATAGTCCCTTCACACCAGCACTAATACAGTTCATGACCAAACAGTCTGTCCAGATGCTTTGAGCTAGGGATCTGAAAATATCCATCTTCTGTGTAGGACTTCAGACTGACTCAGCCCTGTAACTGGGTTCATTGCCCTCTTAGGCTTCAGGAAAATATCATCTCTGTTGTTCCCATTCAGTCAAGAAGCCAAAAGTCCCATGAATTCCTGAGTAGAGATAGGAAATCAAGAAAACTTGGCTTTGGTCCTTTCCCATCTCCCCCACCAGGAACCTTATTTCCACTGTGATTCCGCACCCTATCCTGTTCTCTATTCCCGCAGGTCCTAATATTTGTTTCCTATCAATTTGTTTCCTATAAATGTGATACTGGAAAACATTGACTCTTATTGACATATTTCCATTTCCATTGGAGTCTCTTGATTTGAAGACCCAAAAGATCAGTCGGATAATGGTAGCATTTCAAGCACTAGGTCAATCAGTAGGGGAGATACTTGGTGGAAGGTAGTTCTGTTCAAAGCCCCCACACTGTGCCTTATAAGAGGCTGATGCTCATTTTGCCTGGGGACATGATCAGTTTTACCCCTTGATTTACAAATAAGAGCCCTTGAGGGGGATTGATGGTAGTTTAACTTTTCCTTTCATCCCCTTATACCTTTTTTCTCTTCCTTGTATATCTTATGGGGGTTTTAAGACACCCAACCCAACTTGTAAGCTACCTATGAAAGATTCTGGAGCCAAGTCAGTATCAGGATTACAATGATTTTCTAGTTTCTCAAGAAACCTCTCTTCCGTTGCTTTGAGGGTGTGTGTACATTTGTGTGCCTGTGTGCGTTTGGGGGAGGAGGGAGGAGGTTGGTGGTGTAGTTAGAAACACAAGACAAAGCCCAAGCCAGCCAGTTGTTCCCTTCATTCACTGCCTCATCCTCTCTCCAATGATTTTTTCCTTCTTCCTTCTCACCCTAACAAAGAAACTGATGTTTGTCTGAAAGTTGTGTTGAATGGAATCCAGCTTTGCAGCCAGCATCACTTAGTGCAGAGAAAACAGCTGATGGGAACCACAAGCTAGACCTAAGCAAAAACAAAGTCTGGAACCCTCACAGGAAAAAAAGAAAAAGAAACGTGTCATGTTAAAAGGGGGAGGGGGGGAGCTGTCTCTGTTAAAAATGTCCGTGGGAAATCAGTCCCCAAGCAAATAGATAAAAGCAAAACTTGGCTGCAAGGTCTACATACCCACCCATCCAACTACCCTCAGCTTCTTCTAGTGGCTACTCAGCCTGAGCTTCATCAAATAACATTTCAGTCACTTGAAAGAGTATACCATTTACTCACAATGTATTAGAGGGTAAAGGGCACTAACTCTTAAGTCTGAGGATATGGGTTCAAATCTTGCAAAAGCTACTTACTGCCTGGGTGATAGTGGTAATTTGCTTGAACTAACTCTCTGTTCTTCACTGCCCTCATCTGTCAAGTGAATGGTGGTCTCTGGTCCCAATAAGTCATTTCCCCTAATGACTAACTAGTCTTAAACCTGAAGGGCCTTCTGAATCAGAGATGGGGCTGATAGAGTGATAGAACCTGGACCCTTAAAAGGAAAAGACCATGTCTTTGAATATAACCCAACCCCTGAACTTTCCCATACAACCCTGTCCCTGGTGTTTCACTTGAGGCATCAGACCTAGATACTCAATAATCCTTTTAATTGCTTTTTCCCTGTAACTCCCAGACTTCTTAACTCCTTTCTTGGTTGCCCCTGGGCCACTCCAGGCTATTTACCAATCATTAATCCCATCTTTTCTTGCCTATAAGTAGCAGAGTCTTATCCCCATCAAACTGCAGATTCGCCTTGAATCTGGCCCACTTCTATTGGTCACAAATAAACCTTGCTACTTTGACAGAAAGAAGGCTTGAGTAGTCAGAATTCTTTTGAGAGAGACTCCTGTACCCTTACATTTCAGGGTTCCCAGCAACCCCAAACCACATCATTGGGGTTCCCAACACCCCAAACAGCCACATATTCTCTTACTATCGAATTCAAACAATAGACTTGGGGGGTAGGGGAGGGTGGGTAACTTTGGAGCATTGAAAACAGCACCAAACGGTGGGGGAAGTGCTGTAGGCACAAGAGACTAGGTTGAGTTTCCATTGTTTCCTTTACAAGGAAGAATTTGCACTGATGATTTATCTTCTTATGTGTAAAATTAAGATAATCATAATTAATTTTCCTCACTGTTCCTCTCACTGGGCTGTGGCTAGGATCAAAAGAAATGATTGCAAAGCAATGTGGTGCTATAGTAATAATCAGTTGTTATAATTGTTCTGATTTTTATTTTTCCTCACTGACCATTCTCCCTCTCGTTATGAGGTTGTGAGTTATTTTTCTTTTTTTAATGATATTTTAACTTTTTTCCCAATTGCATGTAAATATTTTTAGCATTTAAAATTTTGAGTTTCAAATTCTCTCCCTTTTTCCCTCCATGAGACATCTAGATTGTGTAATTTGCTATTCTTAATTTTGTCTCATAGGATTGAAGAGGTTTAGGGGTGCTGGAGACCCCGAAATACCGGCATGCTGGGTCCTGCTCAAATAAATTCAACTCAAGCCTTCTTAAATCCAAAGAAAGACAAAGTTTATTAAAAATTTATTAAAGATTCACCAAATTGGATTGGCTCTTAAGGAGCCTAAGCATTTGTAAGGCTTGTATTCACAAGCAGACCAGATAGAATCTCAGCTAGACAGAGTCTGAGCTTTAATCTTGTCTCATAAATCAGGTCCTCCATTGTTATAATCATCGCTCTTCTTCTTCCTGAGGTTCCTGCCAATTAGTTTACATCTTCCTGGTCATAAGGAGGCTTTGCTTGCCTTACCTGCCTGGAGCCAAAGTGAGCAGAGTGAAGGCACCAATACTTCTGTCAATCCCAATATGGTTAAGTCCCTGGAGCCCAAGTGGTGATGGGTCAGAGAAGATCTCTACTGGGCCTCCCTCTTTCCTGCTTACAGCCTTCTCAGTTTGGGCCTGTCAGAGAGCTCCCATCTCTACCAGTGAGTGCTACAGCCTGAATTCATTACTCCCCAGTGCATTGATTTCATGTTTTGCAAGATGAGTCTTAGTCTGCTATTTCCTGCCCATATTTCTCTTCCCTTAAGGACCTTTAGTATCATTTCTCAGTGCTTTATTGTGTCAGCAGCACTAGCCAATTTAGTGTTTACCTGGAAATGACATTAGTTCTCTCTCCTGCTTCCCCTAGGACCCCCACACAAGCCCCAATAATCCCCAATGTGTCCCACCCAGCAGGGGCTGAGGCACAGCCACCAAATGCCTGATTCCCCCAGATTCTTGTCAGCATCAACATAATTGCTAGTACAGACAGGAAGGAAGGAAAACAAGAGAATGCAATAAAAGAGACCTTAGATGACCCCATTCCCTCTCCTCTTTTCTGGTCTTCCTGAGAGAAGATGGGTTACTAGAGTTCAAAAGTATTCTTTTCTCTCTCTGAATGTCAATATGCAAAATACAATGCAAAGAGGAATCTGAGCCTGGACCACTTTAAGCTCAGTCATGCCCATCCCTGATTAAGTGTAGTGTTAGGTAATCAAAAGAGAACTTGAATTGGAGAAAGAGAGCCTGAGTTTGGATCCCCAAGCTGATGCTTACTGACTGTATGATCTTGGATGAAGTGAGTTGGCCTCCTCAGGTTTCATATTTCTTCTCTCTAAAGAGAGAATTGAGCTAAATGCTTTCTAAGTTTCCTTCCAACTCTGATGACTGACCTATCCCTTTGAGGTTTCTCCTGTCCTCCAAAGGAAGTGAGAAAATGATGTCTCCAGCACCTTGGTGGAATCTGAGGCTTAAAGGAAAATGAGGCTTCCCTGTGGCTACATCCTCCTTGGAGTGACACCTCTTGCCCTTTGCATAGTCTTACTCCAGAGAGCAGGGTGGAAAAGGTGCTAGGTCCCGAAAGTCACAGAAAGCCAGACTCCTATTGATACCAGAAACCCAAAGACCACCTGCATATCTCTACTGAGGTTCATAAGATCACACTTAGAGGTGGAAGGCTACCTAACCCAACACTGCTATTTTACAGCTAAAGAGACTGAAGACCAGATTGGTCATTATCTTCTCCAGGGCAGACGAGCCCAGGGCCTCAGACTCCGGCTTTCAGTTTCTGAAAATTTCTGTCTGGGAAATGGAATAAAGGGACCTAAAAGGTTTGAATAATCCTCAACCCCCTAAAAGGAGGAAGTTTAGCAGATTAATCACTGGCATTCTATAATGGCTACTGTGTATCAGTCACTGGAAATACTGTAACAAAAGTAAAATAACATCTCCCATCAAAAAGCTTAGATTATTTTCAAGCAGAAAAAAAACCCCTGCAAACATATTATGTAGAATTTGCTATTCTTTTTAAAAACATACACATATGTAAAATCACTTTATACATACTTCTATTTATTGGTTCTTTGTCTGGATGTAGATAGCACCTCCCTTCATACGTTCTTTGTAATTGATTTGAGTATCTATAAGTCAAAATGACTCAGTCTTTCAAAGATGTTCTTAAAATATTATTATTGTTACTGTATAGAACATCGTCTTAGTTCCGTTCATTTCACTCTTCATCATTTCACGTAAGTCCGTCCATGTGTTTCTAAGATCATCAAGCTCATCATTTCATATAGCACAGTAGTATTCTATCACAATCATATACCACAATTTTTTTGGGTACTCCCCAAGGCATCCCTGCAGTTTCCAGTCCTTTGCCGCCACAGAGAGAGCTGTTGTAAATATTTTAGAACATATAGGTTATTTTCTTTTTTCTTTAATCATCTTAGAAAATAGACCTACTACTGGCATTGTTGGGTCAAAGGGTATAGAAGAAGCTTGTATTCTAATGGGGGACATAACATGAACATATATAGGTATATCAGCCATATACAAAATAGATACAGGATTATTTAGTGGAGGAGGGAAAGACATTAGCAGCTATGGGGATTAAGGAATTCTTCATGTAGAAAGCAATATCTGATCTGTGTCTTGAAAGAAACTAAAGAATCTAACAGGCAAAGGTAAGGATAAAGAGAAGTCTAGGCATGGAGAAAAATCAATGTAAATTCACAGAAACGAAAGATGGATAGATAGCACTGAAAGGGGCTTTGGGTGAGGAAACATGTTCAGAGATAAGAATTTAATTACTCCAGGTCACATAGGTACTAAAGAGCTGTCTGAATTATCAATCAATCAGCCAACGACTAATTATGAAGCCCCCACTATTTGTGTAGCACTGTACTAAGTGCTTGGGATACAAATAAAATGAACAAAACAATTCCTATGTATTATTATATACAGCAATAGACTTTATTTCAGTATTAAATGGATTGTACTTCTTCTGTTGCATTCCAAGTTTAATGGAGAAAATAGAAGATGATATTGACCTGACTTCATTCTCTAAGTCTGTGGCCACATTCTTTTCACAGCATACTGATTCTTAGACCCTCTTGTAGATTCTTTAGACCCACCAGCTCCTGCTTCCCATCTCTCTAAAGCCAGAGAACTGAAGCACTAGGTACATCTGGAGCAAACATCCATGCTACTCCAGACACAGGTTTTCTTTTGCTCAAAAGAGTATCTCTCCTTGGAGGTGTCCCAAGTACTACAAAGATTGCTTCCATTTTGGGTTTGGGGTCACATTAGATTATCTGTGATGTTTCATGATTCTATGAAAAGTATCACAAAAGGGAAAAAAGAGGCACCTCCTAGTTATGTGAATTAGTTAGTGATGGGGTTAGAAGATGAAGTCTACTTCCTGTGCCAGTAATTCCTAGCTCTGTGGATGTGGGCTCATCATTTAATCTCTCAGAGCTGCAATTGCCTCATTTGTGAAATGAGTATAATGATGCTTACACTCTCAGCTTGCAAGATTGTTCAACATCTAAGGTAGAACCACAGATTTAGAGCAGATACAGACCTTAAAGGCCATATCATCAAACCACTTCAATTTACAGATGAAGAAACTGAGGCCTGAGTAGTTTAAATGATGCATAATCAGTAAGGATTAGAGGAGGGATTTGAAACCAGGCTTTTACCAATTAAGCAGCTAAGAGATGTGCAAGGGATATCAAGCATCTAAGTAACTTCTGCCCAAATATATAGACAAGTAAATATAAGTCATATTTATTTTATGTTATATATTCTATTAGTACATATATCATAATTTATCATGTATATTATTGAATATTATATCACTTGAAGTAGGTAACATATTTATTAGATCATTTCTTTAGAGGTAGAAGGACCATAGAACCATAAATCTAGAGCTGAGAGGTACCCCAGATTCCAAGCTCTTCATTTTATAGATGAGCAAACAGACCAAGAGAAGTAACTTGACTCAAGTCAATAGCAGAGTTAAGACATGAATCTGGTCCTCTGACTCTAAAATGTTTTTAACAATAAATTCATGAATCTCAGGTTAAAAACTCATTTCTAGAGAATTGAGAATTTGTGTTCAACACTGAAAGCTTAAATGATTTGTTCATTATCACACAGTTATATATCAGAGGCTAGATTTCAACCCAAGTCTTCCTTACTCCAAGGTTATCCTTTCTATACCATGCTAGCTCTGATTTAACTCATTCAAAGGTTTTTTTTTAAAAGAAAAAGATATTCCAGTTAGTTGACTAATTGAAAGATTCCCAAGTAAATGATACTTATTTGTCTAGTTAATTGATTAACCTAAATTAATTTCCAACTCTGATATTCCTGTTCAAAGTTTCATCCATCTTTTATGTCCCTATTACATCAGTTATGAGATAAAATGAGAAGGGTTGGAAGAGGGATTTGAGTCCTTTCTTATCCTCTATTTCATTCAATTACTGTTCATCATGACAGTGCCAGCAATGCCCATTCTCACTCTTGTGTTCTATGTCCTAATAGACCTAGATCTAATTGAAGGATGAGGTGTTAGAATCTTATACTGGAAAATTACCAGTCTTTAATATGTTTTTCCTGAATTTGTTTTCTCAGAAAAGTCAGTGAAAATCCCATGACTCTGGATTCTGGCCTACTCTGGCTCTTAGACAATATCCCAGGACTAAAAGAACAGTTGATGACTAACAGACATCCCAGACTGTCTTTAACTGAGAGGATTTTGCCTGAAGAGGGCTTGGCCTCCTGCCTTAATATCCAGAGACTTTGTGAGAGACTAGTATCTTCACTTCCTCAGTTCTCCAAATTTTTATTTCTTTTAACTTTGTCTTTCCTCTCAGTGGCCCTTCCTAGACCCAATTTCCACAGTACCACATGAGGGAAGAGTTGATAGTTATCTAGAGGGGCATTATTTGTATATCTATTCACATATGTTGGGTGAGATAGTGGAGTCAGGGAAGGGAACATAGGCCAAACAGTTGTAGTAACCATGGTTTTTATCCTACTGACACTCCTCATTAAAGGAGCCCCCTACATTCTCTGTAAAAACTCTTGTGGAGGGATTTGGAATAGGAAAGATTAAAACTTATTTTGGGACATCTCAGTATACTTCAGTGTGAATCTAGAAGCCTGAGCTTTTTCGATGGATCATAAATTTCATAGTCATGGAGGCAGATCTGAGCCTTTCTTTTGCCCTGGTAGCTTTGAAAGAAAGGAGAGATGGAATTTACAAGTGTCCTTCTCTCTTCAAGACTCTGGAAACACATAAGTCACATATTGGGAAATGGAAAAAAAGGGGATATATCATAAGGAACCTAAGACCAGATTGATCATGGTATAGTAGATTTGGAAGCAGAAAACTTGGGTTCAAAGCCTGGCTTTGTTACTTATTAATTTGGCACGTCCTTTATATGCCCTGTGCCTCATATATAAAATAAGAAGGTTGGAATTGAAGGCCTCTTAGGTGTCTTCTAGTTCTAAATCCTATAATCTCATTAGACTTGCTGTAGAGAAAGAAGAAGGCATATATAGTGGAATGTAAGGAAATGGGAAAAGGATTAATGAAATGGTCCATACATTATTTCATGTAAAGAGTTCAGATTACATACATACCCTAAAATGTACATAGAACTATTGACTTAGAGCAGAAAAGGACCTCAGAAGCCATATGGCCCAACCACTTTATTTTACAGATGAAGAAACTGAGGCCTGAATCATTTAACCCACTGATCCCACGGATCCTAAGTCTGCCCTCTGAAACCACATAACCTAAGCCTGATACCCAGAGACAACTATTATGTCTCTCTTGCCCTAAGTCATATCTTCTCTGAATTAAAGATTCCTAGTCCTTCCAACTGCCATTGTCTAACTCTTTTAAGTCACCTTCTGTTTTTAAAGATAAGCTCAACTGAATCATCTGTAAGATCTAAATGATTCACATAGCTGTAGGGCTGGAGTCTCAAAGTGAACTTCCCAAACTACCAGGCAGCCCAGAAACCTGGGCAAACTTGTCATTAGATCCAGGTCATCAGAAGACTCAGTCTTTGCTCTAAGGCAAGGAAAAGACAGAGAGACGTGGGAGGTTGAGGGCTGGGGGAGGCAGTGAAAAGCCAGGCCTTTCTAGAGAGTCAATGTCTCAGTGTTGAATGCCTGAGAGAATGGGGCACTAGAAGGCATGTCTCAGGATTCAGTGCAGCTTAGAATTTGTTTTAGGAATTTTGGATTGAGGAAGAGAATGAAATGTGAGTTTTCAGCACGTCAACTCTCAAAGAAATAGAGAGACAGACCCCAAATTCAGGCAAATTCTTTGCAAAATATTTCCCCTTTTTTTTTCTTTTCAGCTTTTCATTAATACAATTAGTTCAACACACACACACGCATGCACACACACGCACGCACACACACTGCTATCAAACTCATTGCACCACAGAGGAATGCTAGAGAGAGTACTGGTGACAAAAAACTAAGTTATGAAATCTCAGGGCGGAAAGACATCTCAAGATCATATATCCCTAATCAGTAATCTCCTACATCTTTAACAAATACCTCTAGTGATGGAAGACTCACTACCTTCCTGTCGAGACAACAATAGGCATCTCTCTAATTGAAGATTTTCTATACATCTCTATCTTCCCTAATGGAAGATTGTCTATATATCAAGCCAACTCTCCCTCTCCGTGGCTTCCATCTATTGATCTTCCCTTGATGGCTAAGCAGAACAAGCCCAATCATTTGTATCATAAATTTAGAGCTGGAAGGGAACTCAGAAAACATCCTGATCAAACTCTTTATTTTTCAGATGGAAAATTAAGATTAAGAAGTGTTAGGAAACTAGGTCCTGCAGAAGATAGAGTGCTGCACCTCAAGTCAGTAAGACCTGAGTTTCAATCCTGCCTCATATCCTTAGTGCTATGAGACCTTGAATGTCACTTAATCTTTGACTGCCTCTATTATCTTATCTGTAAAAAAAAATAATAATAATATTAATAATAGCACCTACCTTTCATTTCCAGGGTTGTTGTGAAGATAAAACAAGATAATATAAAATATTTCCAAACCTTAATGCACTATTAAAATGCTAAGATTTCATTAGCTATGGTTAAAACTGCAGAATTTGACACTGTTAATCATCTTTTCCTTCCAGATACTCTTTCTTTCCTGTACTTTCTTGATTCTCCTCTTGACTGTCTGATCATTCCTTCTCAGGTTCCTTTACTACATTATCATCTGTATCCAACCATTTATTGTGGGTATACCCAAAAGCACAGTCCTCTCTTTTAACTATACTATCTCATTTGATGTCATCACTTCCTTGGATTCAATTAAAATCTCTATGCAAAGGAACTGCAAATCTATTTATTTAGTCCTAGACTCTCTCCTGACCTCCAATTCCACATCAGCAGCTACCAGTTGGACATTTGGAACTAATTGTCCTCTAAGAAGCTCAAATTTAACAAATCCAGAACAAAATCCATTATCATTTCCCCCAAAACCCATATCTCTTATCGATTTCCTTATTTCTGTCAAAGGCACTACCATCCTTTCAATTAACCAGGTTCACAGTCATAAAGTCATTTTTGTCTCCTCATTCTTTCTCATTCCACATACCCAATCATTTGTCAAGTCTGATAGATTTTACCTTCATGATACATCTCACATCTGATTTCTTCTTGACGCTTACAAAGCTACCCCTTAATCCAGACCCTCACTAGCTCTTTCTTTGCCTACTACAACTGCTTCCTAATTAGTCTTCCTGCTTCAAATATTTCCCCTTTCTGATATAACTTTCACATAGCTTTGAAAGTCAAACACAGATCTAATCATGTTACTCTTCTGATCAACAAGCTGCGATCTTATGACCTATAGGATCATATGCAGATTTTCTCATTAACATTTAAAGACCTTCACAACATGGTTCTAGTCTTTCAAGCTAAGTCAAGAAACATTTACTGAATGCTTAATATGTGACAGGCATCACTGTGCTAAGAATTAGAGATACAAGGAAATGCAAAAGATGATCCTTGCTCTCATGTAACTCACAGTCTAATGGGAGAGATAACATGCAGACAACTATGTACAAGCAAGATACACAGGTTAGATTGGGGATAATCTCAGAGGGAAGGAACTTTTCAAACTTATCATACATTATTACCATTCATACATTCTATGATCTAACCAGCCTAACTTCCTTACAGCTATTGACACATGATCTTAAATCTCCCATCTGTAGGCCTCGCCACAGTTCGTCTCCTGTGTTTGGAATTTTCTTGTCTTCATTTTAACTCTTAGAATCTCTGTTCCTTCAAAGCTCAGTTCAAATGTCACATGCTATATAGTCTTCCTTGATTTCTGCTAGTCTTTCTCCTAAAATATCTTCCATTTACACTATATGTAATTATTTTGTGTAATCTTACATGTGCATATGGTATCTCATGATAGAATGTAAGCTCCTTTAGGGGAGACAGTCATTTATTTTTTGCATCCTTGCAACTTTGCGCAGTACCAGGCACGTAGTGCATGCTTTCTAGACATTTGTTTGAAAAGTAACCAAGAAAGCAGAGTACAGGCAGCAACTCAGCTGAACTTTCTCCACAATACTTTCCAAACAACTTTAAAATAATTGCAAATTGAATTCTGGAGTGGCAGAGTCAAGAAAAGGTCAAGGTGAGACATTTTTCCAGCCTAAGACAACGTAGGAGATTTACAGGAAAGGTCTGTGACATCTGCGTGGGGGTCAGCCTAGATTGCATAACATATAGCAGCACCAGCAGCAGATGTTGGAAGTCACTGTAACAGTGACAGCAGCATCTTCAGGAGCTCTCAGCCCAAAGGTGATAAGGGGGTTGGACAACCAGTCAGAAAGATATCACAGGGGGCTCTCTGCTGGTATTGGAAGCAGGACACTATTACATTATTCTGGGTAGCAATTCCTGGGCAAAGAGGAATTCCAATGCTAGCTGCCACAGGAGAGTAAGAGCTCTGGTTGCAATTTCAGGGTGGGAAGAATGCTTGTGGCTACTCAAGAGGGAGAAGGGGTTCTGGTCTCAGCTCCTAGGAAGAGGGGAGCAAAAGCATTTGTGGGTGAAGGCAAGCAAGAGATCTAGTCATAGTTCCAGGGCTAAGATGAGCTGATGAAGATAAATTGAATTAAGGGCAGCAGTGGAGAGAAGCAAAACATATTTTTGAGGAGTGACAAAAAAGTTTAAAAGGGAGGCAGAGATGGACAAATAAGGGGGAAAAATAGGATGGAGGTAAGTACGCAAATAATAATCATAACTGGGAAGGTGAATGGGCTGGACTCACTCATAAAATAAAAGTGGAGAGCAAAATGGATTAGAAACCAGAATCCAATGATATGTTGTTTACAAGAAATGTACTTGAAACACACTGAATAAAAATAACAGGCAAAGCAAAATTTATTATGATTCTGCTGAGGTTTTTTTCAAATTAAATTATTTTATGTGTTTTCAGTGTTCAACAATCACTTCCATATATCTTAGATTTTTTCTGCTCCCTCCCTCTTATTTTGCCCTCCCTCCCACTCCCTTTCTGAGACAACGTACAATCTTACATAGGTTATACACCTACAATCCTATTAAATACGTGTTGTATGGGAGAATTAAAATGAACAGAAGAAAACATAAAACAAAACAAAGCATAATACAAAGGAAAATGGTCTGTTTCTATTTGTGATCTAATTCCACAGTTCTCTGGATATGGAAGGCGTTTTGCCTCAATATTTGGAAATGTTTTAAGTCCATGTATTTCAATGAAGTACTAAGTTTACCAGAAAAATTCCTTGCACACTGTGGTTGCTGCTGTGTACAAAGTTCTCCTGGTTCTGCTCCTTTCACTCAGCATCAGTTCATGTAAATCTTTCCAGGCCTCTCTGAAATCTTCCTGTTCATCATTTCTCATAGCACAATAATGTTCCATTACATTCATATACCACAACTTGTTCAGCCATTCCTCAATTGATGGGCATCCCCTTGATTTCCAGTTTTTGGCCACCACAAAGAGAACTACTATAAATATTTTTGTACATGTGAGATCCTTTCCTATTTGTATGATCTCTTTGGAATAAAGTCACAGAAGCAATATTGTTGGGTCAAAGGATATACACATTTTTGTAGCCCTTTGAGCATAGTTCCAAATTGCTCTCCAGAATGATTGGATCAGCTCACAGCTCTACCAACAATGAATTAGTGTTCCAAATTTCCCACATCTCCAACATTTATCATCTTTCTGTTTTGTCTTGTTAGCCAATCTAATAGGTGTGATGTGGTACGTCAGAGTTGTTTTGATTTGCATCTCTCTAATTAATAGTGATTTAAAGCATTTTTTCATATGATCATAGATAGATTTAATTTCTTCCTCTGAAAACTGACTGTTCATATCCTTTGATCATTTATCAATTGGAGAATGACTTGCATGCTTGTCCATTTGATTCAGTTCTCTATATATTTTATCAGAGATATTAGTTGCAAAAATTCTTTCCCAGTTTTGTGCTTCCATCCTAACCTTGGCTACATTGGGTTTCTTAGTGAAAAAACTTTTGAATTTAATGTAATCGAAATGATCCATTTTGCACTTCATAATGTTCTCCATTTCTTGTTTGGCAATAAATTTCTCCATATTCCATAAATCTGGCAAATACATTATTCCTCACTCTAATTTGTTTATAGGATCAATATCAATATTTATACACAGATCTTGTATCCATGTGGACTTTATTCTTGTGTGCGGTGTCAGGCATTGGTCTATACCCAGTTGCCACCACATTGTTATCCAGTTTGTCCAGCAGTTTTTGTCAAATATTGAGTTCTTACCCCAGAATCTGGGGTCTTTGAGTTTATCAAACAGTAGTCTGTTACATTCATTGAGTACTGTGTCTTGAGTACCTAAACTATTCCACTGATCTATCTCTTTATTTCTTAGCCATTACCAAGTAGTTTTGATGATTGCTGCTTTATAATACAATTCGAGATCTGGTAGAGCTAGGCCACCTTCCCTAGCATTTCTTTTCATTAGTTCCCTTGATATTCCAGACCTTTTGTTCTTCCAGATGAATTTTGATATTATTTTTTCCAGCTCTAGAAAATAATTACCTGGTAGTTTGATTGGCATGACACTGGATAAGTAAATTAATTTAGGTAGAATTGCCATTTTTATTATATTAGCTCAGCCTACCCAAGAGCAACTGATGTATTTCTATTTACTTAGATCTGACCTTATTTTGGGAAAAGTGTTTTGTAATTGTACTCATATAGTCCCTAGGTTTGTTTTAGCAGGTAGACTCCAAGATATTTTATGTTGTCTACCACAATTTTAAATGGGATTTCTCTTTCTATCTCTTGCTGTTGGGCTTTGTTAGTAATATATAGAAATGTAGAAGATTTATCAGGGTTTATTTTGAAACCTGCAACTTTGCCAAAGTTGTTTATTATATCAAGTAGTTTTTTACTTGATTCTCTGAGATTCTGTAAGTATACCATCATATCATCTGCAAAGAGTAATAACTTAGTTTCTTCTTTGTCTATTCTAATTCCTTCAATTTCTTTATCTTCCCTAATTGCTACAGCTAACATTTCTAGTACCATATTGAATAATAGTGGTGATAATGGACATCTTGGTTTCACCCCTGATCTTACTGAAAATGCATTTAGCTTTCCCCCATTGCGCATAATGCTTGCTGATGATTTTAAGTAGATGCTGCCTATTATTTTATGGAAAGTTACATTTATTCCTATGTTTTCCAGTGTTTTCAATAAGAATGGTGTTGTATTTTGTCAAAAGCTTTTTCTGCATCTATTGAGATAAACATGTGGTTTCTGTTAGTTTTGTTGTTAATGTGATTAATAATGCTAATGGTTTTCCTAATATTGAACCAGCCCTGCGTCCCTGGTATAAGTTCAACCTAATCATAATGTATTATTCTCATGATAAGTTGCTGTATTCTTTTTGCTAATATCTTATGTAAAATTTTTACCTCTATATTCATTAGAGAAATTGCTCTATAATTTTCTTTCTCTGTTTTGGCTCATCCTGGTTTAGGTATCAGAACTATATTTGTATCACAAAAAGTATTTGGTAGGACTCCTTCTTTGGCAATTTTCCTAAATAGTCTATATAGTATTGGAATTAAGTGTTTTTTAAATGTTTGATAGAATTCACTTGTAAATCCATCTGACCTTGAAGATGTTTTCCTAGGGAGTTCATCAAGAGCAGGGTATACTTTGGGGACCTGTAATTTCTCAGTTCCTCAAATATGGCACGATCAAGCAAAGGGAGTTTACTCCTCTCCTGGTCTATGTTCTGGTCTGGGAGCTACAAAAGCTTTTTTGCCCAGAATCTGCAAGTAGAATTCCCTTTACAAAGCCTCCACCAGCTCCACCATACCAGTCAGCACTCTTCCTCACCACCAGGCTGCCACTCAGGGCTGAGACCCAGATCACTATCTCAATGCCCCCAGGGGTTTTAGGCTGAGAGCTCCAAAAATGGTCACTGCTACTGCTACCTCTGCTGTTACTGCTGCCACCATCATCTGGGGCTGGGGCTAAGAAAGGACCCTGCTCCCTTCTCACAAAGGTGAAAAAGCTTTCTCACTGACCTTTGAAGCTGTCTTTGGCATTTTTGGTTTGAGAGATCTGAGAATTCTGGAGATTCCACCTCAGAGGCCTATTCTGGTTCTGTTCCTGCCAGTGCCGCACATGGCCAAGGCTGGGCTGAGCTCCATGGGCTGGGCTCTGCTCTGCACCCCATGCAATAAACCTTTCCTGTTGGCCTTCCAGGCTACCTTGTGCTGGAAATCTCTTTCACTCTGTGATTTTGTGGCTTCTAGTGCTCTAGAATTTGTTTAAAGTAATTTTTTACAGGTATTTTATGGGCTGTTGGGGAAGAGCTAGAGTATATAGGTCTTTGTACTCCACCATCTTGGCTCTACCCCCTTGGAACTAAAAATTTTATGGAAATGAATGTTGAAAACTAAAAATAAATAAAGTAAAATTGTAGAAAAAAGAAATGAACAGGATGATTTCAGAGAAACCTGGGAAAACTTACATGAACTGATACAAAGTGAAATGAACAGAACCAGGAGAACTCTGTACTCAGTAACAGCAGAACTGTATGATGATCATCTGTGAATGGCTTAGCTACTCTGAGCAGTAGAATGATCCAAGATATTTCCAAAAGATTTAAGATAAAAAATGCTATCCCCCGACAGAGTAAAAATTGATGGAGTCTGAGTGCAGATTAAAGGATAATTTTTTTTTCACTTTTTAGGTTTTTTTTCTTGCTCTTTTGGGTAACATGGCTAATACAAAAGTATATTTTGCACAATTTGATCTGTATAATTAACATCACATTTCTTGACTTCTCAGTGAATGAGGGAGAAAATTCAGAATTCTAATTTCAAAAAAGAATGTTAAAAATAGACAATGCTTTAAAAGATAAAGAAAAGTAATTTGTCCATGGTCATATAGACATTAGGGGCAGGGCTGGGATTCAAGACATAGTCCTCTGATCCCAGGGCCCACCATCTTTAAATACTTGAAGACAATTCTTATGCTCTCCTTGATAAGCTTTCTCTTTGCCAAGTTAAACACTATCAGCTTCTTCATCCAATTTCCCCATAGCCCAGTATCCAGTTCTTTCACTACCTCAGCAGACCTCCTCTGATCACTCTCCAGCTCGTGAATTCTTTTCCTAAAATGTGGCACCCAGAGTTGAATAGAATGCTCCA
Organism: Notamacropus eugenii; assembly: GCF_028372415.1. Taxonomy (NCBI): domain Eukaryota; kingdom Metazoa; phylum Chordata; class Mammalia; order Diprotodontia; family Macropodidae; genus Notamacropus; species Notamacropus eugenii. The sequence goes on from NC_092872.1 coordinate 426,021,763, forward strand.
GATGAAGTTTGAGCAGAGCAGAGGGCAGGGGTGGGTGCCATTACCCTTTCTGCTCTGAACTCTATGCCTCTCAATGCAGAAGTTAGTTGTAGCTTTTGTGTCTGCCATGTCACATCAATGACTCACATTGAGTTGCTGTCCATTGCTAGAGAACCCTTAGTTCTACTTCATATAAACTATTATCCGGTTAAATCCCCCTTATCCTATACTATTGTTGTTTTTTATTTTTTATTTTAACCTAATCTTTAGACAGTCTGTAATTAAGAAAAGCTTCTCAAAGTCAATGATTGTAAGCTGATAGGGCAGTAACAGGGTAGCATGGCCTTCTGGGCCTACCATTTCCCAGTCGTGTGCCCCTTCCTTGCTTTGGGGCCAGTCGCTGAATTTCCCTGCCAATAAGCAGCATGGCATGGGAGGGAAAGGAGCATACTGGGCATGGAGCCATTCTATGTGGGCACAAGGCCCAGGGCTTCTCAACTGGGTGGCAGTAGTGAACTCCCTGAAAGACCTGGGATTCCATAAGCAAACTAATGATCGCACAGAACAGATAAAATCTTAACTGTTACTATCATAGTGCTACGTTAAGCCAAGACTATGGGTATATTACAGTCTTTACAAGTCCCTTGGCTCAAAACATATCAAATAAATAGACTTCGGCTGCCCTTTTATCCTCTTTAAATAGTAAGGATATTTATTGTCACTCACATCAAAGCAGCCAACGGTGCACAGAATAGAGATTATGCTGGAGAGGTAAGCAGCCTTGTCTGATGGCTTTGGAGATCAGGACTTGGGAAGCAACCTCCACTCACCTCATGGGGTAAGGACTTAGAACATGTTATGGAATAAAAAACCTTAAGATTAGAAAAGGAAAGTCATTTCTTTATTGATTAAACTTAGAGATCATTAAGTCCAACCTCCCCATTTTACAGATGAGGAAATAGAAACTGAGAAGGCCAAGCTACTTCACCAGGATCATACAAGCAGGATTTGAACTCAGAATCTACCTAACTCCAAGCCCAAAATTCTCTTCATCAACTAACTGGTTTTAACTGGCTAGAATTTCAGTTCCATTATTTACTCTCTCTCTCTCTCTCTCTCTCTCTCTCTCTCTCTCTTTTTCTCTTTCTCTCTCACCTTATGTATACATCTATCTATCTATCTATCTATCTATCTATCTATCTATCTATCTATCTATCTATTTATCTATCTATCTATCTATCTATCCATCTATCTATCTATCTATCTATCTATCTATCTATCTATCTATCTATCTATCTATCTAACTATCTCTATCTGTCTATCTCTCTGTCTATCTAGTTACTCACTTAACTTCCCCAGGCTTCTGTTTCTTCATATGGTAAATGAGAAGTTTAGATAAGTCATTCAAAGCTGATCATCACATAATGTTGCTGATACTGTGTACAATGGTTTCCTGGTTGTGCTAATTTCACTTTGGATCATTTCATACGTCTTTCCAGGTTTTTCTAAAATCTGCCTGTTCATCATTTCTTATTACACAATAGTCTCCCACTGCATTTATATACCACAGCTTATTCAACCATTCCCCAAATAATGGGCATCCCCTCAGCTTCCAATATTTTGCCACCATGAAAAGGACTGCCATAAATATTTTTGCACATGTAGATCCTTTTCTATTTTTTAAGACCTATTCAGAATACAGACCTAGTAGTTGTATTGCTGGAATAAAGAGTATGCACAGTTTGGTTGCCTTTTGCTCATAGTTCCAAATTGCTCTCCAGAATGGTTAGATCAGTTCACAGTTCCACTAATACTGCACTAGTGTCTTAATCCTCTCCATCATTTATAATTTTTCTTTTTTTTTTTGATATATTAGTCAATCTGATAGGTATGAGATGGTATCTCAGAGCTGTTTTAATTTGCATTTCTCTAATCAAAAGTGATTTAGAGCACTTCTTCATATGCCTGGAGATAGTTTTGATTTCTCCTTTTGTAAACTGCCTGTTCATATCCTTTGACCACTTATCAATTGGGGAATGATTTGTATTCTTATAAATTTGACTCAGTTCTCTATATATTTGAGAAATGAGACCTTTATCAGAGACACTTGCTGTAAAGATTATTTCCCAGCTTTCTGCTTTCCTTCTAATTTTGGTTGCTAGTATACTCTCAAAATTCATGATAACAAGCAAATATTTCAGGACCATACAGGGGATGTGTGTGTGTGTATATGTATGTATATATATGTATATATGAAATATGATATTATTTAAAGCTGATAAATGATAAAAGAAACAGTTTCAGAAAAAACTAGGGAAGACAACATGAAATAATGCAGACTGAATGAAATGAGTTCAATATAGGAAATTTTGTTTCTTTATTTGACTATGAATATTTGTTATGAGGATTTTGCTTTTTGTTGGGGGGGGGGAGGAGTTGGAGATGGAGGGAGAGAACATGAAATAAAAAAAAAAATGAAATCCATAGTTGAAAAGACCAAGAAAGGTGATTATTCTGCTGTGCTTTGCCTGGTCAGATGGGATATGCTTTCTAATGTTTTGGATAATGGATAATGCTTTCTAATAGCATTTCTATTGGAAAAGAATGGCAGTCTCCTCTTCTATAGCTCCACTCACCCTCCCTAAAACTTACCTAATGGAAATATCCATCCCTAGTCACTGCTCCCCTTCTTATATTGTCTCCTCCTATTAGAATATATGTTCCATGAGGTCTTTGACTAGCTTCAACTTTGTGTTTGCATCCTCAACTCTTAGTACAATGCCTGTCAATTAGTAATTTTTTATTCATTGTTTTCAGTTCTGAGAAATCCATTTTAAGTCCATTGATAAGTTTTCTGTCTTTCAGTGATGGGTAACCAAGACAGGGAAGGCCCTGGATGCCATGTTATATGAGGATAAATTGAGAGAAAAGAGAGCCTTTAAGCTTAAGAAACAAATTCTCAGCTAGAAGTAGAGGATGAATGTGTGGGAACATAATCATTGTATTGGAGTATTTGAAAGGCTATGACATGGAAGAAGAATGACATCTTGATCTTTACTTATAAAGCACAGAATATTGGTCTTACTTATTCCCAATATGAAAGCTATAGGGAGGCAGATTGTGTTTTTTATGTTATTAAAATATTTTATTTCCAATCAATATACAATAAAAGTATTCATATATAAGAACAAGAAAAATCAAAAGACAATAAAGACTATCAAAGAGAAAGGAAAAAAAGACAATATGCAAAATGCCACTAGAAATAAATGATTCTGAATTATTATTGATGCAAATATCATCCATTATATTTACTGTGATTTTAATTTCTCTTTGATGCCTTCTTCCTTTACATAGATTTAGTAATGGTACCTGTTCTTTTGTCTTCTTTTTTGCATCATATTTTTACATTTTCCAGTATTTCTTGATATTCATCATCACTATCATTCATAATAATACAACAATATTTCATTGCACCTATATACCATGGTTTTTTCATCCTTTCTTCAACCACTGGGCATATTATTTATTTGAAGTTTCTCTGCTTTTACAAATATTCTTGTACCAACAGTTCTTTGTTCCCTGTCAATAACTTCCAGAATTACTGAATCAAAGGATATAAACATTTATTTTAACTGCATTGTTTAATTCCATGCTTTCCAAAATAAAAGAACTGAGTCATTTACTTAAATGGCAGTGAATTAGTATGCTTCTTTTCCCATGCCCTCGCCAACATTGTACTTTGTCATTTTTTACCATCTTTGCCAGTTTGATGGAAATATGTGATGCCACGGAGTTGTTCTAATTTACACTCCTCAGGAACACAATCATACTGACACATTGGTGTTGGAGCTGTGAATTGGTCCACCCATTCAGGAAAGCAAATTAGAGACATACCCCAAAGGTTATTAAATATGTGTACCCTTTAACCCAACTATACCACTATTATCTCCCCACAAAGAGATCAAAGAAAGATGAAGAGGACTCATATGTACAAATGTAGCAGCTCCATTCATAATAGCCCCAAACTAGAATTCAAAGAGATATTTACCTCTTGGGGGACTGCTGAACAAATTATGGTACATGAGTGTAATAGAATATTATTACACCTTGAGAAATAACAAAAGTGATCATAGCAGAGGAAAGGGAAAGATGATGAAGATGATCTAATGTAGATTTAAGTGCTAAGATAATAAGTTAAGTGAATTTAAGATAATAAATTAAGATAATCTGATGCAGAGTTAAGTGAGCAGAACTAGGGTAACAATTTACACAATAACAATATTATGGAGGAAAATAACTTTGAAAGAGTTTAAAATTCTAATTATTTCAATCATAAACCACAAGGCCAGAGGAATAAATCTGAATTATACCACCCACCTTTTGCCAGATACATTGGACTTAAAATCCAGAATAAGACATATAATTTTGGGAATTTATTTTGCTGAGCTATGTGCATCTGCTATAAAAGTTTTATTTTGTTAATTATTTAATGTTTATGGAGATGGGGTAAGAGGAACACAAAATCATAAAACGTTTATGAAATAAAGAAAAAACACCAAAAAATTATATTTCTTTATTAGTAATAATTTTGAACACTTATTCAAGTGAGCATTGAAAGTTTGTTATTCTTCTTTCAAAAACAGTTTATATCCTATACCCAAATTTCTATTAGAAAATGGTCCTCTTTTAAATTTGTCAAGCTCCTATAGATTTTGCATTTAGACTGTTATTAGAAAAGCTTACTACAAATATTTTCCCTAATCTATATATTTCCTTTTATCTGGCTGCTTTGTTTTTATTTGTATAAATTATTTTTATATAACCAAATAGTCTATTTAGCTCAATATATTAAAAAAAAAAGAACTTTCAAACAATCAGAACTGTCCAATAACAGACTTGTCTTATCAAATAGCAAATTCCCCATCACTGAGGTGTTCAGATAGAAGTTGGATGACCACTTATTGAAGATGTTGTAGATGAAATTATACCTAAGAATAGGGAGTTAACATTAAAATCATGATGAGTATTATAGGAACAGAGGAACATATCTGGGACATAGAACCAGGGATATACTCCAAAAGCTACACATCACAGAAGAGAAAGTATTTAGGTAAAGTAAGCTGATATATGATAGTCGAGGCTGTGAAGTCTTCTCATCTTTGGTGAGATTCATACTTCAGTGTGTGGGAGTGAACATTCATGTAAGGCTCTGGGGAGTGTGCAGCATCTGGGCTGCTGTGATCTTCTTGCTTATCTTTTTCTGTTTGCTCTGTGTGTTTCTGTCAGCTGAAACTTTGTGAGAGGCAGTGAGGAATTTGTGGAAGTATATTTCTGTTTCTCTAGGGCCTATGTGTGGGTCTAAAGTCAGGTCCTGCTTTTTTTCGGGGTCAGAACATCAGAGAGGCCTGAGTGATTTAGAAATGCCTCTCTTCGGTGTGGGATCAGAGACACAAAGATGTCAACTCCAGCATTGTCTCCAAATCATGGTTTAACTCAACTTCTTGTCCTTATGGTTCCTAGAAAGGAAGCCTGGCAGAATGTGTCAATGTGTTACTTAGAAGAATGTCATATGATTACCTAGAATCCTCAAGGGTTAATAAAGTCTTTTCTAACTATAACACATGCAGCTAAATGGCACAGAGGATAGAATATTGGGCCTGAAGTCAGGAAGACTCATCTTCATGAATTTAAACCCAACCTCAGACAATTACTAGTTGTATGACCCTGGGTAAGTCACTTTGCCCTATTTGCCTCAGTTTCCTCATCTGTAAAATGAACTGGAGAAGGAAATAGCAAACCACTGCAGGATCTTTGCCAATTAAAGCCCAAATGGGGTCAGGAAGAGCTGGATATGACTGGAGAATGATTGAACAACAACAAATCATAAAGTGCTTTACAAATGTGACTTGTTTTGTTACTAGTATTTATGAATTTTATGAACCATTTTTTAAGCTTTATCTACAATTATCCCATCTTTGGTAAATGAATTTCAAAAGTCAACTATAAGATCTATGAAGTCAAAATTGAACTTCTTTAAGTTTACTTTTTCTTCAAGCATCAACGGATTCCACCCTTATTCCATTGTACCAAGGCTTCATGAAATGCCCTCTCTTCATCATCTTCTTCCCAACCATATTGCCAAGGGAACCAGACACAATTCCCTGGGGATCTCTTCCTTTCACCTCATAACTCTTGACTTGGATACCAGCTGGTTTGACTAGTGAATGCCTCACCTAGCCAATATTTTCAAGACCTCTTTAGCCACATTTCATTTTACCCTTCAACTGTCTTTTCGTCATCCACTTTGACCTTTACCAGACCAAAACATTCCTCCTTTGCTGCCAAGCATATATGTATATGTTTGTATGTGTGTTGTCTCCCCATTAGAATATAAGCTCCTTGGGGGCAGGGACTACCTTTGCTTTGGTTTTAATGTCCCTAGGCTTTAGTATAGTGTTTACCACATAATAACCACTTAACACTTTTTTATTCATTCATTTACTCACTCATTCATGCATTCATGAATTCATTTATTCATCTCTATTTGCTCTTTCTTTAGAATACTGAGTTATAGAATCTCCAGGCCTCTATGACCTAGCTCATCAATCAATATAATAACTGAATTCCATATGAAAAATGGTGGTTGCATCTAAACCATACATGGTATATTTCATGAATGTCTATGTGGGGTAAGACTGGGTTTTCTGAAGCAAATAAAATGTGCTTATGAAGATCCCCCTATCTCATTATCCAGTGGGATTCCATGGTTTCACTTGCCTAGACGATATTATTAGAACAGTATTGCTCTTCCCTCCCCTAGTTATTAGAACAGTATTGCTCTTCCCTCCCCTAAGAGCATCTCTACCCAAAATACAGCAGTTCTTCAAAGAAACATGAGCTGTGGAGCATCAGAAACTGTTTGACTTTGGGTCCCATGGAAATTTAGAGCATATGACAAACAGATTACAGGAAAAATCTGGGAAGGGCAAGAGACTTGGATAATATGTCTTAATTTACCCCAGAGCATAGCTTTACTTAACTATCATTATGTGAACAGAGTGGATATGTTGCAGTCATCAAGCCTTGCGTTCAAATTCCATATTTATGTGATCTAACTTGTGTGCACTTGGGCAAATTACTTAAGCATTCTGAGGCTCAGTTTCCTCATTTGTAAAATTGGGATAATAATAACAATTGGCGGTCAATCAATAAGCATGCAATAAGTACCTTGTGAACATTATCCTAGGCACTATGCTAAGCAGAGGGTAGGGGACAATGCATCCTAGGCATGAGGACAGCCCATGTAAAACTCTGCCATTATTCCTGGAAGAGGTGTTTTAATCTATTCCCTTCTCACCATTTGTAACCACCATTCACTTATAGGTGTTATCTCCCTCTACAAAAATGTAAATTCCTTCAGGACTGGAGTTGCTATTGATTTGAGATTGGTAACCCAAGAACTTATCATATGGTTGGTTAATTGGTTGTTGTCCTTCATCTTCAAAGAGGACCAAAATGACATCACTGTTATAAAGTGAAATTTCAGTGTGTCCCGCTGTGCCTGATCAGACCAACACCAGCTCAGAATGCTCTACCACAGGTTGGGCACAGATAGTCCATATGAATATTTGGGGTGGATATCCCAAATTTGCACATCCTGTGTTTACTTTGTTCTGTCTAAATTCTGTTTTGCCCAAAGAGCACAGCACCTTTTCTTATGTGGGCACGCCATGCTGAGTAATCTTGTGCCAGTGTCTCCTATGTTACACATTCAAATCCAAAGTTCTTGAGAGAGACCTTGAGAGTGACCTTGTATCATGTCTTCTGGTCATCATGCGATTGCTTGCCCCATGCAATTTCTCCATAAAATAGTCTATTTGGCAAGCATATATTTTGCATTTGAACAATGTGATCAGCCCATTGGAGCTATGCTCTCTGAAGCATAATTTGAATATTTGTCAGGTCAGCTTGAGCAGGGACTTCAGTGTCTGGTACCTTATCCTGTTAGGTGATTCTCAGAATCTTCCTAAGACAGTTCAAATGGAAGGGATTCAGTTTCCTGGCATGGCATTGGTAGACTGTCCATATTTCACAGGCATACAACAATGAAAGCATTTGTCAACGTGGCTGAAAACATCATGCTAAAAAAGTATGGGAGCAAGCACACAGCCCTGTTTTACTCCATTGGTGACTGGGAAGGCACAAGAGCATTGTCCATTATCCAGAACCCAAGCAAAGATGCCATTGTGAAACTGGCATAAATATTGATGAATTTCTCTAGACAACCAAATTTTGACATAATTTTCCATAAGCCCACACAACTAACAGTGTCAAAGGCCATGGTCAGATCTAAAAACATTGTGTAAAGATCTGTGTTCTCCTGGCATTTCTTCTGCAGTTGTCAGGCAGCAAACACCATATCGACTGTTCCTCAGCCCTTTCTGAATCCACACTGTCTCTCAGATATATGCCCATCTTCCAGGTGAAGGATCAGTCTATTGAGGACTCTAGCATAAGACTAAGAGAGAGATGCCCCTGTGATGGTCACAGGAACATCTATTCCCTTAACCCTTACAGAGATGGACAATGGAGGCATCCTTGAACTCCTGAGAAATAACCTCCTTTTTCCATATGACTTGGAAAATTTTAGTCAGCTTTTGTATGAGCAATGGTCCCCCTACCTTGTAAATCTCAGCTAGAATAGAATCAGTATCAGGTGCTTTGCCACATAAAAGGAGCCTAATGGCCCTCAAAACCTCTTCTTCAGTTGGAAGTTCAGCTAAGGAGGGATTGACTTCAACCTGAGGTAAATGGTCAATGGCTTCAGCACTGATTGATGATGGTCTGTTGAGAACACTATGGAAGTGTTCAGCCCATCTCTCTAGGATCATTTCCTTATCACTAATCAATGTGGCTCTATCAGTGCTGAGCAATTGTGATGCACCATAGGTTTTGGTCCATAAATAGCTTTCAGGGAATCATAAAAGTGCTTTGGATTGTTACTATCAGCATAAAACTGAATTTCATCTGCCTTCTTGCTGAGCCAGGAATCCTGTATCTCTGTAAGCTTTGCTTGTACTTTGCTTTTGATGGAATTAAATGCTGCCTTCTTAGAGGTGGATGAATTATCCCACTGGTAAATCCTGTGGAGTTCTCATTTTTCATTTAGCAGTTTCTGAATTTCCCCATCATTTTCATCAAAACAGTCTTGATGTTTGCGAGTGTTCTGACCCAGATTAACAAATGCAGTGCTGTACACCAAATCTCTGAGAGCTGCCCACTCCTTTTCTGCTCCACTATTGCCAACTGTGTATTGGCTCAACTTTCCCTCCAAGTAAACAGCAAACTGTTCACTTTCAGAGAAGAACTCTAATTTATTGACATTAATTTTTTTGGTAGTCATTTTGCCTTGGAGGTGGCCTTCTGATGAATGCAAATATTTAGCTTGGAAAGGATAAGTCTATGATCAGTCTAGCACTCTGCACCACACATTGCCTTTGTCACTCTTACATCTTGTCTGTCTCTTCTCCTGACAATCACATAGTCTATTAGATGCCAATGTTTGCTGAGAGGGTGCATCCATAAAGTTTTTTTGTTTTTAGGTAAACAGAAAACAGTGTTGGTGATGAGAAAGTCATGTGATGCACAAGTCTTCAGCAGTAAATGACCTTTGCTGTTGCTGTTTCCAACTCCATTCCTCCCTAGGACTTTCTGACAAGTCTGGTAGCCTGAGCCTACTCTAGCATTACAGTCACCCAGAATTATAAGCTTGTCCTCTTTTGGCACATTGACAATAATGATCTCTAGGTCTTCATAAAATTTTTCTTTGACTTCATCAGGGTTTGTCATGGTGGGAGCATAGGCACTGATGATGATGGCATGGTGTTTTCCTGTGAGTGGCGATCACGTTGTCATGAGCCTATCATTCACTCCTTTTGGCAGGCATGCTAGCTTGATGATTAGATTAGTTTTGACTGCAAAACCCATGCCAACTTCATGACACTCCCTTTCACTGTGCCCTTCGTAGAAAAAGGTGCATCCAGTTCCAACTTCAGTAAGCCAGCCTTCATTTGCCAACCTTGTTTCACTCAGGGCTGCTATTTGGATGTGATATCTGTTGAATTCTCTTGCAACAAGAGCAGCTCTTTCAGGTCTACCGGATTTTGTGTTGTCTATAAGTGTGCATATGTTCCATGTGCCAATGGTGAGTGGAATCATCTTTGCAGATGTTTTCGTACATTTTTTTGAGTTTCGACAACGTAGTGGGATTCCCCACCTGCTGTGGTAATCAGGCCAGGGTTGAGTAAGCAGGCAATGTTTAGGGCACCTTTTCTAGCCCCTTCCTCACACCAGGAGATGAGCAGTGTGATCCTTAAAATGCTGCTCAGATACCAAGGGGACTGCTGAATCCCACTGCTGCTTCCACTGAGAAATGACCATATGGCCTGGGCTGCCTGTGTGCAGAGTCATGACTACTGTTCCCAGTGTATCTACACTGGCTCCTTCATCGCTTGCCTGTCACCACAGGACTTTGAGGCATAATAGTGAAATAGTATGAGGGATGTCTTTTGATTCATGCATAAATTGAATTTAAGTGAGGCAGAGTTACATGAATTCATCAGCCTCACTCTCTCCTCCAGAGTCATCATAGTCCAGAGGCAGGACAGAGTAAAGATGACTCAGGATGCAATGGATGACCTTGACGTCTTTAGTGTCTAACAAAGCTCTAAGCGCTTCATATTGCCTGCTTCATCTGCCTTCATGGCCATTGGAACAAATTGTTCTCATCCGTCCCTTCCACCAGATGAAGTCTTCACATGCTTGTGGTAGACAGGCTTCTAACTCATCAATGGGTTTGAGAACCCTTGGTTACCCTCAACCTGGTTTGACCCATCTGCTGAAATGTGTGTGGCTGCTGCTCATACTGCACCTTCTTGGAGTCACAGGTGAAAGTTAGGCAGAATAGGTGTACACAAAAGGTGGAACGAGCTCAAAAAAGGGCTTGGCAGCCATCACACCAAAGGTACTGGTCCTCCCTGAACATGCCCTACACCCCAGTTATTGCTTTTTTTTCCCTGTGGAATTCAGATAGAAATGGTTCTGGAACAAGTTACTATGCTGACATTATTATTCTTATGTACTTAATGTTCTATGGGCAATAATAGAATATTGAACAGGTAAATAAATATCAGAATGCTAGGAGTCATTTCATGGACTGGACTTGAAAGTAAACCACTTTTCCTTACATTCAATAAATCTAATGGTGTTTGCTTGTTGTCAGCTGAGTACAATGATGTCTGCTTGCTACAAAAGTGTCTCGAGGTTTTTTTAACCTATTTTCATGATGATCATGATGATGATGATGACAGGCAAGACATGTTGAAAGTAGTATTTTTTGCTAAGAAATTTCCAAGGACTTACATACTGTGAGAAGTACCCCTGGAGGCTTAGGGTAGATAGAGTTGTTCTTTACTATAAGGCCGCACAAGACCCATCACCTTTATGAATTTTCCCATTGGCCAAGTCCAGCATCACAGCAACATCCTTATAAAATGAAAAAAAAAAAAACAAAAACAAAAACAAAAGGGAAACTTCAGAACTATGAACTATCTAGGGAGAAAGAGAAGCAAACAGAAGAAGAAAAGAAGGAACACAAGAAGAAAGGGCACACTTTGCTTTAGCCAAAGCAAATTATTCTTTGTGACACCCTACCACCTAAAAAATCTCTCCCTCAATTTTCTAACCCTATGCTCCTGTTCATTCTATTCCCTATTGCCCTTTTTACCCTTAAAATAAATTCTGGATTTGGAGTCAAAAGTCCTGAGTTAGATTCCCAAATCTGCTACTTACTATGTATTGACCTTCTACAAGTCCCCTCCCTAGATTTCTTTTCTTCTTTGTAAAATGAAGAGGATTCAGCTAGATGAAACTTAAGGTCCCACTCAGCTCCAGATCCTATAAATCTATACCATCCAGCTCCTTCAAAAGCAACACCTGCTTCTACTGATGGTGATAATCCTCACCTTCAGGTCTCATATAGTTCTTTATTTTATACCCCTCAAATGCATGTATTATGTAATATCCCATCTTATTGATCAGTTAGCATTTATTAAATATCTGCTATGTGCTAGATAACTCTGCTAGGATATTTGAAGACCAAAATGAAGTTAATATTCTATCAGAGAAAAAATGTGAACACAAGAGTACACACCAAATACATATCATTCTTCTCCTAGACTGTGAGTTATAGGATAGTGAGGACTTTATTTTACCTAAACTTTATACTTTCCTCAAGGTCTAGCACAGGGCTCCATACTCAAGAGAGACTTAAGAAATTTTGTTGGTTTGTATGAATGTCTGAAGCATGGGAAAGGAAAAGGAAAGGGAAGAGATAGATAGGAAGATAGATTTTTTAAAAGTTTATTAAGTGCTTACTGTGTGCAAGACACCATACTAAATAATTAGGTATGCAAATCCACAAAAGTAAAGATAATGCCTACCTCTCAGTATCTTATTTTCTAATTTGGGAAGACACATAAAAAGTAGCTTAAAAAGAGTGGGGTGGGGGAAGGTGCCCACTTGGTTGCATGATGACAAAGTCAGGAGACTCAGAAGCACAGACAAGAAGGAATGAAGGATGGCTGACCTGTCACCATTCTCATTCCACCCCTCAAATGGATGCCTTCAAAAGAATTCACCAATGAGAGGAAGGGATCAGCAGGGTAGAGGCATTTTCCAGGGTGAAAAGGCTGCAGGTACTGAGGGAAGTTCCAGAGTGAGAAAAAAAATTGAGACATGATAGGGAAGCGAGATGAAAGTTTAGAGATTTCAGAGCTATAAGGGACCATCAAGGCCATGTAGTCCAATCCCTTTGGGATGAGGAACTAGTCTCAGAGAAAAGTTAAGTGACTTGCTCATAGTCAGAGTAAGTCTCAGGAACAGGATAGGAAACCAGGCCTTCCTGACTCCCCACACTAGCTTTATGTACAGTAGACTATGACACTTCTCTGGAAAAGAAGGAAGAAAGAGTTGAAGGAGAATGGAAGAAGCATGTGGAATTTCTAAGGCTCAGTTCTTCCTGGTGCATGGCTGGCTTGTGGAGCTTCTATACTCCTTCCTTGTTTAACTTGGACTGAATCTTCATCTGTATTGTTTTTGTGGCCTTTCCATTGTTTTCTTCTGCTGTTTGGTTGGTTGTTTGTCCATTGTGAAGCAGTTGTTTCCAATAAATTCTTGTTTTCTGAAAGATATCAGGTTATTTTCAGGCTTCTCCAAATTCTCTGCTACCCATCTGGCCACTTTTATCTTTTTACTACTCTGTGAAATTAGAGAGTTGGAGTACATCTCTGCAGGGCTCTGAATTATCCCTGAAAAGTAGAAGGAATGAGGAAGAAACAAAGAGGACCAAATTTCTCCTCGAGTCGAGCCTGTCCATTTGCAGGTCGATCATCTGGGCTACAACATTTAGAGAATTGCAAAAAAATGATGGTACAATAATGTTTATAATAATAACTGGACTCACATAATGCTTTAAGATTTACAAAAGACTTTACATGTATCATAAGCTCCCCAAGGGCAAGGGATTGCCTTTGCTTTTGTTTTAATATTGTCGGTGCTTAGATAATATTTGTAAGGTGCTTCTAAGTTGCCTGGCACTAAATACTAGTTGCTATTATTATTATTATTGTTTTTATTTTTTAAATGTTTTTATTTTCATATTTCATTTAATCCTTCCCACAATCCTGGGAGGTAGGTGTCAATATTATCCTCATTTTTCAGATAAGAAAACTGAGGCTGAAAGAAGTTAAGTGACTGACTTTAGGTCACCCAGCTAATGTTTCTGAGGTAGCATTTGAACTCAGATCACTGCACCACCTTGCTACCTGATGTAAACATGAATAAGAACATATTCAGGATGAAGTTACACAGAATCACAGAAACAATATACACAGCAATTATAACAACGTATACAGAAGAAACAACAAAATGAAACTGAACTTGCTTAATTATAATGACCAAGGTTGATTCTGGAGAAGAGATGAGAAAATGCATATTCTTGCTTTTGTTGCAGAGATTGGAGTGGGTAGGGGGAGTGGGATGGATAAGGGATTCTGAGTGTAGAATGTTTCATATGCTTTCACGTGATGTCAGTGTGATAACTAGTTTTACCAAATTTTATTTAAGAAAACCTTTGTTACAAGAACAGCCTTTCTGGATAGGTGATTTTGAGGGTATATCTGGAAAGGGATGTCAAATACAAAGGCAAAAAGCACTTGTAAAACTTGAAGAAATAATTATGCAAGCTAGGTTTAGTGGATCCTTCCACTCACCTCCCCCCCAACTTTCCTGGCTCTGATGTTCATACCACTTTCCTGACTATCCTGAAGCCTCAACAATCTCCCATAGAGTAAGCCAGACCAGCAAAAGAAATGGACATAGGAGGCATAACTCCGTTAAGGAGGAAGGCAGTACTAGTTTAGTGGACTACTGGGGACTGAGAACACAAAATTTGGATGGGTAGAGGTCATCTCATCCTAGATAAATGGAGAAATAACTATTCTCAATAGGTAACAAAGGCAAAGCAAATTAGTTTGGTCTAGTGACAAAGGCTTTGTATTTGGGTCAAAGGATTTATTATCTACTATCTGCATTATCTCAGTCAAGGCATTTAACCTCTGCACCTCAGTTTGCTCATGTGTAAAATGAAAGAGTTGGACTATGATCTGTAAGGTCTTTTCCAGTTTTTGATTCTATGATATATGACTTAGAAGCATAAAGAAGATGAATCAATCAATCAGACAACAAGCATTTTTTAAGTATTTACTAGCCACCATGAACCAAGCAAAATTGAAATGACCTCGGTTCTCAAGGTACTTATATTCTAACAAGGGAGATTTAAAAAATACATATCTAGGTAATCAAAAGGTCTTAATACAGGTTGTTTTAGCTTTTAAATATATTTATTTAAGTCTGGGAGTCAAGATGGTGGAGTGATCAGTAATTGCTATCTCCCTCCCCTTGTTGACTTTGACAAGCCCAGAGAGTATCTCCCCAGGAAAAACCCTGGAACAGTGGGAGCAGAAGGGGTAAACAGACTCTCTGCCCCTGAGGCTACAAATATTGCTAAGGAGGGTTCCTCTTTCTGTGGCCAAAGGTGACTAGTGCAGGATCAGAGGTGTCCCAGGTAGCCCCATCTCAACAAACCAGGAGAAGATCCTGAACCCCAGGGAGATGAAGCCAGCAACTGCCAACACCAGGACCCCAGGCATGCTTCAGCACCCCAGTAGAGTTGGGAATACACTAGCACAGATAGTTGAGTTTGCTATGCTCCAGCTCAGCAGAGGAACCTCCAGAGTCCAGACCATCCCTCCTCCACATTTAACAAGCTAGCTACAGGTTAACTTTGGAGAAACCCAAAAAGACCTAACCAGCCTCTGCTTTCAAACACCAGCCAGCTCAGCACCAGGTAAGCTGCAACATTTAATTTCTAGATGAAAGAAAGCAAAGGTCACAACACACAAATCCTCAAGTTTTAGGCATAAGAATTGTGGGACAGAGCTCCCTGTGCCACAGATGCAGAGGTCTACCTTAAAAGTCAGGAGTAGGGTGATTATCATGAGTAAGAAGCAAAGCAGAAAAGAAAAGACCCTAGAATCTTTCTGTGGGGACAAGGACCAAAACACAAATACCAAAGAGATCAGTATTGAGACTGTACTCCCATATGAAACTTCAGAAGGGAATATCAACTGATCTGAAGCACAAAGAGCCTTCTTGGAAGAGCTCAGGAAGGACTTTAAAACTCAAATAAGAGAAATAGAAGAAAAACTGGTCAGTGATTTTAAAAATATGAAAAAAAATTCCTTAAAAAGGAAAATTGGACAAATGGAAAGGAAATTGCAAAACCTAACTGGTGAAAATAACTCTTTAAAAGGAACAATTGGACAGATGGAAAAGGAGATGCAAAAGTTAACTGAAGAAAACAATTGGATAAAAAATAGAATCAGGCAACTAGAAGCTAATGAATCTATGAGACAACAAGAATCAGTCAAACAGAATCTAAAGAATGAAAAGATAGAGGAAAATGCAAAATATCTAATTGGAAAAACAACTGACCTGGAAAATAGGTCCAGGAGAGAAAATCTAAGAATTATTGGTCTACCAGAAAGCCATGATGAACAAAAGAGCCTGGACAATATCATCCAAGAAATCATCAAGGAAAATTGCCCAGAAGTCCTACACCCAGAGGGCAAAATAGTCAAAGAAAGAATCCACCATTCATCTCCTGAAAGGGACTTGAAACTAAAAACACCAAGCAGTACCATTGCCAAATTCCAGAACTATCAAGTGAAGGAAAAAATACTGCAGGCAGCCAGAAAGAAACAATTCAAATATCAAGGAGCTACAGTCAGGATCACACAGGACCTTGCAGCTTCTATATTAAAAGAAAAAAGGAATTGGAATATGATATTCTGTAAGGCAACAGAGTTGGGACTACAACCAAGGATTAATTACCCAGCAAAGCTGAGCATAATATTTCAGTCAAGGAGATGGACATTCAATGAAATAAGGGATTTCCAGACCTTCCTGATGAAAAGGCCAGAACTCAATAGAAAATTTGATCTTCAAATGCAGGTCTCAAGAGAGCCATAAAAAGATAAACGGGGGAAAAAAGTTGTTACACAATATGGGCAAACTGTATGCATCCCTATAAGGGGAGATGATACTTGTTAATCTTGAGAACTGTATATTTATTATGCAATGTAAAAGGGACATACATAGATAGAGGAAGTGGGTATAAATTAAATTATGTGATAATGACAAATCTGATTTAAGGTTGCAAAGAGATTGTAATGGGAGATGTGAAAAGGAGGAGGCAGGAAAAAATAAATTCCATCACAGGAAGAGACACATAAATATATTACAGTAGAGACAAAGAGGGGAGGGAGATGAGCATTGTTTGAGAGGTACTCTCATCTGATTGGATCCAAGGAAGGTACAACAAACTCAGTTAAGTATAGAAATGCTATTAGCTCTATATGCAGTAGGAGCAGAAGGGGGAAAGAAAAGGAAGGGGAGGCTAAAAGGGAGAGAAGTAGTAAGAGAAAGGGAGATTAAAAAGGAGAGGGGCTGAAAGAAAGGAGAGAAGACTAAGGGAGGCAGGGGTCAAAAATTGAAGCTCTGTTGTGGAGAGGAAAGGAGAAGGGAGAACTAGAAGCATAAATAAGGGGAAAGGGGATGGAAGGAAAGTCACAGATAGTAATCATAACTGTGAATGTGAATGAGATGAACTCTCCCATAAAATGGAGGTGGATAGCAGAATGGATTAAAAATCATAATCCAACAATATGTTGTTACAAGAAGCACATTTGAAAAGGGGGTATACACACAGGGTAAAGGTAAAAGATTGGAGCAGAATATTTTGTGCTTCAGCTGATGTAAAAAAGCAGGGGTATCCTACTAATCCTAATCTCAAACAAAAAAAAGGCAGAAATAGATCTAATCAAAAGAGGTAAGGAAGGAAACTATATCTTATAGACAACTAAGCAATTTCATCACTAAATATATATGCTCCAAGTGGTATAGCATTCAGATTCTTAGAGGAGAAGTTAAGGAAGTTACAGGAAGAAGTAGAAAGCAAAACTATACTAGTAGGGGACCTCAACCTTCCCCTCTCTGAACTTGATAAATAAAACCCCAAAATAAACAAGAAAGAAGCTAAGGAGGTAAATAGAACTCTGGATAAGATAGATATAATAGATCTCTAGAGAAAATTGAATGGGGATAGAAAGGAATATACCTTTTTCTCAGTGGGACCTGGTACGTATTCAAAAATTGACCATGTACCTAGGCCATGAAAACCTCACAATCCAGTGCAGAAAGGCAGAGATAGCCAATTCATTCTTCTCAGACCATAATGCGACAAAATTTATATGTAATCAAAGGCCATGGAAACATAAACCAAAAACTAATTGGAAACTAAACAATCTAATCCTAAAAAATGAGTAGATTAAACAACAAATAATAGAAACAATCAACTTCATTCAAGAGAATGACAATAATGAGACAACCTATCAAATCTTATGGGCTACTGAAAAAGCAGTTCTTAGGGGAAGTTTTATATTTTTCAATGCCTACATGAATAAAATAGAGATAGAGGAGAACAATGAATTGGGCATGCAGTTGAAAAAGCTAGAAAAAGAACAAATTGGAAATCCCCAAGTAAATACCAATTTAGAAATATTGAAAACCAAAGGAGAGATTAATAAAATTGAAATTAAGGAAACTATTGAACTAATAAATAAAACTAGGCGTTGGTTTTATGAAAAAAACAATGAAATTGATAAACCTTTGGAAAATTTGATTTAAAAAAAGAAAGAAGAAAATCAAATTACCAATATCAAAAATAAAAATAGTGAACTCACTTCTAATGAGAAAAAAATTAAAACAATAATAAGAAATTCCTTTGCTCAACTGTATGCCAATAAATTCAACAATCTAAATGAGATCCTGTAAGGCTTTTGGGTCCCTCTCCCTTGAACATAGAATTCAGCAAGCCCCTTCCCCTCTAGCTGGATGTGAGCTCCCACCAGCACTTGCGTTTGCTTTCCTTTAAGTGACCAGGCAGAATTACTGTTTCCTCCTTTTATTGAGAGTAGCATCATACTAGTCACAGTTATGGAAGGGCCAGAGAGGTGACTCTACAATGAGAACTTTTAACACAAGCCTATACTGAATGTTGTGCCTAGTAGGGACGGGGGGAGGGTGTTCCCTTATTCCTTTAGATTTCTACCATGTGCACTATTTCTGTCTTATCTTGTGGATTCAGCTGCAATTACTACAGATTTGGCAGTTGTTCTCTTCTGTGGAGTCTGTGAAGTTGAAAAAGTTGTGATGAAAACAATTACTTGGACATTTTGCCAATCATGTCTATTGCTTCTTCAAGAGCACAAAGGCCTGGTTTTCTCTGAGACTCTAACAGTTTATGCTTCCCCTGGAAGTTATTTTAACCACCTGAACGTGTTGGACTTTCTGTTGTAGGAATCGGAATTTATTCTCAGTCTCCGTTGATAACAAAATATAACAAAGAGAAACCATGGTGTGTTGGAAATTCCATTACATTTTTTAGTCCAGTTACTTGGATTAAGGTCACAGCTCAGCTATTGACTTGTCTGGTGACTTTGAGCAAACCATTTCCCTCTCTGTTTCCCCTCAAGAATGAAATTATATGTCTAAATCAGAGGTTTAGAGGTTCTTAACTTTCTTTCTGTCATGCATGGTCCCCTTAGACAGTTTGGTGAGACCAATGGATACCTTTTCAGAAGAATGTTTCCTTAACTTGTCATTTAAGGCCTTCAAAAACTTCTCACCTTTACTATCTTACTTCCCCTCCACCAGTCTGACCAGGGTATTGAGAAGGTGGAGGGGAATAGTACAAAATAAGGATATAAAATTGCCAGATTTTGGAGAGTTTTGAATACAATTCTAAGGAATTATAATACAACAGATACCTTTTCAAGGTACTTAAGAGCTAGGTAAAGATTCCCTTGAAGCAACAACAGCATTGCTTTAGCATGACAGCTTTCTTAGATTATGGTACTTTTCTTGAGTATGTATAATGGGAGACAGGACAGGTTTGAATTCTGATTTCCACACTCTTATGGGGTGTGCGATCTTGGGCAAGTCTGCTCTCCATTTTAAATAAATTTCCTTTCAGCTCAGAATTCTATGACTTACATTATCTCTCTTCTCTTTCTCTTCATGATTTCTTGTTCTGACTCAGTTTCTTTTTGCCAAAGAGTTTCTTCCCATCAATTTCTCTAGCAGATTTTGTTATGTTTGTCGTCCTGTTATGTGTCCTTACCAGGCACATTTAGGAAAGGTTCTGGGAGCCTGGAGATGGATGAGAAATGGGCCCCACTTTAGCCTTAATATCTCTTCTTGACATTTGTTATACTGCTGGCCCTGGGGGTGTGGGAGGTAGGGGTAGAGAGGAAGAGGATGAGTAGTTCCCTTGACAACTCCCATGTTTCCATTGGAATTTAATTTAGATTTAATAAAATGCTTAATGAATCTTAATTAAACCCAAATTGAAATTAAAAACATTTTTAATGAGGTTTAACAGTGATGTGATAGCTCACACAAATTCCACTTCAATAAATATTTTCCTAATAACAAATAACCATTTCATTAACAAGAAAAAATGCTGTCATTAAGTCTAAATTAAATTAAATTATACATAATTTACTTGCGTAGTTAACAGTATATGTTAACAAAATATGTATGTAAAGGGTTTGTTTGTTTGTTTTCACACCACCCTGGCTTCCCAAGCAGAGCAATCCTAGTTCAGAGAATTTGTAAAACTGTTCCATGGATATCATAAGACCCAGATGATTTGGAAATGGCTGCTTCAATGCCTTGGCTATTGTTTAAACTCAGGCCTAGGCAGCGACAGATGAAACTGGTACAGACAGTAACAGATCAGTACAAATCAGACTCAGGCTGGGCTTCCAACAATGCAGTAGCCAGCATGGTCTCAGACATAGTGGACAGGGAACTAGGCTGAGAGTCGGGACGCCTGGGTTGTATACCCTGTCCTACCACTAACCTGCTTTGCAAATGGGAGCAAGTCCCTGGGGATCAGTTTTTGAAGATCAAGTGGTAACTAAGGACCTTCCACATCTGACATTCAATTTCCTTTGTTCTATGATGGCTTTTAAGTGAGTTATTTGGGCAGGAAAATAAACTTTTAGTGTCTGCCTCTTTTAATTCATCATATACATGAAACCTGAAGAATTTTCCTAAAATGCCATTATCACAATCACTCCCTTGCTCAAGAATTATCCATGGCTCTACATTGACTACAATATATAGTCTAAATTTATCTGCTACCTTCCACACCACTATATAGTAAGTGCATAGGAGAAACAAAAATACAGTGTTTTGTAAAACTCTAATGTGAAAAGAGCTATACCAGCTAAGGCAGAAAAAGAGATATGAGGAATGGTTTCATAGAGGAGGTTTAGTCCATCATTAGACCATTGGCTGATCAGGGAGAAAACAAGGGTCAAAGAATAAGCAGAGCTGAAAATTCGTGGCTACCCAGATTCTAAAGAATATAGAGAAAATGTTCTTGTGAGTAAGTTTCACTTCTCCCTCCACTGAAATCAACCTGCTTGTTTTTAGTACTCAGGAGTTAGCCAAACTCTGCAGGTACTGATCTTGACTGACCATAGGGCTTCTCTGATATACTCCATCTGTGTTTATTCTCTGCAGCCTGACTGTTTGGCTTAAACCTTTCTATCTTCTGTTAATCACTAACAAATTAGCATTAGGGCTACTGGTATTAGATTTCCACTGGTTCACCCAGGAATGAAAATGCCAACTTTAGCTTGAATTAATTGGACCAACATTATACAGTTGAATGCTAAAGTGAAATTTAATTCAGCCCAGAAAGGTGGTGATAATTTATTCTCATATTTCTCTCCTCCATAGGTTATATGATATTCTACCATAGATAAATAAGTGCATACAGATTCATGCTCCTACATATATAGGACATGCCTACTTATACATGCATACGTGGTACACATATACGCACACAAAACTGTTAACTCAGAAAGAATCCCCTACACAACATTCCCTTCATGTCATTCAGCTTTCACTTGGAGACCTCTAGTGATACAGAACTCACTACTTCCTATAGTGACACAGAACTCACTACCTATTTCTCACTTTTTGACAACTTTATTATTAAGAAACTTTTTCTCCTATCAAGCCAAAATCTGTCTCTCTACCACATCTATTCATTTTTCCTGGTTCTCTGTGGAGTCAAGAAGAGTAAATATAATCCTTCCTTATAACCACCTGGCAAATATTTATGCAACAGGAAGAGATTAGGAAAAGCATGATTTACTGGGTTGAAACACCTCCCAAGGAAGTGGGAAAAAGTGCTAGCTTTTCCGTGTGGGATGTGTGTTCTGGTCCCCTGCTAAAGAACATAAAAGCCTTTCTGAGAAACATGCACCTTTCTGGTATGACAGAAAACCCTGACTGGTTCCTGTAATCAGGTAGTTGTCTTAAAAGAAATTGAAGGATAGGAGGACACACTCTATTTGAGATATAAAGTTCTGGAAATAGATCTGTCTGCTGTCTTTGAGGGCTTCTTAGTTAAGGATTTTTTTCCAGTACATTTTCTCCATAGTACTTCCAGCAAGATGAAAAGAGATCATTTCTTTATCTTCCCCCAGAAGTGATGGTAGCTACAAGGATATGGCAGCAGGAACATGAAATTTCTTAGGTAGACTCAAGATGAGACCTTGAGGCTTAGCTGTTTCTTCTTTCTGTTTCCCACCTTAAACATAAGACAGGAATCAGTGAGCCTTAGAAATGGTTGATTCTAGCCACGACCATGATTTCATGAGTGGAAAGTTGTTGGGTTCCTAAGCATGATGCTTGCTTTCTGGAAGGAAGTGATTTCCTTAACAGTTCAAGGATTCTCAAGATAATCAGCCTGTAACCAAAGGACTAAAGAAAATCAAAGCTATGCCTCAACTCAGGTGTGTGCTGGAGGCAGCTCAAACCATTTCATAAAATCTAATTGCTAAATTTTCAGTGTGAACATTTACACTTTGGGAATGAGGAAATATTACAAATCATGGCTTGATTTGTTGTTTTCTTGATTGTATACGCTTAAGAAAGTGATGGATAAAATGTTAATAATTCAGATTAAACTTAAAAGCATGTCATACATGTGCATATATGTATATATACACAAGTACACATGTATGTGTATATATGTATGTGTTTGTGTGTATACATATGTATATGTATTTCATGTATGTATATGCACATGTATATGCATATGCATATGTATGAGAGGTAGTTGTTAAACCAGTACAACACTGTCCCAGGTGGTCAAATGTTCTTAACCTTTTGAATAGCTCACAGTTGGGGTCTGAGTTGAATGCAAAATATCTGCTCAGCTGTCCCACAAAGTGACTTTACCTTTCTTGGGGAATATATAATTATACTCAATTATTTGAGATATTTTATGTGTTCAGTACTTCTTATTGTATACATTTCTGTGCTTTTATACCTTAAGAACTATTGTGATGGAGTAAATAAATCATTCTTTTTTCATTGATATCCTTAACATGCATGAAGGGCTTTTTTCTACAAGAGACTCTGCTACTCATATTTTGGGGAGATCCTAGACATCAGCCAAAACAAATCATAAAAATTTCCACAGTTACTTTAGGGTATGGTAAGAGTTAAATAGAGAAGACTAACTCACTTCTCTGGGATGCCCCACTTAAAGCTGTAACATCTTTTAAAAAGGAATGCTACCAAGCTACTAGGTGATTACTATGACCTTGCTAAGTAGTCTCTTTGCAAAGAAAATGAGACATTTTCTTCCACTGATCCTCCGTGTGACATGGTCTCCAATTTCATCATCTGGTCATCTTTTCCTAGATATATTCCAGTTGGTAAATGTCCATTTAATCTAAACACCATTCTTGGGTTAATGCAATTACCATATATGCAGAGATAGCTTCTATCCTTAATTCAAACTAGGCTGAGAGTTTGTGAGAAAGTTTTTGATCCTCAAAGCAAAAAAGAATTGGAAATTGAGGAGATGGTCATCAATTGGGAAATGACTGAACAAGTTGTAATATATGATTTTAATGGAATACTACAGTGCTATAAGAAATGATGGGCAGGATAATTTTAGAAAAACCTAAAAAGACTTATATGAACTGATACAAAGTGAACTGAGTAGGACCAGGACATTTTACACAGAAAATATCCAAAATATTGTTTGCTAATTAACTGTGAATACCTTAACTATCCTCAGCAATACAATGCCCCAAGACAAATTCAAAGGACTCATGATGAACAATGCTATCCACCTCCAAAGAACCGATGGAGTCTGAATACAGATTGAAATATACTATTTTTCACTTTTGTATACTGTTTTTCTCTGTGTCTTCTTTCATTATATGATTAATACAGAAATATGTTTTGCATGATTGCCCATGGACAATCTATATCAAATTGTTTGCTGTCTCAAGGAGGGAAAAAGGGAAGAAGGGAAAGAATTTGGAACTCAAAACATTTAAAAAATGAATGCTGAAAATTGTTTTTACACATAATTGGGAAAAAATGAAATATTATTAAAATAGTTGTAAAAAATAATAAAAATGTCTATAATACCATGGATAGATAGAATTCTTCTTTTTTATTTTTATTGTTTTTTAATTGAATTTATTTATTTAACTTTTAACATTCATTTTCACAAAATTTTGGGTTACAAATTTTCTCCCCTTTTATCCCCCCCCCCAAACACCAAGCATTCTAATTGCCCCTATGACCAATCTGTTCTCTCTTCTATCCTCCCTCTCTGCCCTTGTCTCCGTCTTCTCTTTTGTCCTGTAGGGCCAGATAGCTTTCTATACCCCTTTACCTGTATTTCTTATTTCCTAGTGGCAAGAACATTACTCGACAGTTGATCCTAACACTTTGAGTTCCAACTTCTTTTCCTCCCTCCCTCTCCACCCCTTCCCTTTGGAAGGCAAGCAATTCAATATAGGCCAAATCTGTGTAGTTTTGCAAATGACTTCCATAATAGTTGTGTTGTATAGGACTAACTATATTTCCCTCCATCCTATCCTGTCCCCCATTACTTCTATTCTCTTTTGATCCTATCCCTCCCCATGAGTGTTGACCTCAAATTGCACTCTCCTCCCCATGCCCTCCCTTCTATCATCCCCCCCACCCTGCTTATCCCCTTATCCCCCACTTTCCTGTATTGTAAGATAGGTTTTCATACCAAAATGAGTGTGCATTTTATTCTTTCCTTTAGTGGAATGTGTTGAGAGTAGACTTCATGTTTTTCTCTCACCTCCCCTCTTTATCCCTCCACTAATGAGTCTTTTGCTTACCTCTTTTATGAGAGATAATTTGCCCCATTCAATTTCTCCCTTTCTCCTCCCAATATATTTCTCTCTCACTGCTTGTTTTCATTTTTTTTAAGATATGATCCCATCCTCTTCAATTCACTCTGTGCACTCTGTCTCCATGTGTGTGTGCGTGTGTGCATGTGTGTGTGTGTAATCCCACCCAGTACCCAGATACTGAAAAGTTTCAAGAGTTACAAATATTGTCTTTCCATGTAGGAATGTAAACAGTTCAACTTTAGTAAGTCCCTTATGACTTCTCTTTGCTGTTCACCTTTTCATGGTTCTCTTCATTCTTGTGTTTGGAAGTCAAATTTTCTTTTCAGCTCTGGTCTTTTCATCAAGAATGCTTGAAAATCCTCTATTTCATTGAAAGACCAATTTTTCCCCTGAAGTATTATACTCAGTTTTGCTGGGTAGGTGATTCTTGGTTTTAGTCCTAGTTCCTTTGACTTCTGGAATATCCTATTCCATGCCCTTCGATTCCTTAATGTAGAGGGTGCTAGATCTTGTGTTATCCTGATTGTATTTCCACAATACTTGAATTGTTTCTTTCTAGCTGCTTGCAATATTTTCTCCTTGACCTGGGAACTCTGGAATTTGGCCACAATGTTCCTAGGAGTTTCTCTTTTTGGATCTCTTTCAGGCGGTGTTCTGTGGATTCCTTGAATATTTATTTTGCCCTCTGGTTCTAGAATCTCAGGGCAGTTTTCCTTGATAATTTCATGAAAGATGATGTCTAGGCTCTTTTTTGGATCATGGCTTTCAGGTAGTCCCATAATTTTTAAATTGTCTCTCCTGGATCTATTTTCCAGGTCAGTTGTTTTTCCAATGAGATATTTCACATTATCTTCCATTTTTCCATTCTTTTGGTTTTGTTTTGTGATTTCTTGGTTTCTCATAAAGTCATTAGCCTCCATCTGTGCCATTCTAATTTTGAAAGAACTTTTTTCTTCAGTGAGCTTTTGAATCTCCTTTTCCATTTGGCTAATTCTGCTTTTTAAGCATTCTTCTCCTCATTGGCTTTTTGAACCTCTTTTGCCAATTGAGTTAGCCTATTTTTCAAGGTGTTATTTTCTTCAACATTTTTTTGGGTCTCCTTTAGTAGAGTGCTGACCTGCTGTTCATGCTTTGACTTCATGTCTCTCATTTCTCTTCCCAGCTTTTCCTCCACCTCTCTAACTTGATTTTCAAAATTCTTTTTGAGCTCTTCCATGGCCTGAGCCCATTGGGTGGGCTGGGACACAGAAGCATTGATTTCTGTGTCTTTGCCTGATGGTAAGTATTGTTCTTCCTCATCAGAAAGGAAGGGAGGAAATGTCTGTTCACCAAGAAAGTACCCTTCTATAGTCTTATTTCTTTCCCCTTTTCTGGGCATTTTAGAATTCATTTTTTAGAAAAGAATAAAATAAGGGTAAAATAAGTCTTTCTCTCTCACACACACACACACATAACCACATACACACACATAAACACACACACATACATTTAATCTAAACACTGTTCTTGGGTTAATGCAATTATCATATATGCAGAGATAGCTTCTATCCTTAATTCAAACTAGGCTGAGAGTTTGTGAGAAGGTCTTTGATCCTCAGAGCAACAAGTCCAGCAAGTGGTGGACTTGCTTTGTGAAAAGGCAGTTCTTGAGCAAGAGTCTTTCAGGGCCTGGGTTATGAACAGGTCTTGTGTAGTCATTGTTTGCAGAAACATTCAGTATTTAGCAATAAGATGTACACAGTTCTTGGCCTTTGTTTTGTAACATTTTATATCAAGGAAAAGGAGATATGTCCTTACTGGAAAAGCCCTTTATTAAGAATATTGAGGTTTAAGGATCACTAAGAATTTTTACAATGCTAAGTTAGTGCTTAATGATAGTTAAAAAAGATTTCTTAACATTCCAAAAAAAAAAAAAAAAGAATAGTGGTATCTGTGCTTTCTAATCTCCATAATGAGAATGGATGAGAAACTCAAAAGACAAAGAGCATCACACCCACAGATTCACAGTCAAACTGATTTTTTTTTTCCGTGATCACAGAGAAGCCAGGAGATTAGAGAGGAAACTGAGGATTATTACCCCAGAAGAGTGATGTGTTGGAGGGTTCAGGGATGAAAGGGAGTGGAGTTGGCAACTATTTGTGAATGAATAGAGAGGTTTACTACTATTAAATCCCAAATTACTAGCTATTCAATTAAATGCCTTTCATTTTAAGATTTACATCTTTTGTATAATCTAGCAATACATCTTGGAGATATGTTAGTGAGAAGTCAGCCTGGGTTGATAGAGTTTTGAAGAAATAATGACAATACATTAAACTTAGGGAAAATTGGAGAGTCTTAGAGTTATTTGGAGGATTGTGGAGAACCAAGCACTACATAGCTTAGGATTTCACTTACTTTTCTAAATGTTGTATCACACCTTTGACTTATATCCAGGTAGTAGTCCACTAAAACCCATTTTTGTTTCTCACGAACTCCCTCCATCTTGTACTTATGCAGTTGATTTTACTGAAGCCAAGTATAGGATTTTGTGTTTACCTCTCTTAAATTTGATATTGTTAGCTTTTGTCCATCATTTGATCCTATTGAGATATTTTTTAATTTGAATTCTGTCATCTGCAGTATTATTCATCCATCTAAACTTGATATCATCTGAAAATTTAATGGGCAGCCATCTATGCCTTCATCGAAGGAACTGAAAGCAATATGGAGCCATTGAAACTTTTGAGCAGAGCAACAATGGTCTAGACACAAAGAATGAGACAGGTTGTAGGTTCTCTACCAATATAGTCAAATAGGCATTTCCCAAACCAAATAGTAGCTTCTTCCTGATTAAGAGACAATCTCTTTGGCTTTTAGATGTGATTCAGAGTGGCATGTACAGTAGGGCCTGTCAGGTTGGATCAAATCACTCTTGGTTCAGTGTCAATAAGTTGTAATCATGTCCTTTGTCTCAGCTATGTATCACACTCAGCTCCACCATTGAATATTGAAGCATCAGTGAGCAATGTGGTTCCATGGCATATCAGAAAAGTTTGTGTGGGCAAAGACTATATCTCATGTTCTAAGACCAATCTGTCTGGGGAAATATAATAAATCCTGTATGAATGAGTGCATATACATGTATGAGTCAGCGTGCACAGTGTTTGACAAAGTCTTTTTTCCCAATATCCCTGTAGACATGATGTAGAGAGGCAGGCTGAATTAAGAGTGGCAATTAATGAATCTGTGTCAATGTGAAGGGAAGTCTCTAGTGACAGCTATAAGGATCTGTCCTTGTCCCTGTCTTGTCTAACATTTTTATCAATGACTTAGACAGAGGCTGCTCATCAAATTTTCAGTTGACATAAAGTCATTTGTAGCCAGAGGACCTGGTCCTGCGATTTGCTACCTGTGTAACCTTGGACAAGTTAAGCCAAGTCTATAAGCATTTATTAACCACTTACTATGTGCTTGATGCTGCTAAATGTGGGGAAAATCACTCAGCCTATTAGTGACTATTTTTCTTTATCTATAAAATGAGGTTTTTCAACTAGATGGCTTTTAAATCCTCTTTTAACTAAATCTAGGATTCTATGAGTTTAGATACTGAAGATATCATCTTTACTCTTCTTGAGTCAAGGGTTTTACAGAAATCATCTCTTTCTTCAAATTATTTTTGGCTGGTTGTTATTTTCAGCCCAAATTTTTAAATATTCTTTCACTAGAAATTGATTGTATGTATTACAGTCTAGCCCCTGGAAGCCTGTTATAAACATCTGTAATTCTTGGTAGAGATGAATGCCTTGCCCTGTATGAGTGGTGAAAGCAGGAGAGAGGAGAATTCTTCAGATTCTCTTTCAGCTGGTCTTGGATATTCCTGGGGACTCTTCAAGCTTCAAGTCATCTTCCAGTTCTGTAGTTATTTCTGATACTTCCAGCTTCAAGAGGAAAGATATGAGAGACCCACCCTGCTTCAGGTTGCTGAAGGAAAAGAT
Source organism: Notamacropus eugenii (assembly GCF_028372415.1). Classification (NCBI taxonomy): domain Eukaryota; kingdom Metazoa; phylum Chordata; class Mammalia; order Diprotodontia; family Macropodidae; genus Notamacropus; species Notamacropus eugenii. Next base: position 426,050,675 of record NC_092872.1, read on the forward strand.
TCAGGGAAGACAGGAGAAGATTTGACCATCTCCATCATGTTCCTATGCCCAGCTTGCTATACTAGAGGCCTAAGGGAATTTCACAGGGCATTTAGAGCTCTTTCTCTAGCTTAAGCTGATTTATCTTACTCCAAATGGGAGAACTGCTTCACTCTTCATTGTACACCTATGTAGATGTTCTCTGATTTCTATTTTGCTACTGATTTGGATAAAAGGGTTTTCTTTGCTATTTGCTATGTATATTCATTGTGAAACTGATTATTAGGTGAGAAAGGGGTTAAATCTTGGATATGGAGCTTAAGGTCTCCCTTTCCTTCAATAATGACAAAGTAATCAAAAGTTAAATTGAATCTGAATATATCCACTAGCTTAACAATATTTAATGGAGTAGATAGACACAATTCTAACCCGTTATTCCCTTCTCTAAGAAAAGCAAAATAGCCTCTGGCCCCAAATTCCTGCTTCCCCTCCTGGAAGGAATGGAAGTTTCTCTTGAAGAAGAGTGTGGGAAAAAGAGGCTAGAGATGTCTATTCTGCCTCCTTTCAAGCCACACAAAGATATTCCCAAAGTACAGGGGTGGGGCAACAGCCCTTCATCACAAACAAATGCCTCACTACACAGAGGCCTGGCTACATTTGGTATCTCCCTCATTACACAACCCTCAGTAAAAGGTTCTGCCTTCAGGACTTTTCAAGGTTATCACAGTAAAGCTCTTAAGGTTCACAAATAATTGCTGATTTACATAAATTTTGTTAGTTCTGCTTACATAAAGTATAGCCAACATTCCATTTGCTTTTGTAACTATTTTCTTGAAATGTGTGAAATGGCCTTATGTAGTTCTCCAGGCTTTGGCAGGGGTAATTCAGTCATAACAAATACACAACACTAAACCGTTTATGTATATATACATATACACACATATACATATATATGTATACAAACACATATATTTTTTTTCTAAATTTTGCCTTCTCCTCAATCTATTCTACATCCTTATTATGAGCCCCAATTCTTCCATCTCTAAGAACTTCCCAGGTAATTACTTTTCTTCTGACCACTTCTACCACCCTTCCCATTCTCAAACCCTTGGTGAACCACTTCAGCTATAGACTAATCTCTCTCCTTCAAACAATTATCCCCGTCTCCTATCTTCGTCAAACTCCAACCTTTGTTTGCTCTCATCAGCATTCACTCCCACTCCTTCTCATTCATTACTAAACAGTACAAGAGAAAATCATGAAATCATGTTGGCTGAGTCCACTATAAATTTGTGCCAGCTAATCTCAGCTGGACCCTCACTGCAGCAAGACATTCCTACTATGTGTCCCTAATTATTCCCCTATCTCACTCACCAAAGAACCTATTTCTAACCTTTTCTTCTATTATGTCCCTGTGACATATGCATCACCACACCTTTGCCCTTCTTTCTCACCTTATGTTCCTCAATATCAAATCTCACTATCTTCTTGATTTCATTATTTAATAATGAAGTAACTCTTTTTCTTGCTGAGACCAACTTCTCTCCATCAACTCTTGATCCCATAGCCTCACATCTTGTCAAGGATTTTACTCCCACCCACATCTCTGCCCTATCTCTTAATTTTTAAGTTATTTCTACCTAGGGTTTCTTCCCTGCAACAAAGATACAAAATTCCCCCCCATTCTTAAATAAACTTCATTGATTCCACCATATCTACCAGTTATTGTCATAACTCTCCTTGCCTTGTCAGCTAAACTCTTTAAAAAGTCTATGCTTTCACTCTCAGATATCTCATCTTCTCTTTGGCTTCTAACCTTATCCTTCAACTGAAACTGATCTCTCCAAATTTAGCATTGATTTCTTTATTATCAAATTAAATGGCCTTTTCTCAGTTCTTATTCTTCTTGCCCTCTCTATAGAATTTAACACTATTAACCACCTTATTCTCCTAGAAAACTCTTTTCTTTAGGTTTTCACAGGTCTGCTTTATCTTCTCCTCCTGTCTGGTTGCTCTTTTTAAGTCTCCTTTATTGGCTCTTGATCCATATAATACCCATTGCCAATGGCTCTCTCCTGGTCCATTTTCTCTTTTCTGTCCATATTCTCTTACTTGATGGTTATATTAGCTCCCATAGGTAGAACTTTCATCTACAATATAATATAATCTGTGTTTCCTAATCTGAATAGACACTCCAGTTGTCTTTCCTGAGTTCAGTCCCACATCACAAGGTACCTATTGCAAAGTTTAACTTAGATGCCCTACAGGCGTCTCAAATTCACATGTTCAAAAGAGAATTCATTATCTTCCTCTCTAAATCTATCCTTCTTCCAAACTTCCCTATTATAGTTAAAGGCACCTCCATCTTTCTAGGCACCTAGGATTCCAACTCTGGTGTCATTCTTGATTCCTCTCTTTTGCTCATCCCATGTAGGTAATCAATTGCTAAATCTTGGAATCACTATGGCATCTCTTGTATATATGCTGTGGTCCTGACTGTCATCACCTCTCATCATGTTATGTCTTTTTTTTCAAGTTATGATTTTTCCCTCTTCTGTTGTAAAAACAACACTATATATCTTCAGCTACTTTAATTTAATCTTTTTAAGGTGTCCCTCTTCTCACTGACTCTCTTCTCCTCACCCTTTACCTCCTTCTCTCATTTGATATTGTTTTGCCTTTGGAGTTTTACACATTTGCTCTCTTGTTTTTCTAATTTTATCTGATTATTTAATTCTATTTCCTTTTTCCCCTCCCAGTCAGTCCAGTAAATTCCTGCTTCCTCTCCCTTAAATAGTTCATTGATTAGATTTTTCCAAACAAATTCATTTTTGTGTCCCTTTCCTGAGAGGATATTTCTCATTGACTCCCTTCATTAACAATCTTTTCTTCCTATCTACTCTAGACTCTCGTTCTCTTGTTCATTATTTCTATATAACCTAGCCCCTCTCTATTCTTTGTATTCCTCTTGGGCTCAAAACTTCAGAGTTGTCCATCTTGGGTACCCTGTTCTAATTAGTTTTTGCTGCTACCTTATAGAGCTTGCCCTGGGGATTCCCCTTTTCCATTATGCCTCATACCTACCACCCAATTCTAATTCCTGCATGTAACAGAGAGAATACTTCCCAATGACATGAGCCCCCACATTACTGATTATGCAGCTCATCACTAACCTATACCCTCCCCCATTCACCTTCTTTCCCCAGTTACCTCAAAATCTCTTCCTTGAATTCATGCCCTTCCATTTTCCCAGGTGCCAGTTGTCCCCAGGAGATCCAACCCCTCTCCTCCCCAACGTAGAACAAATGACATTTTCAAGTACCAAATCCCCCACAGACAATATCCAGTACATTGTTCCCACCTCCCTTTACAGAGTATTTCTTATCATCCATAGATGGAATCTCCTCCTACCACCAAAACAAGTCCTCCTTCTTTCCCCTTTCCCATTTTAAATCTTTACCTCTTCAGATCCTCATCTATTCCTCTGCAGGGTCTTTTCTTCCTAAGAGACCATAGGGCTTACCGTTCCCTCATTTATAACCCTCACATTTATCCAGGAACAGCACAAAATTCCCTCTATCCTCTTCTTCTCTCCCTTTATAGACATTCCTATTTTGTAATGTAGTCCTACCAAAAAAGGAAAAAATGTTTTCACCTATAGACAGGGGTGTTGGGAGTTTCCATCTATAATGATTCTGTCCCTATCTCCATCATTACCTCTGCCTGATTTCCATCTTCACACCTATCTCCTTGAATACATTTAGAAGAAAAACTCTTCTTTCCTTTATCTCACTGCTTCCACTTGCTCTTTCTGATCTTGGCTGCTGCATTTGTTCACCCTTCCTGAATTCTGGTATCCAGGGTACTGGAGAAACAAATAATGTCTTCAGGTCTGGCTTCTTTCTAAGAATGTTGAATTCTGGGGCAGAGCCAAGATGGCAGAGTAGAAAGACGCACATAGTCTAGCCCTTCCCCTACAGCTCATAAAATACCTGTAAAAAATGACTCTCAACAAATTACAGAGCAGCAGAAGCCACAGAACAACGGAGTGAAAGAGATTTCCAGCTAAAGGTAACTTGAAAGGTCAATAGAAAAGTTCTATCCCACAGGGACACTGAGTGGAGAGGAGCCCAGCCCTGGCCATGTGACACCAGGAGGAATAGGACTGGAACAGTCCTCCAGGAAGAACCGCAGCAGGATGGATCTCAGATCCCTCAATCCACAAGCACCAAATAAAGCTTCAAAAGTCAGTGAGAGGGCTTTTCTAGCTGGGCAAGAGTAAAACAGGGCTCTCCACCACCAAAGGCCCCAGGTGGTGGCAGCAGTAGCAGCAGTACTGGCGGCAGTGGTAGCAGAGGCAGCAGTGTCCATCTGTGAAGCACTCCACCTAAAGTGCCTGGGGGAATTGAGCAGCTGATCTGAATCTCAGCCCTGAGTGGCAGCCCTGCTCCTGCCTAAAGCCCCTGGGGGAATCTCAGGCCTGAGAACACTCCTGGATTGAGGAGGAGCACTAGGACCCTCCTCTTGACAAAGGATTCAGAAGTCAAGGAACTGGCTGGGAAAATACCCAAAAAAGGGAAACAAAATGAGACTATAGAAGGTTACTTTCTTGGTGAACAGGTATTTCCTTGCATCCTGCAGATGAGGAAGAACAATGTGTACTGTCAGAGGAAGTCAAAGCTTCTGCATTCAGTACCTCCAAAATGAATATACCATGGGCTCAGACCCTGAAAAATCTTGAAAAGTAAGTCAACAGCTTGCTAAAGAGACCCAAAAAAATGCTAAAGAAAATAACACCTTTAAAAATAGGCTAACTGTATTGGAAAAATGGGTCCCAAAAGCCATTGGAGGAGAAGAAGGCTTTAAAAAGCAGAATTAGCCAAATGGAAGAGGAGGTTCAAAAGCTCACTGAAGAAAATAGCTCTTTAAAAATGAGAGTGGAGCTGAGGGAAGCTAATGACATTATGATAAATCAAGAAATTACAAAATAAAACCAAAAGAATGAAAAAATAGAAGATAATGTAAAACATCTCATTGGAAAAACAACTGACCTGGAAAATAGATCCAGGAGAGAAAATTTAAAAATTATGGGACTACCTGAAAGCCATGATCAAAAAAAGAGCCTAGACATTATCTTCCATGAAATTATCAAGGAAAACTGCCCTGATATTCTAGAACCAGAGGGCAAAATAAATATCGAAAGAATCCACAGATCACCTCCTGAAAGAGACCCAAAAAGAGAAACTTCTAGGAATATTGTGGCCAAATTTCAGAGTTCCTAGTTCAAGGAGAAAATACTGCAAGAAACTAGAAATAAACAATTTGAGTATTGTGGAAATACAATCAGGATAACACAGAATCTGGCAGCTTCTACAGTAAGGGATCAAAAGGCTTAGAACAGGATATTTCAGAAGTCAAAGGAACTGGGATCAAAACTAAGAATCACCTACCCAGCAAAACTGAGTATAATACTTCAAGGGAAAAAATAGTCATTCAATTATATAGAAGACTTTCAAGCATTCTTGATGAAAAGACCAGAACTGAAGAGAAAATTTAACTTTCAAACACAAGAATCAAGAGAAGCATGAAAAGGTAAACAGGAAAGAGAAATCATAAAGAACTTCCTAAACCTGTTCTGTTTACATTCCTGCATGGAAAGATAATATCTGTAACTCTTGAAACTTTTCTCAGTATTTGAGTACACACATACACACACACACACACACACACACACACACACACACACACACATAGACAGAATGCACAAATTGAGTTGAATCAGAAGAGATGATTTCTATAAAAAAACTAAAATTAAGGGTTGAGAGAGGAATATATTGGGAGGAGAAAGGGAGAAGTGGAATGGGGCAAATTATCACTCATAAAAGAGTTAAGAAAAATCTTTTTCAATGAAGGAGAAAAGGGAGGAGGTGAGAAGGGAAAAGTGAAACTTACTCTCCTCACATATGGCTTAAGGAAGGAATAACATGCTCACTAAATTTGGTATGAAAATCTATCTTACACTATAGGAAAGTAGGGGAGAAAAGGACAAGTGGGGTGAGGGAGATAACAGAAGGGAGGGCAAATGGGAGAAGGGAGTAACTAGAAGTAAACACTTTTGGGAAGGGACAAGGTCAAATGAAAGAATAGAATAAAGGGGGCACAGGTAGGATGGAGAGAAATATAGTTAGTCTTACACAACATGACTATTATGGAAGTCTTTTCAAAATGACACATATATAAACTGTATCAAATTGCTTGCCTTCTCAGTGGGGATGGGTGAGGAGGGAGGAAGGGAGAGAAATTGGAATTCAAAGTATTAGAAATGAATGTTGAGAATTGTTATTGCATATAACTGGGAAATAAGAAATACAGGTAAAGGGTATAGAAATCTATCTTGCCCTACAAGAAAAGAGAGAAGATGGGATAAGGGAAGGGGGGGGGATGTGATTGAAGGGAGGGCATATTGAGGGAAGGGGTAATCAGAATGCAAAGTGTTATGGGGTGGGAGGAGGGGAGAGATGGGGAGAAAAATTGAAACTCAAAATTTGGTGGAAATGAATGTTGTAATCTAAAAATAAGTTAAAAAAGAAAAAAAGAACGTTAAATTCCTGTTTATTACTAAATACCTATCTTTTTTATTTATAGTTAAGCTCATATTTTCAGAGTAGATCACTATGGGCTGCATCCTAAGTTCCATTTCTTTGAAACAAATATATTCCATTTCCTCCTGTATTTTCTGGTGGTTGCAGAATAGTCTTATATTATTGAAATCTTCTTCTCTTTGTATTTGAAGGTCTTTCTCCTGATAACTTGCAGAATTTATTGTTTCTTATTTGAATTCTCAGATTAAATACTATGTTTCATGTAATTAGCAGCCCTTTTTGCTTTTTTTTTCTGGAAGCAATCTATGTATCCTTTCATTTGGTGTTTCATTTTTTGTTGCTAGTATTATTTCTTGGGCTATGATGTTCAGGTTTTTTTATTTGTAATATCATTCTGGAAGATCTAAAACCCTTAGTTTGTCTCTAGGCATCTGGTTTTGATCAATTCATCAATATGTTTTGCTTGGATAGAGAGCATGTTTTCTTTCAGTGTAACTGTTTTTTACTTCTCTTCTTCTAGACTGTTCTTCCATCTGTATATTTGCATTCCAATTCTATTGTTTTCTCTTTAGTTTAATTAGTGAGACTTGCCATTGAAGATTCAAGTTTCTCTGTTCTACCAATTGTATCTGATATTCAGGTCACAAATTCTGGCCTCACAATTCTCATTTCTCTTTTAAACCATTAAGGAATAGTGTGTTGTGATTCCACATTGTGCTCTATCTAATCAAGTGTTGGATCATTTTCCATGTTTTCTTCAAATTTCACAAGGTCCTCTGTCTCATCAAGAGTTGATTCATTTTCCTTTGTTTTGCTGTATTTATTCATAGTAGATCTCAAGATCGTATTTCCTTCTGCTGTTAATGCTTTCCCTGTTGATTTATCTACTTAAGCTCAAGGTCTTTGAGTTTTCTTCATCCTGAGATCTTCAGTAATTCCAGGCTTTTTAAAGACTCTTTATGTATCACTTCCTGCAAGAAGGTTTTTCCATCTCCCCACCTCAGCTGCAAATCCTTCCTATTTAAGGTAACCTTCCATCTACTCTGCTTTTATTGTATGCATATCAATATATGTATATATGGCTTCCCCTACTAAAACATAAGACAACTGAGGAAAGGGGCTACTTTATTTTTAATTTTTCCATTGCATTCCCAGCTCTTAGTTCAGCAACTGGCACTTTTTTAGTGTTTAAAAAGCATATGCTGAATAATTGTTTGATTGTTTAAACAGGTAGACAAGAGGCTTTCTGGGTACTTTGATATGTCTCTCTGGGTTTTAAATGGTGTGAGTAATCCCTCCAAAAATATAGATTGCAATCTACCTTCATCTTAATAGTTTGTTTAGGCCAGAGATGTTGTCCTTGCATTTTCCTGGGCTAGTCCTGTATAATTTACATTCAGACCATCACTGGAACCATATTAGAAATCTTTTCAACTTTATGGCACTTTCCAGAACTTGGACTTTCCTAGTACAGCTTTCAAGAACTCATGTCCACCAAATTTGTCCTTAATGAAATGAAGAAGCACTTCCCTACATTCTCTGTAGATGTGGTGGATTATGGGTATGGGACCGCCATATAGTATCAAGTTTAGTCCATGTATTAATTAGTATTGTGAGTCACTATACTATAGTCAAAATTTTTTTTCTTTATTGTATAAAGGGTATTTCCTTCTGGGAAGAGAGGGACTAGAATTTATTTGGAAATGTAACTATAATCCAATATTCACAGCACCTAAGGCAGCTATGAATATGCCAGCTCAGTTCTGAATTACAAAATATAACAGACTCTCCACGTGGAAGACAGCAGCAAAACATTTATTCAAATACCAGAAAGCTGAGTCCCAGCACCAGAAAACCAAATCTATCATAGCAAAAAAGAAATCCATGCACAATAACAATGCAGGGGCACTAGAATCCCCAAACCTTCCCTCTGTTAGGCTTCCCACAAACCAGCTCTCTTAAAATCACAAACAGCCTCTCTCACTCATGGTAGTGGCTGCCTGTACTCTCTTTCCCAGTTTCCATATGATTCAGACTTCCATGTGATCCAAGCACCAAGGCCTATTAATGAATGGGAAAGATCTTCCCATTTAAATTATCATTACACTGGCCCTAAGATCTTTCTTATTATTTCTTATTCATTAATAGGCCCATGTCTGCCTGGGTGACATGGAAGTCTGAGTCACACAAAGACTGTGGTAGGAGGAATTTGATGAATAGGTGGAACAGGAAGAGGTGGAGCAACAAATGAGTCAAAGCAGTCAGCACTGGAAAAGAGAGAGCAGGCAGCAACTAGCATGAGTGGGAGGGCTTGTTTGTGATTTGTTTAAGGGAGCTGGTTTGTGGGAAGCCTAACAGCTTGGGGATGGTAGTGCCCCTTGCATTTTTATCATGTTTAGATTTCTTTGTTGCTGTGATGGATTTGATTTTCTGGTGTTGGAATTTGGCTTTCTGGTGTTTAAATAAATGTTTTGGTTCTATCTTGCATGCGAAGAGTTTGTTATATTTTGTAATTCAGAGCTGTGCTGGTATATTCATAGCTACCATAAGCACTGTGAGTATCCCATTGGCACCACAGATCACAGTATTATTATGGGTCTGCGACAGACCTTGATCCCAGAACTTCCTAAATTTAACTACATGCACATACATACACATAAATACATACATACATATGTGTATACACATATACACATATGTCTATAAAGGCATATCTGTGTATAATATATGTGTGTGTTTGCATACATGGTGTGTGTGTAAGTGATCAAGAATCCATGAATTTCTTACAACATCATAGGCAAGGGTTTATCCAGCTACCATGTGGAAACCTTCACTAAGGTAGGACTCACTGTCCTCCGCATGTCCCATTTCCCTTTTGAACAAATATAATCCTTAGGAAGCTATTTTTATTTCCTCTTCTTCTCTGCCTTATTCAAGCCTGAATTTACCCTCTTTTAAGTTTTACCAATTGCTCTTAGTTAAGAGCAATTAAAGCTTAGAACTACACCAAGATTTTTGTCATATCTGATAGGTATGTAGACAGATAGATAGATGATAGATAGATAGATAGATAGATAGATAGATAGATAGATAGTTTTTGTTTTTCAATCATATCTGACTCTTTGTGACTCCATTCAGAGTTTTCTTGGCAAAGATAATGGAGTGGTTTATCATTTCCTTCTCCAGTTTATTTTACAGATGAAGAACTGAGGTAAACAGGGTTAAGACACTTGCCCAGGGTCACACAGCTAGTAAGTGTCTAAGGCCATTTGAAGATAAATCTTTCTGATTCCAAGTTCAGTGTTCTATCCATTGTGCCACTTAGCTGCCCAGATAAGCAGACAGACAGACAGATAGATGATAAATATTTAGATGGATAAACAGACAGACATAGATAAGATAGGGAGCTAAGTAGATGGATAGATGACAGATGATAGACAGATAAACAGATGAATAAGTGAATCAGTGAATGAATCAATGAATAAAAGATTTTGGAACTTATGTTTAGGTTACATACCAGAGGCTTGATCCTATCTATGCTTTGCTCATTAATAAACAGCAAGGCTTGCTGCCTAAGAGAAGTAGAGAAGGAAGCTTTAGTGTTTTTAACTGAAGAGCATTTCAGATGTTTAGGTATTGTGATTCTCTAACATCTGTATTTTTATTTAGTTCTTTCAGAAATATGATTAGGGGATATCATGTGATCTTTCTCAAAGCAAACACCTGTAGTTAGAATTAGGACCTTTGAAACTATGACTATTCATTTTCCCAGGATTTATAAAGCACATGGGGGTGGGGAGGGGGGTGGATTTCTGGCAATCACATTAGCAGTCTTATCAAGACTGCTCCAGATCTGAACCACTTTCCTGTCTGTAAATTAAAAAGAAAAAGAAAAAAAAAGTCAGACTAGCTCCAACAGGGAAAAGGCCTAATATAACAGTGAACATTTCCTGCTGCAGCCCCAGGCTTCCACTCAGCAGGCAGACTGACAGAGCCTATGCCTTGGGGCTGAGGGGTCTCAGATGAAGTTTGGGGTCAAAAATCCTCCTGTAATTCTGGATTGATTGCTACTTAACAGGGGGCAAGATGCCTGTAGGTACACCTTGGGCAACACCTACTAGTAGAATTCCAGTGGGAGAATCCACGGCTTTGGGCACCCTCCAGGGGAGGGCACAGAATAGAAAAGTGGCCCAACCATTGAATTTGTAGCCCAATAATTCTCTGATATTTCCAGAGGCCTGGAAGTTTAAAGTTCAAGAATAGCTAATAAGAATACCTAACAATGTTATAGCACTCTAAGGTTTTCAGAGTGCTTTATATTATTTCCCTTGATCCTTATGATAACCCTATGGTATAGGTGCAATAATTATCTCCTTTTTATAAATTGGGAAACTACAGGAGAGAGCAAGGTTAAGTCACTTGGCCAGGATCACAAAGCTAGTAACTGAGAGAGGATTTGAACTCGTCTTCCTGATTCTAAGTCCACTTCTCTCTCTATTAAATATATATGAGTGATAGGCTTAGAAGTCCAAGTCCTGAAGTTTGAAAAATCTGCCTTCTAAAAGTCTCTTGTTTCCCCCCCAAGAATGAGGGCTTAAACAGTTCCAAAGGACCCATGATTCAAAAATCCTATCCACCTTCACAGAGAACTGATAAACACCGAGTGTAGATTGAAGCTTCCTTTTTTCATTTTATTTTTCTTGGGGTTTTTTATTTGTTTTCTTAAGCAATATGGCTAATATGGAAATATGTTTTGCATATGTTCATATGTATAATTGATATATTGCTTGCCCACTTTTTAAAATGAATATCAAAAATTTTTTAAATAATTGGGAAATTTTAATGGAATAAAAATATATTTTAAAAAAGAATCAGGATCTAAGGCATCACTACTAGTAGAATATATTGATTACAAGATTTTGGCATCAGATATCTCAGTTTCTTCTCCAAGGGACAGGAAAGATCCTCCAAAGGAAACCCAGGCTCACTATGTGACACTTGCCATTGCTCCAGAGCTACCACAGAGACCGGTAAAACATTACTACCCTAGCCCCCAGTGCCTGAAGGTCAAATATGTTCCTGTTCACCCCTCATCCAGGCTTTGGGAGTACTCCTTATCTCTGATATTGGTTCAAGTACCCACCAATCATGTTCCCATGACTTTAGAAATTCAAGTACCCATTTCCATTTAACCATTTAATAGATTAACTTTCACACAGGACAAACATTCCTTTACTTCAAGGCCTAGTACAAACAAATACTACCTCAATCTCAGGGAGGGGGATTAAGTTCGTAGCTTAATTAATTTCTCGTCTACCATAGTTTATCAGGTTCCAAGTCCAAAGTCCCCCTGGGCCCTCATCCCAGCTCCTATGTTTTTCAGGACTTTTCTGTTGAATTGGTAACAACATCTGACCTGGAATCAGGCTTCAAGGTCACTACTGTTTAAGATCCCAGGTTGGGAGACTCCCCCATATGTGCCTAGAACTGAAAGGGACAGAGAAAGCGGACCAAAACTCCAACTCCATTTGGGAATGTTGAAGATCTTCTCCCAGATGCAGTTCTTTACTCCTTCCTATAAAGGTGGCAGTTACATGTCACAATGAGGGCTGGGCTTGTAGTCAGGGAGACCTGAGTTCAAATCCGAACTGAGACACTTCCTGGAAGTGTGACTTTGGGAAAGTCACTTAATCTCTGTTTGCCTCAGTTTCCTCAACTGTAAAATATAGATAATAATAGCACCTAACTTAACACTGTTGCTGTGAGAATGAAAGAAGACAATATCTGTAAAGCGCTTACAGTGCTTACCACACAGTAGGTGCTATATAAATGCTAGTTGATCTATTGTTACTATTATGAGCAACTCTATTTTAGGTTAATCTGGACCTGTGCAAATCTCAGTTACATTTAGAAGGAAGACACTCCTGTGAAATAGAGAGAGAAGACCTAAGTCTTCATGCCTCTTCCTGGAAGCCAAGAAATCAGGGTGCTAGGACAATGGTAAGTTCTTGTTCTGAGAGCCATTCTCCTAAGGGTTTGACATCTTGGGATGCAGGTTTCCCAGAGGCAGTGGGTGAGCTCCCAGGCTCTGCTGAGAGTTGATGACTCAGCAACCCCCAGACTGCCTAACTGTACCCTGGCTTTGGAAGGAAACAGGGCACCTGGATTAACAAACATATGAAGATCAACAGCTGAGGCTTTGGAGAAACAAGCAGGAGGCATAAGACAGATGGGGAGTTTAAATGTCTGTTGTTTCTCACCTGAAGTCCAAATGTGATCACACAAACAAGTCTGTGGATGCTCAAGAGTTATAACTAAATAGTTCTTGTTTCACTATCATTATCCATTAAGCATAATACTCTTTTTAGAGAGCCAGAGAGCTGATTGGAGGGGAAAGACCATGGGTAAGACTCCCTGCTTTCTATGACTGTCTTTGAGGCCTCTGGGGGTAGGAATGAATAGCTGACAAAGGAGATGAAGAGATTCTATGACCACAGTCAATTGGATCAGTACTTTGAAAACCTTTCTTCTTTCTTTTCCTGCTTTCTCTTCTTCATCCACCTTTCCCACTGAGATTGTTAATCACATTAGGTCTTAGGATTTACTCTTGACAGCTTAAGCTGTTCTGCCTTTTAATTATATTTCAGGTTTGGGGAGCCTGTTTTACACTTAACAGGAGTATAAGTGGACAGGGTCAACCCTTGGATTGGTGGGGTACATCTATTGTACACAAGGCCAGCACAGTCTTTTGGTCAATACTTCACTGAATGCTTTGTACACTTGACAGAAGATAGATAACTATCACAAGCTAAGATAGCTATTGATGAAAATAAAAGTGTCCCTTATTCCAAGTAAACTCAGGTTATAGAATTGAGGAGAGATGACATTGATAAAGCATCTGAAGATTTGAAAAGCCTTTGCATGCATCATCTCATTTGATTCTCACCACAACACCAAGATAACTATTCCAACTATTATTCTCCCAATTTTACAAAGAGGAAAATGAGTCTGGAGATATCAAATGATTTTCACCTGCCACACAGGCAATTATTAAGGCAAGATTCAAATCAGAGTATTCCTGACTCCATATTCCACTCTTTTACTTCATTGACAAGCTTAGAGTCTTCATAAAGTAGATCAGGTCTTGGTTAAACTCAGAGAACTTCAGGTAGAAGTACATCAAATAGCTGAGTGAACAAATGGATGAATTCTGTTCCCAGCTATAAATTTCAAGTGTCCAGCACACCAAGAAGCTAGACACCATTTTTGAATTCCTTCCTCATCAAAATTTTTCATCTCAATTTATTGAGTACTTCCCCCACCCTGTGAGAAGAGCCAAATCAGACAGTGTTATTCTCATAAATATATATATGTGTATATAGTATATGTATACAGTATATACTATACATAGTATAGTATATAGTATACGAATATATATGTATAGTATACATACACTATATACATATATACAGTAGACATTTACGGGATGTGTCTGGGAGTGAAAGAGGTGGCAGCTAGGTGATGCAGTGGATAGAGCTCTGGACATGGAGTCAGGAAAATCTGAAACACCTGAGTTCAAATCTGTCCTCAGACACTTACTAGCTGTGTGACCCCGGGTAAGCCATTTAACCCTGTTTGCTCCAGTCTCCTCACCTGTAAAATGAGCTGGAGAAGGAAATAGTAAACCACTCTAGTATCTTTGCCAGGAAAATCCCAAATGGGGTCAGGAATAGTCATACACAAATGAAAGGACTGAACAGCAGAAACAACTCTGGATTTGAATTGGAATACTTCCATTCCTTGCAGCAAGAAATACCTGTCTATTCTAATCCTGGAATGAAGAGACTGAAAACTCTATGTCATTGTAAAGATCTCCCTCCCCCAAAGAAAGAGGACAAAAGCTATTTCTATAGGATGAAGTGGAAGGTATTGATTTGGCTGGGCTGGAGAATGTCAATGTTATATACAGTGGCTGACACTATTGGTGCTCAGCAGATAACATGGTTCAATAGTAATAAATAATAATTATGGATGGGAATTGCCTCAAGTGAGGGTGCAGGATCCTCTCTTTACAATAATCAAAACCAGAGTCTCCACAAGACTTTCTCTGCTCTGTACCTTAATGATGCACCTACAAAAGGTTAGTTGTTTTCCGTTTTTTGTTTTGTTTTGTTTTTGTTTTTGCCTTGCAGGATGCTTATTCATTTGCCCTTCCTATAGTGCATTTACTTCATTAGTCTCATTTGATTTTGTTTCTAAACAAAGGCTCTGTGCAGATTCTGATGCCCTCAGGTGACTATAATTACTTGCTAGATCATGAATGTTAAACCTCCAAGAACAAATACACCATGATTGGCAAATGTCATGTCAGAGTATGTAGCAGTGGCAGCCTGCTGGATGTGGAGGCAGACAACCAGAATTTGCATTTTAATTCACTACTTGGCCCCTATATAAATCCCTTTACCAGTCTTAGCCTTAGCTTCCTCATCTCTAAAATGAGGGGGTTGGATCAGATCAGAGATTCTCAAAGTACGCACCATGAGACACTAATAACAAACCCTGAATTTTTCATAATGTTATAAATGGTATGGAATTTATAATTATAGTTCAATATGTAGTATGGCAAAGAATAATATCACAGTATGAGCAAAAAACATTTTTTGAGAACTACTGAATCATCAAAGGAAATAATATATCTGAAGTGCTTTATCAATCTTTAAGCATATATAGGTATAGATATATATGAGCTATTGGTGTTATTTCCAAGACATCCTGTGTCTTTAAATACTATATTTCAAAACACAGAAGTGTTTAAACATGCCCAAAGAGTGAGATTTAGTTTAATTTTGACTCATATTCCCTGTTTCATTTTTAATTTAATCAACACATTCCAAAATTCTTGCCAAAGAATTCATGGACTTTACAGATTAATATTGATATTGTTAAATAATAACAGGTAAGCTAAGAATAGATTTCTGAGAATTTACATGGAGAGAGTAGAACTGGCAAAATACTCCTGAATTCCACTCAACATCATTCCCCATAATCATTGCCCCCATTATTTACCCTACCCCCATCTCCAAGACAAAAATGGCACCAGGGCTGTGGGCAGCCTTAAACCATTACCTTATCATTTTTTAATACTCTTATCACTTGGCATTGATATATCTAGGCATTTTTATAATATTCATAGGCATCATTAAATATTTCATTATTATAAAATAAAACATTACAAAGTTACAAAGTAAGCTGTGATTTTCTATTGTCCTGCAGTATAGAAATGAAACTCACACCATTTAAATGCTTTCAGACCATGAAAATATTAAAAAAAAATTAAAAACTAAGTAGAATTGGGGGCATGGGGAGCTATACTGGTAAATGATGACAAAGAGAGCCTTTTATTCATCAGATCCAGATTTCTCTAAAGGAACATTTGCTTTAACACTAAGATGATTTTAGTTTGATCTATCACTGCCACCTGCTTAAAAATTCTTGGCTGCGTGCTAGGAAATACTAGCCATTTAGGAGCTTGGATTGGTGAGAGGAAGAAGGGGGAGAGATGAGATGAAGGGAAGGAAAGGGAAAGGAAGGGAAGATCAGGGAAGAGAAGACAGGAGACAGAGAATCAACAGATCAATAAAAGCACTTTAGGATAATGGCCCTACCTAGAGAAGAGCAAGTCTGGACTTCAGACTAACTCCATCACTGCCAGTAAAGGTGCATTTGCAGGAACAAAGAGTTTAATCCATTCTGTCAAGACAAGGAGCCCATGCTCCAGTCAGGATGGCCCTTCTTCCACTATTGTCCAGCTCCTGATTTAACCTGTGTTCTGAGTCTACTCCTACTAAGGTTTGGATGGACACTATTGTGTAAGCTAAACCATGGACAAGAGAACCACCTATTTCTCAAACTAATCCCAGCTTCATAAGTCTAAAAAAATTACAGCGCCACCTCCATGACCTTTGGTGATGCCACATAATTAAAACACAAAGAATATAAATTCTATAGGAATTAGTATGACATAAAGAGCTGTCACTGAAATCAAGAAGACCTGGGTTCAGGTTCTACTTCTTATACCTTGTAGATAAATCATTTAACCTCTTGGTGTCCCAGGCAATTGCTCTCTGAGAGAAACAATGTAGTGAAGGGAAGAAAACATTTGAAATCAGAGGACCAGCATTCAAATTTGGTCTCCACCACTGACTCTGTGACCTTAAGTTATTTACCTTTTCTAAGCCTCACTGCTCTCTTCTTTAAAGTGGGGGTATTGGAGTAGTTGATCCCTAAAGTCTCTTCCTGTTCCAGATCTATGATGCTATGGCCCTGAGTTAAAGAGGTTTTCTGTATCAGTGGGGTATTCTACCCTATCCTGATGAAATCACAGATATGTACCAAAAAACAAATCTCATCTGTCATTTAGCCACTGACTTTAGACTTTACCCATATCCCACTATTTACCTGAAAAGACCTTAGGATTTAAAGCACAGTGGGACCTCAGAGGCCATTTAGTCAACTCTCATTATTCTATAGAGAAATGGAAGTGACTTCTCCAAAGTTAGATGGCTAGGAAGAAGTTGAACAGCTGAACCCAGTCAGGTGTTCTGACATGAAATCCACTACCCTTCCTATTCCTTCTCCACCCTTGCCATTTTCTGAGTGGATCTTTCTTTACTGCCTTTCCCATCTATTACTAAGCAGACAGCCTAGAAAGTAATGAAATACATAATAGGGAAGGAGCAATGGTGATGGGGGGAAGGGTGGGGGAGAGGTGGTAAGAGGTCCTGTAATCCAAAAACTGAATAATCAAATGTTCCCAATACAATAATGTCTAACAAAACTTAATGATACCACATTACACAAGTCAGAAGAGGGCAGTGGGTTGTCTGCATATCTGGCAACATTCTCAAATGCCAAATCCAATCTCTGATCAGACCTGACCAGGGGATGAGTATGTCCGAGAGATATGCCCTAATGAGTCTTGTGGGGGTGGTAGCACACTCCTAGAGAAAATGGAACACATCTGGAGAGAAAGGGAAAAAAAGTTATTATATCTTTTTCACCAAAATAACTATAACTATAAAGGATACTAAACCAGTTTAGGCAGTTGTATTTAGTGTTCATTAAATTTCAATAGAAAATTTTTTAAAAAGAAAGAAATGGGGAGAGGACTACTCTGGGTATCAAGGAGACAACATAAGGTGTCATACTTTTAAAGTGACAGTTCCCAGAAAGGAGAGAAGGCACAGTGACAAACTTTGCCCAAGTCCTAGATCTGCTGATGCCATCATGATCATTCACCAAGAGGAAGATGAACAACCAGAACCCAGGAGCAAATAGAATTCACAGAATGTTAAAAGGTCAAAAGTAAGGCCTCCAGTGCTGTTGGTAAATTCTCTGTGGAAGCTTATGGGAGGAGGAAGACAAGAGCCACACATCATGAAAGTCATGGATGAGTGACAATTCTAGGAGACAATCATATAAGCTAGGTTGATGACTTAGTTCAAGTCAACAATCATTTCTTACATTCCTGCTAGATACTAGGAACACAAAGGCAGGAACAAAATAAATATCATGTGCATAAATAAGTAGGCACAAAGTACATCTGAATCTCTAGAGACTGCAGGTTGCTTCAGGTAAGGATCCACTGTCAATCCACAGAACTGTCCATCCACTGGTCATAGCCTGGCTGAGAGCTAATGCTATAGAGATGGCAAGGAATTTCAGAAGATCATAGATTTGAGCTAGAAGGTACCTTGTAGTGGTCAAGCATAATGCTCTCATTTTACAAATGAGGAAATAGAGGATCAGAGAAGTTAAAAGTCTTGGTAAAAAGTGACAAGACAAAGGCTTTAATCCTGGTTGTCTGACTCCATATCCAACACTCTTTCCACTGTGTCACACAATGTCATTCATGGCTTATGCAATCAACCTCTATTATGTAATGTCAGAACCATGATTAGTGAAGGGTGAAAGGGGTTTTACCCCAGGAAGCTGACATGTAGTAAAAGGGGCAAGTGGCCTTGGGAAGATGCCCTTTCTCCCCAAGAGATGGCACTGCATCTCTATGGGCATCACTACCTGCAAGGTCTCTGAGGGCCTACCTCATCCCCTACCCTCACCTTCCCTCTATAAATCTTATGCTTGGGGAATTAGAAAGAAAACTTTCATTCTCACTTCTTCTCTTCTTGGTTTAGCTTCTCCCCATGTTGGACTACCCTCTGTGCTCTGCCCTCTACTGTCCACTGTACTACCCTTTAACTTTAACAGTGATGTAAGAAAGTTATTCAGTCCTGGGGAGAAGAGAAAAGGAACCTCAGAAGGTGTAACTGAAAGCACTGTGGGAGTGTTTGCTCTGAACTATTTTAATCTTGAAGAATTTCCTAATAAGACCCAGTGGTCTTGGAACCTAGAAATTCTGTGACAAATAAATTGCCAAAACATCAAAAAAGGATTATCTACTTTGCATGTCCCCTGCCCCACCTCCTGTTAGCAACAAGCGTCTTTTCTGTCCCTTCCCCTTCAAGGTGAAGAGAAAATTACAGCTATCTGCAATGGGAATGGACTGCCTCAGGAAGCAATGAGTTCCCTGATACCCAAGCAATTAAGGAGCAGAATGTGATACAGATCTTGATGGAAATAAAACTTCAAAGAAAGGAGAAAACTTTCCTGGTGAGCTGAGGTACTCAAAGCAGGCAGCATGTAGGAGGCAAGCCTGGAGGGAGGCCTTGAATGACAATTAGGATTTAGATGGGAAAGAGGAGAGATATGTCTGAAAAGGGCAGGGTAATGGTTAGAAAAAGTTTCAGAGGCAGGAATGAGGATAGTCTGTTCAGACAGAACTGGGGAGAGTGGAAAGCTTGCTTTAGGTCCTTTGCAAGGCCAGGCCTGTTATAAATCATAAGCTAAGCAAGGGAATAGGATGAGAAGGAACACAATTTATATTTCTATGATGTTTTAAAGCTTAGAAAGCACTTTCCTCACACCTATTGTGTGAAGTAGATACCCCAAAGCATTATGATTCCCATTTCACAGATGAAGAAACTAAGATTCGGATATTTCTTCATGGTCACACAGGGAGATCATATCAGAGCTAGGATTTGAATATGAATCTTTGTACTCCTCATTCATCATTCTCTGGCATTGAAGGAGACAATGTTAGAATGGAAAAGGGTGACATTGAAAGAAAAGGCATTTTAGGAAGATGATATTTGCTATCATTAAAAATTTTCAGATGTTAAGACTAACCCTTTTAAAGACTCAATATTTCATCTCATGGTTTATAACTGTGATTTTACAAATGGTCCCTAGATGATCAAGATCCGTGAACTAGACTTTCTCTAGGTATAGACAATAATCTCTCAGAATAGCATTCAGCACACAGCTGACTTCACTTATTTGAAGGGCTTTCATGTGGAATTGAGATTGTTCTGACTGACCACAGAGTCCAGAACCAAAAGCGGTGGGTAAAATTTCCCCCTCAAAAAAACAAATTAAAACTCGATGTCAGTAAAAACTTCCTAATAGTTAAAAATATTCCAAAGTAGAATGGGCAACCAGTGGAAATATTGAGCCCTCACTTCATTAGAAGCCTTCATGAAGAGGCTGGATAACAATTTGTCAAATATGTTAGACTAGAACTTCCATTCAGTTAAGGATTGGGTTAGATGCCTGTTAAGGTCCCTTTCAACTCAGAGGTTCTATTATTAAGTTATATAATCCAGACAGTTATGTTTTTTCTATTAAAAAATCTTATTTAAATAATAACTTAATAAATATTGATTGGTGTCTATACAGAGAAATAAGTAGGTTTTGTGCTGGCCAAAATAAAATACAGATAGATTTTTGTTGCTGCTAAATATTTACCATAAAGGCAAGAATATAGTCCAGGAGGGTACAAGGTGATGGCCTTGTCTTACTCACCTGTGATTTCTTCTGGCTACTGGCTTCATTTTCATGCCAATCAAAGAAGATCTTTGGAGCAAAATGACAAGACAGCAACTTTCAAAGAGCTTCAGTGAGGCTTCAGCAGGTAAAGTTCATAGAAGGCTCCCAACAGACATTTCTTCCCAACAATAGATTTTTTTGGGGAATCAGAGGAATTTTCTGGGACTGAAGGCTACATGTCTGCAATGGAAGAAAGCAGTCAAGGGAATAGATAACCTTTACTTGGGGCTTTTTGTTAACCCATGTTGGCTGCCTGGATAAGTGTGGTGGCTCACAGCCTTAGCTTTAAATTAAAATTGTTATAGAGGAAATGAAGAAGCAAAGATGGTAGCTGCAAACCTCTCAGTAACCATGAATCCAGAAGAGACATGGGACAGAGATCATATAAGAAAGAGTGGAGATGCAGCCCTGTATCAGCATACGCAGGATGGCCTGCTAGCACACGTTCTTAGATCTGCTTTCTAAAAGGAAAGCAACTTTTGAGGGGTCAACAATCACTTTCATCGAGCACATATATCATTCACTTAGTTCAGGGGAAAAAGTCAGCACCCTGCACTTCAGAGAAAATACAAACAAACAGAGGAATAAAGAACATACAAGGCTTCCAACTGTCAGACCATAAGCAATATATATACATCACAGATCAACAGACAGATCCAACTGTCTGATCATTACATACATACATCGTTAGCAAAGAGAAAAGCACCAGAGAGAAAAAACCAGAGGTTTATTAGTAGCTGCTCAGAGTCTCCTCTGGCCAAACAAACTTCCAATGAGTGAGCCCCTAAGTAAAACCTCACCTCAGAGTATTTATACATTTATCAGAGCCAGAGGATATGACAGCTCTTGAGAACCAGTGTATTAGAAATTAACAAAAGGTGTGGGCCTCCCCAAATCAAACTTCCCTTAATGGGCAGGCCCATCAATGCGTGGGGAAGATCTTTAAGTCCCCAGAAAAGAGGTTCTGCATTGGAAAAGTTAATTCTGTAAAGATTCAGTATTTCATCCAGTAATTTCTGATCATATTTTGGTTAACTATCCCCAGGGTCTGCCTTGGGATGTAATAGATACATGGAGAATGGACTTAACTTTTCCCAGGCATAGAAAGGGGTACAAAAGAGAACGGCAGGGAGCATCACAAGGACTTCATCAATAGACACCAGTAACTGTGCACCAAGTGCAGCTAGGTGGTGCAATGGATACAGCCGTGGGCCTAGAGTCCTTATCTTCCTGAGTTCAAATTGGACCTCAGACACTTACCAGTTGTGCGACCCTGGGCAAATCACTCAACCCATTTGCCTCAGTTTCCTCATCTGTAAAATGAGCTAGAGAAGGAAATGGCAAGTTATTCCAGTACCTTTGCCAAGAAAATCCTAAATGGGGTCAGGAAGAGTGAGGCACTATTGAAAAACACTGAACAAGTGTGCACAAAAGGACCTGTCATGTGACCTGACCATGCTTGTACAATAGTGCAAGTATGTCATGATCACAAGGGTTCCTGATATGCATATCTTCACATATGTTCTTTACATGGACACATATTCCTTTTGTTGCTCACAAATGTCTTTGCACATGTTCCTTGATTAAATGTATTTTCTGTGTATATACCTTTCCCCACTAGGGGTAATTTGTGGGAGAATATGGCTGATGTATCCAAAGGGACTCTTTCCTTGCCACTTTCTTTGTGGCATATGTACACACATATTTTATTAATATATTAATTAACACATTAATATATTAATATTATATTATATAAATTACATATTTATTTCTATATTGCTATAAAATATGTAAATTTATTTATATGAATTAATATATAATCATATAATATATACATTAATTTACATTTATATAAATTAATATAAATTTATAAATATATTTATATAAGATATAATAAAATATATTACAATATAAATGTTATAAATATAATATAAATATTAAAAATAAATTAATTAATAAAGTAAATATTTTATTAATATTTTGCCCTTTGAATTAATATAATTGCTGACTGGTAGTTGGTAAAAGTAAATATACTGGTGGGGGCTCATAAGCCAAGGTTTTAAATGGGTGGTAATTTACAGAGTCCTTTGAATCTAGGGTAGCATTTCTAGAATCCCACATGCATCTAATTTTTAAGTTTAAAAAGTATTTAGAACAAGTTTTTAAAAACCCTCCCACCTTGATATAAATTAACAAGCCTTCTCCCAGAAAGTAAACTGTTATCTATCGCTGCTTAGTCTAACACTTGCTGTTGTTATTCTGCTTTAAAGGAGAACCTTCAACTTTTTTTTCATTCATCCTTCAGGTAGCTAAGTGATGGTTCACTACTCCTTGTCCTGGTTTTCTCTACTTTGGCTTCATTCTGGTCCTTAATTACATTATCAGAGAGAAAGACTCCTTAGCCCTCCTCACTCTGAGAACTATGGTCTTCTTTAAGCACTTTTTGTTTTGTTTTATTGTCAGAGAGATTTTATTTCAGTTTTGCAGAGGAAGTTTGTATTTCTTCTCCGAATTCTAAAACTTGAACTCCTCTATATGATCTCTGTCTTCTAGGTATCAGAGAGAACAACATAAGAATATATAGCACATCCCCATGTTGTATTTTCTTTTTCCATTTGAGGATCTCTTCTTTCTTTTCTCAGAAAGAAAGTTACTCTAAATAGAAACATAAGGTTTAGAACTAGAAAGAATCTTAGTGTCAAGTAGTCAAGTGATAAGTATTAACTAGATACTTTGTACCAGGCACTATTCTAAGTCCTAAAGATGCGCAAAAGGTAAAAACAGCCCCTACCCTCAAGAAGCTCACTTTCTATTGAGGAAGACAACAGGTAAATAACTAGACACAATCAGGATGTGGAGAGAGTAAATGGAAGGTAATGTCAGAGTAGAAGGCATCATCAGCTGATAGAACCAAAAAAAATTTCTTTCAGACTTATATGAACTGAAGCTAAGTGAAGTGAGCAGAATCAGTAAAACCTTGTGCACAGAACCAGCCACATTGTGTAATGATTGACTTTCATAGATAGACGTGGCTCTTCTCAGCAGCACAAAGATCTAAGACAACTCCAAAAGACTCACGACAGAAAAAGCTATCCCCCTCCAGAGAAAGAACTATGGCGTCCAAATGGAGATCCAAGCATACTATTTTCCCTTTTCTTTAAATTTTGTTGTTTTGGTTTGTTTCTTCTTTCTTGTGGTTCCTCCCATGGGTTCTAATACTTCTTTACAATATGACTAATATGAAAATATGTTTCACCAAAAAAAAAAAAAAAAACAACAAACCATTTATTTCAGAATGTGGGATTGGAACTAAGTCTTGAAGAAATCCAGAGAAACTAAGAGGTAGAGGTGAGGGAGGAAAATGTTCCAGGCATGGAAGACAGATGGGTCAAAATCTTAGACACAGTATAGAGAATATTGTATATGAACAGCAGCAAGTACTTAGTGTATCTGACCTATACAGAGAGTGTGGAGGGGAGTAAAGTGTAAGAAGATGGAAAATGGAGTAAGGGGTCAGTTTATAGAAGGATTAAAATGTCTTTTTATGTAAATGACTTAATATTTGATCCCAGAAGTAAGAGGGAGCCAATGGAGTTTGTTGCATAGGGGATTGACAGTTATTAAATCTGTACTTTAATAAAATCAACCATATAGATAAATAGATACATAGAACATTTATAAAGGGATTACTTTGTGCCAGATACCATGCTCAATTCTTGGAATATAAATACAAGCAAAAAGAAAAAAGACCATCCCTTCCCTCAAGAAGTTTATATTCTAATGGGTGAAGACAACACATAAAAGGGAACTGGAAAGTGAAGGGAGAAGAGTATATACAAAGGGCAAGAGTGCTGGGGAGCATGTGGAAAAGTCTAGAGAGTGAGTAGTAGGGCCAGTAATGAAGTGAGCATGAATGACCTAGGCACCTCATGAAATGGACCAGGGATTCACCAGTCTGAGGAAAGGGTGTAGGAGAGGAGTAGATTAATTAAATTTAAGGTTATATTAGAATATCTAGGTGAAAATTTCCTATAGATAGTTGGAGGTATGAAATTGGAGCCTTGGGAGTTTTCTTCGTAGTGGTGATAGTTAAGGCAATAGGAGGAGATAGGAGGTTATTTTTTGAAAGTACCATATAACTCTAGAATCCATTGTGTAGAGCACCTTTTCCAGAATAATCAAGTCTCCTATGTAAGGGCAGGAACAATCAGGAGTCAGATTTCCCAACCAATATCATAAAATTCAGGGTGCAATCCTTTGTTTTGAGGCATCCAAGGGAGACAATGTGATTAGGCCCACTGGCATCTTACTCGTAAAATACAGGAAATTCAAAATGACTGGCTAAATGGGATTTGGGAGGTGGGGCCAGAATTTTCATCAAAAAAGCTGCTCCCTGTCCATGGCATATGAAAGGGAACTGTAGACCAGATCAGAGCTTTTCACCACCTCCTAATGTTTACAGTTCGTCATTGCCCTTATGTATTTTTCTGTAGTGCAGCAAGAGCAAGAGGAAGAGGAGAGGAAGAGTTTTTCCCTCCCTTCCTGGGAGAAACTGATAATAACTTGCAGCAGAAGCACATGGAAGAGAGAGACATATGTTTGCATTCAGCTTGAGAGGAAAATCTCTACTCCCATGTCTCAGGGAAGTTCCCTTCCCCCAGGAGCAGGTAATGACAGCTCTTCTCAGAAGCATATGATGAGTCTGAAGTACTCTGAATATGTGCTATGCTTTCTCAAGTGGCTCGAGAAGTGAGATTTCCTGATTAGGACTAGCTTTCAGTTATGTTATAGGTTAAGTTGGTAAATGCCCAGTTTGAAAGTTTTTAAATTGGAGTTGGTGGTATCAGTTCTACTGGAGAGAAAGATTTACTGATTGAGTATGCTCCTTGAAGAAAGAGAAAATGCCTATATGGTTCTTATCCAGCATCCTACTTGGACAGCTTGTTGGTAAGCTCAAGTTTAATGAAAAGGGGACTGCTTGTTGAGATATTCCAAAAATATGTTCATCTTCCATGAGTAATCCAAGTCTTAGAGGGATGTTCTAATTCTTGTGGAGATATTTTGGGATTTTGTGGGAAAGAAAGAATAACTAGAGCATCAAATGGTTACTGCAATAGAAACCCCAAGTTCTGTTCCCTCCTGGTAAGAGTCCAATATGTTTTATATGTCTTAAGTTCTATGTGTTTTCTATGTATGTTTTTTTGACTTCTAGGGGGTGAAGACTGTCCTTTTCCTGAGATGTACTTGTTGTTGAAAAAGCTTATATAGGATGTAGGGTCCCTATTACTAATATGTGGAAATAACCTAGACATGAACTACACCATGAGTATGGGAGATTTTCTTGAAGCAACTCTCAATGGGAGCAATGAACCAAAGTAAGGAAACTTTAGAAACTAAGTCCTGGGATCAAAGCTGACTTGTGAGAGTATATACTTCTTTTGGGGATGGAGAGGAAGCTATGCATTATACATATTTCTACTAATACCTTAGGGCTATGATGCTAAAAAAGGAATAGAGATACTTCACAGAGCTACAGTCATAGAATCTTAGAAGGGATATTAAAAGACACAGATAATAAGGTCACAGAATCTGAGTGGGAAGGAACCTCAAGAGCCATTTAGATCAACCTGTACCTAAATCCAAGAGTCCCCTTGACAAACATCCCTGACAAATAATAAGTAAGCTGGTCTTTCCTTAAAGACCTCTGGACAGGGGAAGCCTATTCCCCTTTGGAAGATTTTTCATTGTTAGGTAAGTTTTCCAAGCATATAGATTAAATTTGCCCCTCCACAGCTTTCACCATTGCTCCAAGTTCTGACCTCTGTGACCACGTCTAGTTTTCCTTCCCCATGGAAGCCCTTCCAAGGCCTGAAGTCTGCTATCATGGCCTCTCCAGGTCTCTCCTTCTCTGGGTTAAAAACCTCCGATTCCGTAAGTAATCCTTATGTGACCACAGCTTATGGTCCTTTTCTATTATTTTCCAGATACTGTGAACTCATCTGAATCTTGCAGTTCATGAAAATCACAATTTTTTTCAAATAAATGACTTTATAGCTATTTCTTCTACTCTCTCATGCTTGTGAAATTGTTTGACAAATCTAGTAAAAAATCATTCATAAACCACTTACTATGCACCAGGTACTATGCAAAGTGAACAAAGGACACTTTTGTTATTGCTGTTCAGTCATTTCAGTCATGTCCAACTCTTTATGACCCCATCTGGGATTTTCTTGGAAAAGATACTGGAGTGGTTTGCCATTTCCTTATCCAGATCATTTTACAGATGAGGAAACTGAGGCAAATAGGGTTAAGTGACTTGCCTAGGGTCACACAGCTAAGAAGTGTCTGAGGCCAGGTGTTTCTGACTCCAAGTCTGGTGCTCTGTCCTCTGCTCCAACTAGCTGCCCTGCAGTCAGTGAGAATCGTTGGTCAAAGGCCATGGTAGCCATCATTCCTAGTTATTAAAGTAGATTCACAAAGGTAAAAATGGCCCCTGCCTTTAAGAAACTCATATTCTAATGGGATGTTGTTTGAATTCCTGTGTAGGTTTTTACATTTTTCTATAGTTATCCCTTCTACATCATGACTTTTCCCATATATCACAGGTTGGCATAATGAATTAAATGGGAATTTGAGGGGAGTTTTGCAGAAGCCACAGACAACACACAAAGACAAGTAGATGACACAGAAAAGGTTTACAAACTAAGAAATGCATAAAACATATGTATAGTATTGTATAATAATCAACATATTTTATATTTTAGTATCATAATAATTCAGACTTCTCTGGCACATAGGGAGGCCAAAATTTTCACGCAGGCCACCATGACCCTAACCCCTATGATGTGGAAGGGACAACTATATAATAATGGCACCTTTTAAGATTCAATTCATAATCCTAGTCTATTGAGATATTTTGGCGTTCTTTGATTATTCAACACCTGCTCTAATCTAGTCCCTCCCAGAAGCATAAATTCTATCTAAATATCTTTGACAAGTTATATTCTAGCTTTCTCTTAAGGACCTCAAATTGCAATAATCTACAGTTCTGGATTTTTCCTTTGTCCCATAGTTTCAATCTGCATATTATATTGGTAAAGGACAAATGGTTACAGGGTTAAGTCATCCTGAGGTAAAGGGAGGCTGACTGTGCTACAGAGGAACTAGAAAACCAGAAATCTATGGACATGATCCCAAGTAGAGATTACAGTTCTTAACTATTACTAGCCAAAATCTACCCAAAGGAAATATTCACAATTATCTCCCTCTTAAGTGGTATTTTCCCCTAAAGATGTTTCCAAAAGGAATGTCTAATTACAGCTGAATTTACACTATATATTGAATGTCTCTGCAACTTAAGAGCTTGTAATGGGTAGAGAGTCTTCTGATTCCCTGCCCAGCAGGGCTTTCTATCCCCTTAGAGGCCAGGATTGCATTGGCCTGGTGGCAGTGGGGAGCCCTGGGACTATCAGGGATGGCCCCAGACATTAAGGCAGTCAGCAGTAGATGAAGCAACCTCTTCCTGGAGTCAGTGAGCCCCCCTGGGCAAAGGCCATGGTAACCACCACTTCCTGGTTATTAAAGTAAATTCACAAAGGATTAGCAACTACAGGAGAGAGATGGCGCATCTTGTAAACCTATTTCTCAAACCACAAGAGGCAGGTTTTTCATAATTAATTAAGCTTCAATTAACATAAAATAATGATCCTTTTGAATCAGGTGAGAATTCATCTTATTTTAAAGTAAGAAATTAAATATCTCTTTATTAATAACTAAAAGACAGAAATTGTTTTATAGCTGAAACGTGGATGTGCTTTGCACACAATTGATGTTTAATAATTATTTACTGAATGCATGCATGAATGAATGAATAAACAAATAAAGAAATGAACAATTGAAACAAAATATAATTGAAAGTTGGGAGAGCTGAGCTGACAGGCTGACTCTGCTTTGTCACCTTATCAATCTCACTCAATCACTCTCCTCATATTTCAGGTGGGAAATACCTTTGCCTTGTGCAGAGTTTAAAATTTACAAAACTATTTCTCCACAATGGCCATGGGAGATAGATAGTACAAAAATCATTATATTTATTTCTAAAACGAGGAAACTGAGGCCCACAGTATAAAGACCATGGTCATGTAGACTACTGTCACTATACCACAAGGATCTTCCCCCTCTTCACATTTACTAGCTTCTTCATAGCTTTATAAATGTGTAATATATTTAATATATATATAATATATGTAAAGATATATATATATCTTTATATATATTCCCAAGGGAAGGGAATGGGGGTAGGGGAGACAAAGGGGGGATCTCTTGCCTGGAATTCGATCCAATACCTTTAACTCTAAGTTTAGAGTTCTTGGCACTACATCAAATGATTTTTTTTTTCCTGTCTAAGTGGCTCCCATGGAAGGTCATGCCCTTATTGCTACAGAGTTGGTATTAGCAAGGATATTTCTTTGGGAATCCAAGGGAAATTTAAGGACCTTGAAGAAAAGATGTATGTTGAGGTCTAGTGAGACTCGACTTTATCTCCAAATGCTATTTCCCAGGCTACTCATCTTCTCAGTTCAGCAGCTTTAGCTCTGGTCTACATTCAGTAGCTTTTGCCTCTTTCTGAAAATTACATTGATGTTCCAAGGATAAAAATTTGTCCGCACTGAGAATATTAAAAAAATAATAATAATAAAGGCTTCCAGCATAGTTTGAGCAGATCTACCTTAGAGGAACGATAAGAGGGCATGGGAAACAATTGTTCAGGATGAGAAGGCATAGGTCTGTGATCTATCTTTCCTGAGGGGGCCCCAGCCTCCAAAGGCAGTTATGCAATAGTAGTTCCAAAATCCCTTTGAGCAATGGTGGCCCAACTGAAACAGTCCCACGGCCTCCCAAGAGTAGACAATATGTGTTTTGAAAGACAAGTCCTGGTCTGGCAGTCACATGACCCACTAGTCACTCCTCATATATGATCACTCTGTTCACAGAATTGCTGAAAAGCATTTATTAAAGTAAAAGCAATTATATTGCCAAGGTCATCAGAGTAGATATTTCTATTTCTTTTCTCTCCATACATGCAAACAATTACCCTTTTCTCTTGGAAACTCTGAGCTATGGATAGAAATTGAGATAAACATTTATTCAATTAGTCAAAAACATCTATATAACTACTCTCTTCCAAATACAAACATACATTCAGGGAGGCTGTGGTGTAATGTCAAAAGCATTGTTTGCTGTCAGAAGACCTGAGTTCAAAACCCAGCTCTGCTATTTGTTAATTCTTTAGCCTCGGGCAAATCATCTGCCCTTTCTGGGCCTCAAGCAGTGTGGTATGGCAGAAAGACCGCTGGTTCTAAAGACAGACTGAGATTCAAATCCTTTTTAGGATCTTTACTTCCTTTGTGACCTTGGGTAAGTCCCTTAACCTCCCTGGGCCTTGGTTTCTTGATCTGTAAAATGAAGGCAGTAGACGAGATGGCCCTTGAGGATCCCTGCAGATCTAAATCAATGATCTTTCCCTTTGTCTCAAAGTCTAAGGGAGCCTGAAGCTTTTGAACATGCGTATACTCACTGATATAAATATAGACATGGACATACAGAAGGGAAAATACATCTCTTTTATTCTGGGTCATTCAGAAAAATGTCAAGTTTGTAATTCATTCTTAGACTTCTATAATTTTAGTACATCTTTGTGCCCATGTATTTTATTTAGCTTCTCCAAGAACTCAGAGTCACATTTTAAAACTTGATAGAAAATGTACTTTAAGACCTGGTATGGTTAATTTACCTTTAGAAGACGGGAAAGAAATCCTAAATTTCAACAGAATCCTTGAGAGCCCTCCCTGTTGGAGCTGGAGGCCTGGGGAATGGGGAGCTGTCTGAGAGACAAGTTCTGGGGCTTGGTAGGCTGGATATTCATCCTAGGATTCATGGGGAAAGGTCCCTTCCAAATAAGAGGAAGAAATCAGAGACATCTGGCCAGGCTAACACTAAGTCCTTCAGCCTCAGCACAGGCCACTGACACCCTCTACTACAGAGTTTTCATATGGGAATGATGCAATATCATAATGATGATATTAATTATAATAATGACAACAGTAATAACCATTGGCACAAAATGACATCTTTAAATTTTACTAATTGATTATATATGATCAATAATAATACATTAAACCTAATATTCATCAGCACTGCTATAAGTAGACAGACACACCAATATAAGACTAAGAATTTGTAATGCTAAAATGATTTCTGTCCCACTAACCCTTTGACCAACATGAATTCCATTTCCTCATCACATCAACCTACTTGTTGAAATATTCTTCTTTCAAGACTTAACTGACTTTCCACTTCCTCTGTGAAGCATTCTCTAATAATAGCATTTATATAGCACCTACTATGCGTCAAGCACTTCATAAATGTTATCTCATTTTATACTCAAAAAAACTCCAGGAGGTAGATGCTACTATTATATCCTTTTTACAGCTGAGAAAATCGAGGCACACAAGCTGTGACTTGCCCAAGGACACAGAGCTAGTAAGTATCAGAGGTTAGATTTGAACTCAGGTCTTCCTGACTCCAGGGTCAGCTCTCTATCCATTGGACCCCCTAGCTGCTTCTAAACCTTTTCATCCTAGCTGTTCCCTGAAACTTCTTTTCTACTCACCAACTAAAAGTGTTCTTGATCTCCACCAGTTACCCTTAAGCTCTTTGTCAGGATGTCTCCTTGGCCCCTTTGCAATCTACCTTGGATTATACTAATTTGTATACACGTTGTATAACAATAACACTCACCCTAATTGATCACCAACTCTTTGAAGATCCATCTTTTATCTTTGGATCCCTAGTGCCCAGTACAGGACTCTGTACCTAATAACTTCACAAATACCTTATCAAACAGGACCATAGAAGTGAAAAGATACCTCAAAAGACACCTGGAGCAACCCCTTCATTTTATCAAGGAAAAATCAAGACCCAAGACATTCAAAGTGTTGCTCATTTCCTATGGCAGACTCCCCATCCTACTGCTGCTTCAGTTACATTTTTTTCTGTGGTCAAAACAGATGTTTTCAATGGAAATTCTGAAATTAATTTTGCACGGTTTGATCAAGAGAAATTGGAATGTGATTTTTGCCAGCTCTTGTTTTGTTTTTGTTTTACACGCTGCAAGTGTAAGTGTCCCCCAGATGTGCTGTCCTGCTCCTACTTTTGAAATGAAAGTTTAGCCAGCCCTAAAACATGGTCATTATATTGCACTTAGAAATGAAAGAATCGGAGATAAGCCTTAACCACTATGGAACAGCATGCCAGTGCAGAAGATTATAAGGGGAGAACATTTCTCATACACACAGTTTATAAGGTGAAACCCACTGGTAAGACTATCTGAAGTCCAAGAAGGGAAACCATTGATGGCAGGAAATGTTGGATGTAAAAATACTCCTTCTGCTTTAGGCCATGCTATTGAAAGCTAAGTATCATAAAGAGACTATTATTCCTGGGTTTCACTGTTACCTACAAAGTATTTTATGTTAATTAGGTCATCAGCCTTTACAGTGCCATTGTGATGGCCTGGGACACATGAATTTCAGGGGCCCAGAAAGATTAGTGATTTGTTTATACCCAACACAGCTACTCCACTGCAGATACAGGGAAGATTGATTGCCCGTGTAGGAAATTCAGACTGATCTGAATGACAGATGATTCAAGTTCTGTCCCTAAAAGCTATTCTAGCCTCCACTGCCCAGGATTGAGCTATATGTATAAATGGCATTTCTGTTGAAATCAGGCTTACCCAGTTCTGTTCTTAAGGGAGTTCAGTTCATTTCAATTCCAATTTTTAAGTATCTACTCTGTGCACAGTACTAAGTACTAGAGGAGTTATGATTTTTAGGTAAATCTTAATCCCTGCCCTCATGGAGCTTATGATATAAGAGGGAGCTATGAGACAAGCAAAGATAGTTATAACACAAAATATCAAATCCCCTTCCAACTCTAAATCTGTGATTACAAACAATAAGCAAAATGAAATGTTCTGCCCACCAAGGAAAGGTTGTATCTACTAGGGAAAATCAAGGAAAGCTTCATGAAGCAGGAAGCATTTGAGCTGGGCTGTAAGACCATGTAGGAATTCAGCAGGTAAAGAGGGAATAGAGTGTACTTCATTTAGAGAGGATAGTTTAAAAAAAAGGTATAGAGCTAAGAAATTGGGAGAGTACTGGAAGACAGAATTCTAGCTTGACTAGAGCATAGAGTATATAGAAAGGAGTGATATAAGGTGAGGCTGGAAAAATTGGGTGACAACATTGTGGAAGGCCTTCAATACCAAGTTCTGAAGTCTGAATTTTTGCTTAGCCAGCAATAGGGAGTTTTTGAAGGTTTTTTTGTTATTTTTATTTTTTTGAACACAAGAGTGACATGACCAGATCAATTCAGGGAAAAACAAAAAACAAAAAAACATTAGCTTTAGATCTTAATCACAGTCTAACCTTCACCAAGGAGATGGCATAAGATAGTGTGGGTAGATCAGCTCATTTCTTCCTGCCATGTGCCTGGAAAGCTAACATCACAAATTACTCACCTTGAGAATTATGGGTCAGTCATAACATCTTTGAATAGGAAGATCAAGAGCAAAATGTATGTTACTAATTGCCCATGGGAAATAGTTTAGAAATTGACATTCCTTTAGGACACTCTGTCTATCTTGGGTCAGGAAGAATCTGGAATGATCCTGGCTACCCACTTGCCCTGAAATGAAAAAAACCAAATTGTTGATGACCACGTTTGACATCATCACAAATGAATTGATCCTTTCTATTAAGGGAAACTAAAGGAGAGTGATGTGTTCCTTGGCCATTGTAGTACGAAACCAAGATCAATAGACCTACTTGCAACCACAACACATCACAGCCACAGAGAGGACCAGACACTTGGTATGTGAACACACAGCTCAAATACCACTCCCTCAGATTCCATTATAAAAATAATAAAACTTGGGAGGAAGTAAGATTGGGAAACTAATACAAGTGGAAGACTCAAGACATCCTCCTATTTGTTTTCGTTTGTTTCTAGGCCTCAAGCCAGGAGGGCCCTCTTCCCTATGGTTGCCTGGTTACCACCAGAGAATCTTGCCATGGTAACATCTGGAATAAAGGTGGGTGTGCAGAGAGCCAGGGCCAACTCAACTTGAGCAGGATTAGTGAAAGGAAGGAAAAGAGAACTTTTTTGTTGTTTCAATTATTGCCCAACCTTGAGGACAAAGGAAGGAAATATTTAAGATAAGCAATAAATATGTAAAAAGATTTTGTTTCTTTTTTAAATGGGATTTAGTGTTCTTACAACTTATTAACATGGTCAAAGAGTAAAAGGTATTTGAGGAGAGCTGTGGTTAGCATAGCCATTTATCTCGTTTGAACCAGAAAGTAGATGGCTACCTGACATGACATTGAATCTAAATATCCATTTTTGTATCTGCTCCAAAATTAGTTTGGTTCCAGACAATAGGAACAATTTGATTGTATGAGCCAAAGACCTCTTGAATCCCTTGCAAGCATCATCCTCTTTTGTCAATGCATAAGAATTCCCCTATTGCCACTATACAAAAATTATTTAGGTCCTTATTCTGATTCCACCCTCCCCAAACCCACTGAGACTCCAGCTATGCTTAAGTTTGGAAGAAAGGAATCGAGTGACTCAATAAGGAATCCTTCCCAGAAATCCTAGGGGAAGACACATTTAAATTCTTTCTTATCCCTAAATATTTCAGTAGAGAATCCTAATACACACAGGAGCTTCTCCCTGTATAGAACTCCAAAATTACCAAATACTTTTGCTTCAATTGTCTCTCATTTGATCTCTAAGACAGCTCTGTGAGGGGTGTAGGATAAGGATTATTAATTCTCTTTTATAGGTGAGAAAACTTAGAAGATGGTGCTGAGACAAAGGCCTAGGACTTCTGGCTCTCAAGCCCCCTTTTTTTTTTTTTTTATTGAATCTCACTTCCTATCCAGGAGCAGTCTGGGCCACTATGCCCAGGGACTGAACATTGTCCTGTTGTACCAGGCAGAGAACATGGTTGTAT
The DNA here is from genome assembly GCF_028372415.1 of Notamacropus eugenii. Lineage (NCBI taxonomy): Eukaryota > Metazoa > Chordata > Mammalia > Diprotodontia > Macropodidae > Notamacropus > Notamacropus eugenii. The sequence goes on from NC_092872.1 coordinate 426,085,283, forward strand.
GAGGAAGGAGAACCTAGTTCCTTCCTAGAGGTAGCTTTTTGGTCAGACACCATGACAAAACTCATCATTCTTTTTAGCTCGAAATTTATCTGTCCCACTCAAACCAGTTACTGTTATATCACTACTGACCAGGAAAATTTATCTCAAAAATGCTAAATCATCATCTTGGCTTTAGAAAGCTTGACATGAATAAAAGAATTATTTAATCCTTTGAGCTTCTTCTGGATCTAGACATAGACCTGTGGGAAACAAAGGAAGGAGTTCTGTTTCCACAGGGTTAAAACTCCTTCCAGCTTTAAGTGACAGAGGTTAATCAGAGTTATGACCTAGCATGGTCAGGTAAAAGGTCAAAAATTTGTATGCAGGTTTGATGAGATGTTTGAGGGGAAGCCTATCAGAGAAAAGAACATGAAGTGAGGTGTTCAGGAGGCTCCTTCTAGCCAATCGATTGTAAGGCAGGAGATCTTAATTTTGGAACAGTATGAAGGGTCTTGCATTGGTCTGAACAATTTGTAGTACTCCCCTGGGAGCTACACATTCATTCAGGGGGAATGAACATAAAAATTAATGAAAGCTTTGCTGATTTCAGAACAAATATTGCTCTTTGTTTAAGGTGAGCACTTCTCTCATAGTAGGGAATGTGACCTCTTCTTGTAAGGACCATAATTAAAGATTGTTCTTTCACTCTGGACTTTAGTTTTGTTATTGGGCTGGGTGTGATGAAGGGACTTGGGAGGGGGGGGCCTCTTTTTATAACAGACCCTAGATATATTAGAAGCCCTGAGGTCACAAATGATTTAGAAGTGGAAGAGACCTTAGAACCTAAAATGTTAGTGTGAAGGAACCTTGGGATACAGAAAGTCAGAGTTAAAAGAGACCTTAGAAGATAGTATAACAGAAGGGAACCCAGTCCTAGGAATATGTACATTTAACAAGCATTCTTATGGAAGCATGTGATAACATGGAATAGAGGGGTCCCTTTCCCCACTTAAATGTATACACAAATAAATTTTCTTTGTGAATATTTTCTACTCACTAGATGTGTGGTGAAGAAAAAGCCTTTGGGTTAACTGCTGAGTCAAAACAGAGGGTGCATACAAAGGACCCCAGTGGAAAAATTCCCATTCTCTCATTCCTTCTCCTCCTAATGTTTAAGAACAATTCTCTGAGCACTGAAGGGGTTGGAGGATGGGAGAGTGAGGAGCACATAGCCTTCTAAGCTACCCTGTATCTAGGATTGACATCTCCATGTGGTCTATGAAGTATGTGGTTGTTGCTTCTGTCCCTGTTGTGTCTATTATTTCTTGATTTGAGATGAAAGGAGTTTGGAGATGGAATAACCTAGTAATCTTCAAAAGGTTGAAAAAAGCAGCCTGAGGAGCAACCAGTGGGATTCAGCCCAGCAATGAATCAATCCAACAGCAGAAACACCACATCTTTCAGGCAGGAAGTAATTTTGACTATTGACTATGGTGCATTTTGGAAGTGAACTTTGTGGAACAATGCTTTATAGCAACCACTTTACGTTTGCTCTCATTCTCCCCAGGGAAGAAGGGGGTAGAGGGAAGATTGTGTCCCAGTTTGGTTTCATATTCTAGCTATGTAAAAGTTAATTGATGTTAACTGGTTAGATTGTTGGTAGAATGCTAATCAGTGGTACTTATGATATAAAGGAAAAATTAACTGGCACTGGTAGTATTATTGTGAAGAGCACATTGTGATAGGGTTTGAGTAGATAATATTAAAAAGATAATGAAACCTCTTAGGGGTACCCGTAGAATCTTGAAGGGGAGACATAGTTGTCCTCTAGGGATATGACTTGCTAGTATGAGGCACTGGCTAATCCCCCTGGTATAATTGTTGCTCCTCTTCCTTCATTCTTGAAGAGGACCAATGACATCATGAGATTGCTGGCTTGCCTTGTACATAAATTGAATTTAAGTGAGGCAGAGCTGCACAATGTGAGCAGCCTCCTTCTCTTCTCAAGAATCATCAAAGTCCAGCAGTAAGACAAAGGTCGAGACTGCTGATGATGGCCCAGAATGCTGTGGGTGATCTTGGCCTTTCTAAATTAAGGATTTTCCCAGTCTCAATTTATCTGTGGCAATACCCATTTAATGACTAAAGGTTAGGTAAAAACTGAAACAAAAAATGATCCAATTTACCATCACAAAGATTTCAATCTGGGAGAAGAAGTCACTCAGAGATTTCCACTAAAACAGAAAACAGTTGCTATTTACACTCATTCTAAGCCCTCAGAACTAAACAATAAACCACAGAAGCTTAGGTTGGGGCTATTATTGGCCATTCAGTGAAAGCCATAGTGATTTGGGTTTAAAAGTATGGTCAAGTTGCTTCATTTACAATACAATGGACTTTCTTAAAGCCTGTTTTTTTTCAGAGCTATATTTCAAGAAATCAAAAATGAAAACTGCACAGAATAAAATTGTCCCAACTTTTTGAAAAAAAAAATATTAAAAGGAAGAAAAAGATGAAAAACAGCATTCCACAACTTCTGCTCAAATGTCAGAAATGAAAGGTGTTGCAGTCTAGGGGGTGCAAGGAACACTAAAATGCAAGAGTACAGAGAGGGGGTCTGCCTCAAAAGAATTTGACTACTCAAGCGTTCTTTCAGTCCAAGTAGCAAGTTTATTGTAAAACCCATAGAAGTAGGCTAGACTCCTAGTGAATCTGTGCTATTTGTGACACCAATACAAGTAGACCAGATTTTAAGAATCTGAGCACTTGACGAAGATAAAATTGATACTGTGTGAAAGTGAAGACTGTGGGAAGATCTGGATGAGATCTAGCAGTGGCAAGTAGCTTGAGGTGGGCCAGGTGCAGACCATGAGGGCCACAATGAAAGGGCATTTAAAAGTATTATTGACTGGGATGGTCTGGGTGCCTCAGGCAAATGCCAGAGATCTGGGTTCAAGGGCTTGGGGATCCAGGTCCCAAAGACATGGCCTTTTCCATTTAGGGGTCCAGTGTGAATCCCATCTCTCATGAGAAAGTCCCTTAGAGATCATGAAGTCTAACACAAGTTAGACATATTTGTAAATTTTTTTACAATTTCTAAATAAACAGGACACTAATGACATTTCACTATTTCTGAATTCTTTCTTCGAATGGAGTCTGAAGTTTTGAGAAGAGAAATGATTTGAGCAGGGTCACCAAAACAGAAAGTAGTGAAACAAGATTTTGAACCCAGACTCTCTGATTCCAGAGGCTGCATTGTTCTCCTTATGATAAATTCAGGTTTTAAAGTCAGGTTCCACTCACATCTTCCCACTCTACTCTAATCTCTTAATTTCTGAATAGCCAGCTAGCTTCAGATGTTGTTATCCCTATTTTAGGAAGAACTTAAATAAGATAGAAAGTACATCCAGCATCACGAGTTAATAGCAAAGCTGAATGCAGAGGCTGGGGTTCTGACCTTCTTGTTATGATCAAGCCCTAGGGAGGTGAAGTTAAGTAACAGTGGAGTTTAACAGAGACTATTTTTGAGAAGTGCAGACTTTTTGGCTCTGGAATTAGCTCTGTAAAATACTTCACACATTCGTACTGTTTTTCCTCTACTTTCTTTCCTGGCTTCACTGTATGAACCATGTGCCTTTTAACATGGCTCATGATTTCCCAATGCCTAATGCTGACTCATAATTCACTCTGTAGCTGTCATAACAAGTTCAGATTACGAAATTTGTCTGTGAGGAGAAATCTGTTTGAATGCCCTCAGGCACTTGGGACATTCCATAGAGTTTAATGCTTATAGGGTTTGTTATGAGTAAGAAAGGAGGGAAGGAAGGAAGGAAAGAAGGAAGGAAGGAAGGAAGGAAGGAAGGAAGGAAGGAAGGAAGGAAGGAAGGAAGGAAGGAAGGAAGGAAGGAAGGAAGGAAGGAAGGAGGGAGGGAGGAAAAAAAGTCTATCATTCAAGTGGCATCCCAGGATCCCGTCTTTGTTCCCTTTCCCCTTAAATGCTTAGTAGATGTTTTTAACTGTAGGACAGGGGTCATGGCTCTGGAGTTGAAAGGGACCTTAGAGATCATCTAACCAAATAACACCATTTTACCAGTGATAAAACTGAAGCCCAGAGAGGTTTAAATAAATCACCCAGTCACACAGACACTGTCAGATATGGGATATGAGCCCAGCTCCTCTGACTCCATAATTAATGTTCTTATACCTACATCACACTAGAAGGTCATATGCCACACAGGTATTCTATTAATTCATTCTGCAAACCTTTATTAAAGTACCTACAGTGTACAGAACACTGAACTCTGAAATCGGGCAGATACAAGCTTAATTGAAGACATAGAATTTGCCCTTAACAAACATACAGTTTAGAAGACACCAATGTTCCAGCTTAAACCCTGTCATAGAGGAGTAGAGCATGAACTGTCAGGGCAGACTGAAGCAGATGCAGCGATGTGGATTCTCAAACATATCAGCCCATATCAATAAGGGCAAACTGTTTACACCCCTACATGAGAGGATGATACTTGCTAATCTTGAGAACTGTATATTTATTATGACATTTAAAAGGGATATTCATAGATAGAGTATAAATTAACTAATGTGGTGATTTTAAAAATGTGATTAAAAGGTGAGAAGGGATTGTAATTGGAGAAGAGAAAAGGAGGAGATAGAAAAAATAAATTACATCACAGGAAGAGGCACAAAAACATATTATAGCAGAGGGAAAGAGGGGAGGGAGATGAGCATTGTTTGTGATTTACTCTGATCTGATTTGGTTCAAGGAGGGAACAATATTCTCAATTAAGTATAAAAATTTAATTTGCCCTATAGGCAGTAGGAGGGGAAAGGGGAAAGAAAAGGGAAAGAAGGTTAAGAGGGAGGGAAGAAGTAGTAAGGGAAAAGGGAAACAAAAGAGAGGGGAGCTGATAGAATAGGAGGGAAGACTGAGGGAGGTGATGGTCAAAAAAACCTCTTTTTGAGGAGGTGAAGAGAGAAGGGAGAAATAATAGGGGAAATAGGTTGAAGAAAAAGGCATAGATTGCAATCATAACTGTGAATGTGAATGGAATGAATTCTCCCATAAAACAGAGGTAGATAGCAGAACAAATTAAAAACCATAATCCAACAATATGTTGTTTATAAGAAACACATGTGAAACAGGGGCATATACATGGGGTAAAGGTAAAAGGTTGGAGCAGAGCATACTATGTTTCAGCAGATGTAAAAAAAGCAGAGGTAGCAATCCTAATCTCAGATAAAGCAAAAGCAGAAATAGATCTAATCAAAAGAGATAAGGAAGGAAACTATATCTTGCTAAAAGGTAGCATAGATAATGAAGTAAAATCATTGCTAAACATATATGCACCAAGTGGTATAGCATCCAAATTCTTAGGAGAAGTTAAGGGACTTACAGGAAAAAATAGACAGCAAAACTATACTAGAGGGGATCTCAACCATCCCCTGTCTGAACTTGATAAATCTAACCTCAAAATAAAGAAATAAAATGTTAAGGAGGTGAATAGAACTCTGAATAAAGTAAATATGATAGATCTCTGGAGAATATTGAATGGAGATAGAAAGGAAAACACCTTTTTCTCAGCAGTACATATCACATAGACAAAAATTTACCATGTACTAGGGCATAAAATCATCACAACCCAGTGCAGAAAGGTATAGGTAGTCAGTGCATCCTTTTCAGAACATAATACAATAAAAACTATATGTAATAAAGGGCCATGGAAAGATAGACCAAAAATTAATTGGAAACTAAATATCTAATCTTAAAGAATGAGTGGGTAAAACAACAAATCATAGAAACTATCGATAACTTCATTCAAGAGGATGACAATAATGAGTCAACCTACCAAAACTTATGTGATGATGTGAAAGTGAGTCTTCTAGGAAGTTTTATATCTTTGAATGCCTACTTGAATGAAATAGAGAAAGAGGAGAACAATGAATTGGGTATGCAAATGAAGGAAAAGAACAAATTGAAAATCTCCAAGTAAATACCAAATTAGAAATACTGAAAACTAAAGGAGAGATTAATAAAACTGAAATTAAGAAAACTATTGAACTGATAAATAAAACTAATAATTGGTTTATTAAAAAACCAATAAAATTGATAAGCATTTGGTCAGCTTGATTTAAAATAAAGGAGAAAACCAAATTACCAATATTAAAAATGGTTAACTCCCATCCAACGAGGAGAAAATTAATACAATAATTAGAAATTACTTTGCCCAACTGTCTGTCCATAAATTTGACAATCTAAGTGAAATGGATAAACATTTAAAAAACTGTAAATTGCCCAGATTAACAGAAGAGAAAGGTAATTTACTTAAATAACCCTATCTCAAAAAAAGAAATTGAACAAGCCATCAATGAATTCCCTAGGAAAAAAATTTCAGGGCCAGATAGATTTAGAAGTGAATTCTATCAAACATTTAAAGAACAGTTAATTTCAAGACTATATAGACTATTTGGGAAAACTGGTGAAAAAAGAATCCTATCAAATTCTTTTTATGATAAAAAATATAGTTCTGATACCTAAACCAGGAAGAGCCAAAACAGAAAGAAAATTATAGACCAATTTCCCTATGAATATAAATGCAAAAATTTTAAATAAGATATTAGCAAAAAAGATTTCAGCAGCTTATCATAGGGATAATAAATTATGTTCAGATAGGATTTATACCAGGAATGCAGGGCTGGTTCAATATTAGGAAAACTATCAGTATTATTCATCATATCAACAACAAAACTTGACAGAAACCATATGATTATCTCAATAAATGCAGAGAAAGCTTTTGACAAAATACAACACCCATTCCTATTGAAAACACTGGAGAGCATAGGAATAAATGGAGCCTTCTTTAAAATAATAAATTGGTTGTTGTCCTTCGTTTTCAATGAGGACCAAAATGACATCATCATGATAAAGTGAAATTTCAGTGTGTCCAGCTGTGGTTGACCAGACCAATACAAACTCAAATTCTCTACCACAAGTTGGGCACAGATAGTCCGTGTGAATATTTGGAGTGGATACTCCAAATTTGTTCATCCTATGTTTACTTCATGCTGTCTCAATTCTGCATGGCTGATGGAGGGCACCCCATGCTGAGCAGTCCTGTGCAAATGTCTCCTGTATTGCACAGTCAAATCCAAAGTTTTTGAGAGACCTTGAGAGTATCCTTGTATCACTTTTTCTGACCACCATGTGATCACCTGCCCCACGCGAGTTCTCCATAAAATAGCCTTTTTGGTAAGCATATATTTTGCATTCAAACAACGTGGCCAGCCCATTGGAGTTGTGCTCTCTGAAGCATAGTCTGAATGCTTGGCAGTTCAGTTCAAGCAACAACTTCAGTGTCTGGTACCTTATCCTGCCAGGTGATCCTCAGAATCTTCCTAAGAGTTCAAATGAAGTGATTCAGTTTCTTGCCATGGCACTGGTAGAGTGTCCATATTTCACAGGCATACAACAATGAGGTCAGCATAATGGTTCTGTAGACCTTCAGTTTGGTAGTCAGTCTAATACCTCTTCTTTCCCAAACTTTTCTTTGGAGCCACCCAAACACTGAGCTAGCTCTGGCAATGCATGCTTCAACCTCATTGTCAATGTGTACTTCCCTGGAAAGTACACTACCAAGGTAAGTGAACTTATCCACAGCATTCAGAACTTCTCCATTTGCTATAACCAATGGTTCCATGGATGGATGATATGGTGGTAACTGATGGAGCACCTGTGTTTTCTTGGTGTTCATTATTAGGCAAAAATTAGCACAGGCAGCAGAGAATTGATCCATACTTTATTGCATCTCAGCTTCAGAGGCTGCACTGAGTGCACAATCATCTGCAAACAGAAAATCATGCACCCACACTCCCTCCACTTTGGTCTTGGCTTGCAGCCTTTTCAAATTGAATAACTTACCATCAGCATGGTAGTTGACCTTGATGTCATGTTCATCCTCACTGAAAGCATTTGACAACATGACTGGAAACATCTTGCTAAAAAGCATGGGAGCAAGTACACAGCCCTGTTTCACTCCATTGGTGACTGGGAAGGCACGAGAGCATAGTTCACTATCAGAACCCAGGCAAATATGCCATCATGAAATTGACATACAATTCTATGAACTTCTCTGGGCAACCAAATTTTGACATAATTTTCCATAAGCCCTCACTACTGACAGTCTCAAAGACCTTGTTCAGATCTACAAACATTGTGAACAGACCTCTGTTCTGCTCCTAGAATTTCTCCTAGAATTGTCAGGCAGCAAACACATATCAACTGTTCCTCAGTCCTTTCTGAAGCCACATTGGCTCTAAGGTAGATGACCATCTTCCAGGTGAAGGGTCAGCCTATTCAGGAGGACTCTAGCAAGAATTTTGCTAGCAATGACTAAGAGAGAGAGTCCCCTGTGATTGTTGCAGGACAATCTATTCTCTTTACCTTTATAGATATGGACAAAGGAGGCTTCCTTGAACTCCTGAGGGATGACTTCCTCTTGCCATATAACCCGGAAAGTTTCGGTCAGCTTTTGTATGAGCAATGGTCCCCCTACCTTGTAAGTCTCAGCTGGAATAGAATCAGTACCATGTGCTTTGCCACATGAAAGGAGTCTAATGGCCCTCAAAACCTCTTCTTCAGTTGGAAGTTTAGCTAAGAAGGGATTGACTTCAATCTGAGGTAGTCAATGGCCTCAGCACTCATTGATGATATCTGTTAAGAACACTATGGAAGTGTTCAGCCCATCTCTCTAGGATCATGTCCTTATCACTAATCAATGTGGCTCCATCACCTCTGAGTAGTTGTGATACACCATAGGTTTTTGGTCCATAAATAGCTTTCAGGGAATCATAAAAGCACTCTGGATTGTTGCTATCAGCATAAAACTGAATTTCATCTGCCTTCTTACTGAGCCCGGAATTCTGCATCTCTCTAAGCTTTGCTTGTACTTTCCTTTCGATGGAATTGACTACTGCCTTCTTAGAGGTGGATGAATTATCCTGCTAGTATATCCTGTGGAATTCTCATTTTTCATTTAGCAGCTTCTGTATTTCTGCATCATTTTCATCAAACCAGTCTGCAAGTGTTCTTGCAGATGATCAAATGCAATGTTGTTATACACCAAATCACTGAAAGCTGCCTACTCCTTTTCTGCTCCACTGTTGCCAACATGTGTTGGTTCAACTTTCCCTCCAAGTTAGCAACAAATTGTTCATGCTTAGAGAAGAATTCTAATTTATTGACATTAATTCTGGTAGTCATTTTGCCTTAGGGGCAGCACTTTTGATGAATGTGAATATTTAGCTTGGAAAGGATGTCTATGATCAGTCCAAGACTCTGCACCACACATTGCTTTTGTCACTCTTTCATCTTATCTATCTCTTCTCCTTATAATCACATAGTCTATTAGATGCAAATGTTTTCTGTAAGGGTGCATCCATGAAGTTTTATTGCATGTAGGTAAACAGAAAACAGTGTTGGTGATGAGAAGGTCATGTGATGTACAAGTCTTCAGCAGTAAATGACCATTACTGTTGCTGTTTCCAACTCCATTCCAACCTAGGACTCCCTGCCAAGTCTGGTAGTCTGAGCCCGCTCTCTTCTACAGTAATCATAGTCCAGTGGCAGGACATGGTCAAGATGACTGGTAATGGCTCAGGATCCAGTGGATGACCTTGGCATCTTCTGTGTCTAACCAAGCTCTAAGCACTCCACATCGCCTGTTTCATCTGCCTTCATGGTCATTGGAACAAATTGTTCTCATCTGCCCATTCTACCAGAGTAAGTCTTCACATGCTTGGGGTACACACACCCCCAACTCACCAATGGGTTTGAGACCTCTTGGTTACCCTCAACCTGGTTTGGCCCATCTGCCAAAATGGTTTACAGGAGTGTGGCTGCTGTGCAAGCTACAGCTTCTTGGAGCCAGAGGTGAGAGTTGGATGGAACAGGTGGACACCAAAGGTGGAAAGAGACCCAAAAAGAGCTCAGAAGTCATCATACCAAGGTACTGGTCCTTCCTGAACACACCCTACACCTCAAAATAATAAGTAGTATCTATCTAAAACCACCAGCAAGCATTATATGTAAAGAGGGCCAAGCTAGATGAATTTCCAGTAAGATCAGGGGTGAAACAAGGAAGTCCATTATCAACGCTATTATTCAACAACTGTTTAAATGTAGAAATGTTTGCTTTAGCAATAAGAGAAGAAAAAGAAATTGAAGGAATTAGAATAAGCAAAGAAGAAACTAAATTATCACTCTTTGTAGACAATATGATGATATACTTAGAGAATTCTACAGAATCAAGTAAAAGACTACTTAAAATAACAAACAATTTTGACAAAGGTGCAGGTTACAAAATAAACTCACACAAATCATCTGCATTTCTATATATTACCAACAAAGCCCAAAAGCAAGAGATAGAAATAGAAATCCCATTTAAAGTTACAGTAGACACTATAAACCATTTGGGAGTCTAGCTACCAAAACAAACCCAGGGACTATATGAACACAATTACAAAACACTTTTTGCACAAATAAAGCCAGATCTAAGTAATTGAAAATATGTTGGTGGCTAGTGGGTATGCCAAGTGGATATGAAACATGAAAATTCTACCTAAATTAATTTGCATATTCAGTGCCATACCAGTCAAAGTATCAGAAAATTATTGCACTGGAAGAAATAATATCAAAATTCATCTCCCACAACAAAAGGTCCAGAATATCAAGGAAATTAAGGAAAAGAAATGGTAGGGAAGATGGCCTACCCCTACCAGTTCTCAAATTGTATTACAAAACAGTTATCATCAAAAGTACTTGGTACTGGCTAAGAAATAGAGGGATAGATCAGTGAAATAGGTTAGGTACTCAAGACAAAATACTCAATGAATATAGCAGTTTACTGTTTGATAAACCCAAGGACCCCAGCTTCTGGGATAAGAATTCACTATTTGACAAAAACTGCTGGGAATACTGGATAATAGTGGGACAGAAATTGGGCATAGATCAATGCCTCACACTGTCAACAAGAATAAATAAATAAATAAATGGGTGCATGTTCTAGGTATAAAGGCTGATACTATAAACAAATTATGGGAGCAAGGGATAGTGTATTTGTCATATTTATGAAGAATGGAGAAATGTATGACCAAATAAGAGATAGAGGATATTATGAAGTGCAAAATGGATAATTTTCATTACATTAAATTGAGAAGTTTTTACATAAACCCAAAGCAATCTAGATTAGGAGGGAAGCAGAAAACTGGGAGGAATTTTTACAACTAATATCTGTGATGATGACATCATTTCTAAAATATATAGAGAACTGCACCAAATTTACAAGAATAAAAGTCATTCCCCAATTGATGAATGGTCAAAGTATATAAACAGTAGTTTTCAGAGGAAAAAATTAAAGTTATCTGTAGTCATAAGAAAAAAAGTTCTAAATCCCTATTGATTAGAGAGGTACAAATCAAAACAACTCTGAGCTATCACATCACATTTACCAGATTGGCTAACATGACAAAACAGAAAGATGATAAATGTTGGAGAAAATGTGAGAGTTGGAACACTAATTCATTGTTGGTGGAGCTGTGAGCTGATTCAACTATTCTGGAGAGTAATTTGGAACTACACCCAAAGGGCTACAAAAATGTGCATGCCCTTTGATCCAGCTATACCGTTCCTAGGAATGTTTCCCAAAGAGATCATAAAAATGGGAGAAAGGCCCACATGTACAAAAATATTTATAGCAGTTCTCTTTGTGGTGGTCAAGAACTGCAAATTGAGAGAACACCCATCAATTGGGGAATGGTCGAACAAGTTGTATTATATGAATGTAATGGAATACTATTGTTTTATAAGAAATAAAGAACAGTTGGACTTCAGAAAAACCTGGAAAGGCTTATATGAACTGATGCTGAATGAAATGAGCAGAACCAGGAGAACATTATACACAGTAACAGCCACAGTGAGCGAGGACTGTTTCTGACACACTTAGCCCTTCACAGCAATGCAAAGACCTAAAACATTCCCAAAAGACTCTTTTTTTTTTTATTTAACTTTTAACATTTATTTTCACAAAATTTTGGGTTACAAGTTTTCTCCCCTTTTATCCCTTTCCCCCCCAAACCCAAGCATTCTAATTGCCCCTGTGACCAATCTGCTCTCTTTTCTATCCTCCCTCTCTGCCCTTGTCTCCGTCTTCTCTTTTGTCCTGTAGGGCCAGATAGCTTTCTTTACCCCTTAACCTGTATTTCTTATTTCCTAGTGGTAAGAACATTACAGTTGATCCTAACACTTTGAGTTCCAACTTCTTTTCCTCCCTCCCTCTCCACCCCTTCCCTTTGGAAGACAAGCAATTCAATACAGGCCAAATCTGTGTAGTTTTGCAAATGACTTCCATACTAGTTGTGTTGTATAGGACTAACTATATTTCCCTCCATTCTATCCTGTCCTCCATTACTTCTATTCTCTTATGATCCTTTCCCTCCCCATGAGTGTCGACCTTGGATTGCATTCTCCTCCCCATGCCCTCCCTTCTATCATCCCCCCCACCCTGCTTGTGCCCTTGTCCCCCACTCTCCTGTATTGTGAGATAGGTTTTCCTATCAAAATGAGTGTGCATTTTATTCTTTCCTTTAGTGGAATGTGATGAGAGTAGACCTCATGTTTTTCTCTCGCCTCCCCTCTTTATCCCTCCACTAATAAGTCTTTTGCTTGTCTCTTTTATGAGAGATAATTTGCCCCATTCAATTTCTCCCTTTCTCCTCCCAATATTTCTCTCTCACTGCTTGATTTCATTTTTTTTAAGATATGATCCCATCCTCTTCAATTCACTCTGTGCACTCTGTCTCTATGTATGTGTGCGTGTGTGCATGTGTGTGTGTGTACTCCCACCCAGTACCCAGATACTGAAATGTTTCAAGAGTTACAAATATTGTCTTTCCATGTAGGAATGTAAACAGTTCAACTTTAGTAAGTCCCTTATGACTTCTCTTTGCTGTTCACCCTTTCATGGTTCTCTTCATTCTTGTGTTTGAAAGACAAATTTTCTTTTCAGCTCTGGTCTTTTCATCAAGAATGCTTGAAAGTCCTCTATTTCATTGAAAGACCAATTTTTCCCTTGAAGTATTATACTCAGTTTTGCTGGGTAGGTGATTCTTGGTTTTAGTCCTAGTTCCTTTGACTTCTGGAATATCCCATTCCATTCCCTTCGATCCCTTAATGTAGAGGGTGCTAGATCTTGTGTTATCCTGATTGTATTTCCACAATATTTGAATTGTTTCTTTCTAGCTGCTTGCAATATTTTCTCTTTCACCTGGGAATTCTGGAATTTGGCCACAATGCTCCTAGGAGTTTCTCTTTTTGGATCTCTTTCATGCGGTGTTCTGTGGATTCCTTGAATATTTATTTTGCCCTCTGGTTCTAGAATCTCAGGGCAGTTTTCCTTGATAATTTCATGAAAGATGATGTCTAGGCTCTTCTTTTGATCATGGTTTTCAGGTAGTCCCAGAATTTTTACATTGTCTCTCCTGAATCTATTTTCCAGGTCAGTTGTTTTTCCAATAAGATATTTCACATTATCTTCCATTTTTCCAATCTTCTCGCTATGTTCTGTGATATCTGCCTTTCTCATAAAGTCCTTAGAGTCCATGTGTGCCATTCTAGTTTTGAAAGAACTATTTTCTTCAGTGAGCTTTTGAATCTCCTTTTCCATTTGGCTAATTCTGCTTTTGAAAGCATTCTTCTCCTCATTGGCTTTTTGAACCTCTTTTGCCAATTGAGTTAGGCTAGTTTTCAAGGTGTTAATTTCTTCAACATTTTTTTGGTTCTCCTTTAGCAGGGAGCTGATCTGCTTTTCATGCTTCTCTTTCATCCCTCTCATTTCTCTTCCCAGTTTTTCCTCCACCTCTCTAACTTGATTTTCAAAATTCTTTTTGAGCTCTTCCACGGCCTGAACCCATTGGGTGGGCTGGGACACAGAATCCATGATTTCTGTGTCTTTGCCTGATGGTAAGCATTGTTCTTCCCCATCAGAAAGGAAGGGAGGAAATGTCTGTTCTCCAAGAAAGTAGCCTTCAATAGTTTTATTTCTTTTCCCTTTTCTGGGCATTCTCCCCAGCCAGTGATGACCTCTAAATATTCTCCTCACATCCACCTCGCCTCCTGGTCCTCCCAGCCAGCGTTTGGGGACTGAGATTCAAATGCTGCTTCCCTCCTTAGGGCTTTTGGAGGGGGCAGGGCTGCTATTCAGTGTGAGAATTAAGTTCAGGTGGTCAGGTTGGGGCAGGGCCACCTCTCAGGCTCAGTTCTCTCAGGGGGTTTATGTACAGACCTTCCACAATGGATCCAGGCTCCCGCCTGCTTGGGGAGACCCTGTCTGCAGCCGCCTCTCAGCTTCTATCTCCCAGGGGGGCCCGAGCCATGGGCACCCCACTCCCCTCTCGACCCGCCAAAGAGACTCTCTCACCGACCCCCGTCACCTGTGGGTGGAGGGGCTTGTGCCACCGCTGGAGATCCCATCCCTGAAGCCTGCTCGGATCTGTACCTCTCGGAGCCGCGGCCGCCGCAGGTCTGGGCTGGGCTCCGCGTCTGCAGCACGACGGACCTTTTGCGGGTGGAGGGACCCGTGTGGCTGCTGGAGATCCCGTCCCCGAAGCCCGCTCGGATCTTTTCCTCACGGTGTCGCGGCCGCTGCAGGGCGGCCCTCTGCTCCCAGTCCCGGCGCCCAGTCCACAGCGCAAAGGACCCCCTGCGAGAGGTTTGCAGGTCTCTCCGGAACAGAAATCTCCCTCGCTCCAATATTCCGTGGCCTCTGGGTGCAGAATTCACCGTGAGTTGGTCCCCTCTAGCCATTCTGTGGGTTGTGGGTTCGGAGCTGTGTGTATGTGCGTCTTTCTACTCCGCCATCTTGGCTCCGCCGCCCCCTCCCAAAAGACTTTTGAGGAAAAATGCCATGCACATCCAGTGAAAGAACTATGGAATAAGAACACAGAATGAAACAATCTATTTTCTCTTGTGTTGGGTTTTATTTTGTTTTGGTTTTTCTAATGGTTTCTCCCATTCATTTTGGTTCTTCTATGCACCATGATTAATGTGAAAATGAGTTTAATGGAAATGTATGTGTAGAACCCATATGACACTGTATGCTGTCTCGTGGAGGGAGGAAGAAAATTCAAAGCTTAGGAAAATGATTGTTGAAAACTGAAAAGAAATAAATTAATTTTAAAAAAGAACTGGGTTCAGGGTGGGAGTTGGGGTGTGTGTGTCAGAAAACCTAAATTCAAGTTCAAATACTTCCATTTGTTACATATCTCATCATTCAATAGGCAAACATTTATTAATTGCTTCCTGTGTGCCAAGTAGGCAGCTAGATGGTGCAGTGGATAGAGGGTTGGACCTGCAATCAAGAAAACATCTTTCTGAGTTCAAATCTGGGCTCAGACATTTACTAGTTGTGTGACCCTGGGCAAGTTACTTAATCTTGTTTGACTCAGTTTTCTCATCTGTAAAATGAGCTGGAGAAGGAAATGGCAAATCATTCCAGTATCTTTTACAAGAAAACCCAAATGAGGTCCTGAAGTTGGACGTGAAGTTGATATGAAGTAGAAACAATTCAACAACAGAAGCATACCAGGCATCATGCTAGCAGTTGGAGATATAAAACCCCAGATGGAAGACTCCTTGCCCTTAGGGAAATTACATTCTACTAGAAGAAAGAACATATACACATGTAAGTATAGACAAAAGGATTTCAAAATAGATGTAAGATGATTTCAGTGGGGAGAAAATTCTGATGACTTGAAGGATCAGGAAGACAGAATGTGGAGAAAATTTAAAACTTATGGAAGTGATTGTTGAAAACTGAAAACAAAAAAATTAACTAAATTTTTAAAAGACACCAATGCACATAGCTATAATATGCATTACATAAATTGATCAGAGAGTGATAAACTAAAATGTTGTGGCTGGTAGTGTATAAATTATTACCAACAAGGAAAGTTTCCTAAAAGGTAGCAAGTTAGGTATATTCTGATGGGTAAGTAGGAATTTTTTTTAACTTTTTTTACAATTTAATTTTATTTTGTTTTCTATTTCCTTTTCATCACCACATTCACCAACATGTATAGTTAAGGAAAGCCAGTACCCTCATTGGTCATGAAAAAAACAATGTCAGTTTACTTCACGATTCCACTAAGTCTGGAGGAGGGCAGCATGTTTCATCATGAGTCTTCTAGAACTATGGGTGACCCATTGTGTTGATCAGAGTCTCTAATTTTTCAAAATTGTTTGTCTTTACAACATTGTTGTTATTGCACAAATTGTTCTCCTGGTTCTGTTCACTTCAGTTTATATCAGTTCATACAAGCTTTCCCAGGTTTCTCTAAAACCATCCCACTCATTTCTTACAGCATAAGAGTATTCCAGAACATTCACATAGCCTAACTTTCTCAAGTATTCTCCAGTTGATGAGTATCTCCCCAGGTTTTAATTTTTTACCACTAGAAAAAGAGTTACTATAAATTTTATATATATGTATACATCCAGATAGATAGATAGATAGATGTCCTTTTCTAGGATGAAGACTTGTTATTGTTGTTACTGTTTATCCTTTCTCAATGAGGACCAATGACATCAGGGCTGATGTCTTGATTTGCAAGTAAATTGGATTTTAGTGAGGAAGGGCTGTGTAGAGTCATCATCAGCCTCACTCTCTCCTCCAGAGTCATTCAGAATCCAGTGGCAAGACGTAGGTCAGGATGACTGGGAATTGGCCCCTGATACAGGGGAAAACCTTGGTGTCTTTAAGCTAAGGTCTTTCTCAGGTCTCAGTTTGTCTGAGGCAACATCCATTCAGTGACTAAAGGCTAGGTGAGGTCAAGATGACCTAGTTTGCCTTATCAAAAGAATCATTCTGGGAAAGGAAGACCCTCACAGTTTCTTGTCAGAACAGAAACAATTGCTATTTCTTTAAATATAACTATGGAAAACCAGGCTTTGGTAAAGCATCAAGAGTCTAGCGAATGCTGAGATTTCTTAGGAATCTGGTCAATATGGCAGATTTTAATAAAAATCATTTTTCTTTGGCTGAAAGAAGGCTTGGGTTGAATTCATTCAGGTAGGACCCATGTGTCACTATTTTGGGATCCCAGCACCCCTAAACATCAACAGCACTTCCATATACATGTTTCTCAATAGGAGGACTAAGGAGGTGGGAAAATGCTCCCATACAACACAGGAAATAAATTACTTTTACTCACAAGCTGAACAAGCTATTAAAACTTAGGTTTAGAAACCATGCCCTAGCTGCCAGTCTATTTAAGGTGATTTGAATTGTACAATGTTGAAAGGAGGCATTTCATAAGAGAGACAATGGGATGGTGATAAATCCTCAGCAGAAACTGGCCCAAAAGAAAGCATCTGGGGTGTGGGGCCATTTTTATAACATGAATAAGCTTAAGAAGTTGAGCGTTATCCAAATGCACAGGAGTAAGAAAGCCAGTGAAAGATACAGTAAGCCATCCCAAGCAGAATGGTTGGATTTAGAAGGAGGAAGACCTAATAAGTTCACCCATGTCACTACCACCAACCTACTCAACAAATTCTAATGGTTCCCAATCACCTCTAAGTACAAATATAAAATCCTCTGTTTAGCATTCAAAGTCCTTTATAACCTCTGTCCTCTTCCCTCACACACATTTCCAGCATTCTTATACTTTACACACACCCTGTTCTCCTAGATCCTGTGGCACTGGTCTCCTTGCTTTTCTTCTCACAAGATATTCTCTTTTCAGATTCCTGTACTAGCTCTCTCCCATTTCTGGGATGCTCTCTTTCCTCATTTTTACTTCCAGGTTTCCCTGGCTTCCTTCAAGTTCCAGGTAAAATTTTGCCTTCTATAGGAAGCCTTTCTCAATACTTTTTAGTTCTAGTGACCTCCCTCTGTTGATTATCTCCAATTTATTCTGTCCGTAGCTTACTTGTACATAGATTTACATGTGGTTTCCCCTATTAAATAAGTCAGTCTAATGAATGAATGACTGTTCCAAGTTCCATCGTGAGAAACTATAGAACTCTACTACATACAATTCCAAGAGTGCCTATTTATAGAACGATAAATCTAAGGCTAGAAGGAACCTTGAAAGCTTTCAGGTCCAATCTCCTCATTTTACAGATTAGGAAACTGGGACCCCCATTGACTAAGTGACTGGTCCAGGATTACTACTGTTAATATTCAAGAGAATTGGAGCCCTTTCCACATACTGCCACTTCAGTGACCTTGAGTATGTTAGCATTAGGACCATATGGGAGCTTGGAAGAGACATTCTCTAGGGTGTCTTCTAGCTGCAAACCAACCATTCCATAAACTTTAAAGAAAAAGTGCTAGTCTCAATTTGTTGAAAACTCTAATGAAGCAAACCTCAAACCAAGTGCAACTCAGACTTGACGAAAAGTCATATTCAAACAGATCAAATCTACTAAACTTGGGCTAAGTGTCTATAGAAACTCAGGCCAAGTGTTTGGCATCGTTGAACTGTCTTCACACTTTGGGGAGACACCATGGAAAATATAGTGGTATCAGAAAATTCACTTTGAATTAAATGATTCATTGTGCCCTTGGCTTCAGGGTCAAATTCCAAGAGGATTAACCCACCACACACCATTTGATCTTGAGGAGGGAAGGAGAGAAGGCTTCAGACTAAAGTTCAAGGAAGAGAATCAGCTGAGAACATTAGGTAGCTGCATTACAACCTATCTCCATCTCCAGTGTAAGAGATTCAATGGTTCTATTTTAAAATAAACTGATACTCAGGCACGAAAAAGTTTGTGGCTCACATCAACTTTGTGTCTTCTCAGCTGAGTATCTTTCTTTTTCTTTTTTTTTTTAATTATCAGAATATAACTTCTTTATAAGTAAGCAGGTCCATCAGATAAATGAACAATCTGGTTTGGAAAGCAAATTTGAGAAGCCAAGATCATAAGGAAATTATAGACAGAAATGACTAAAACTGGTCATTCAGATCTCTGCCAGTTGGCATATAGCACCGTGGACAGCTAAGCAGACTGTTCTTAGTTCACAATCAGAATCCAACCTGTGTTAGCAAAACAAAACATCATTCTGCCCCTCCTCCTCCCCTGACCTACCTTAGTCTTAGCATGATCACTTGTAGAACTGTGATGAAGGCCATGACTGGCCTACACACTTCTACTAGAGTAGAAGAGTGGTAGAAAGGCCATCAAGTCCTATATCATTACAGTTAAGGGGGACCTTAGAGACCATTTAGTCCATCCTTATCATTGTGCAATTGAGGACACTGAGACAGGACAAGGGGAAGTGACTAATACAAGCTCAGATAGTAAATATTAGAACTGGGATCTGAAATCAGGTCTTCTGATTTCAAATTCAGTTCTCTTTACACAGTAGGCAATAAAGCAACAGAAGTCATGGTAGATAATCTTGCCCTTTAGTCAAAGTAACTTTATAAAAGTGAATGGAGACTTGATTAAATGTGATATATACTCAACAATCTTGCTTTCTATTTCACTGCTCTACTCCTCTTGGAATTTGGCTTAGAAATCAAGGGCACAATGAACCATTTAATTCAAAATGAATTTTCTGATACCACTATATTTTACATGGTCTCTCCCCAAAGTGTGAAGACAATCCCATCTATGCCCAGTGTTTGATGTGAGTTCCCATAGACACTTATCTCAAGTTTATTAGATTTGCTCTGTTTGAATATGCCCTATTCAACCTCCAAAAATACACAAATTTCCAGGATATTTGAGTGAGGTTGCACATGGGCTAGAATGATCCATTTTAAGATAGACCAGTCAGTCAGCAGACATTTATTAAGTATCTACTATTTGCCAGGCACTGTGCTAAGCACTAGAGATACAAAGATAAGCAAAATCTAGTCCCTGTTCTCAAGGAGCACAGGGATGACAATATGCAAACAACGATGTATAAACAGGATATATGTAGGATAGATATGAAATAATCGATAGAAGAAAGACATGAGCATTAAGGGGGACAAGAAATGGTTTCTTGCAGAGTCTAGGATTTTAGCTGAGACTTGAAGAAAGTGAGAGAAGCCAGGAGGTAGAAATGGAGAGGATGGAGAGATATCAGGTTAAAATCCTGCATGATCATGGGCAGGCTACTTACCCTCTTTCTACCCCACCATACCTGGAATGCTTGACTTTTTACCTCTACCTCTAACCTTACTTTAAGGTTCTGATCAGGTGGCATCTCCTAAAGAAGCACTTCCTCATTCCCCTTGTTGCTATTACTTTCTACCTCCTCTAATTATTTTGTATCTTTTTCTGTTACAGTCTCTTTGTGGACAGAAAGTGTTTTTCAATTTTAGCTTTATATCCCCAGCACCTAGCATGATGTCTTACACATAGGATCATAGATGCAGAGCTGGAAGGATTATTAAAAGTCATCTAATCTAATCACCTGATTTTATAGGTGAAGAAATTGAGGTCTAGGCTAAGCTATTTGCCCATTACATATAATAACTGTCTGAGGTAGGATTTGAACCTATAGTAGATACTACATAAGCTTTTATTCCTGATATCAAGTCTAAAAATGACTCTGTGATTATCATCCAATGATCTTGATATTGTCCTTTGTTGAATTGAAAAAAATAGAAGGGAAAAGAGAGTAGATATTCCCATGATGCCATGTGGTTAATAACTATCTATAAATATGAGATAACTTGTCTCCACTAAACAATTTTTAAAATCAGAATAAAATTTGGACCTAGACACTGGAGTCCAAAGAAATTGTTCTTGAACATCTGAGTGCAAGGGTTTTCCTACTGGATGTAACTGATGAGTCAGAAGCCATGTCTAAATTCTTGGGATGTGGCTTTTACTTTCTTACTTAAAAATCTATAATAAATAAATAAGCCAGAATTCTCAAGGAATAGTGAATCCTGCTGAATTATTTTCATTTTTGAAGCTGGGTATTTTTCTAAAATGTCAAAGTCTATGTAGCAAAATGAAGCCTAAAATGACTAAAGAAAAAGGAGAATGGTAGTAAATGGTTTAGTGTAAATTTTGACGTAATTAGATGTTTGACCTTGGGCAGGACATCACATCACTGTGATTCAATTTCACTATACACAAAGTAAGTGTGTTCACAACATCATAGAATATTAGATTTGAAAGGGATCTCAATGGACATGTAGTCCAATCCATTCCTGGGAAGGAGTCCCCACCATAATTTTATCCAACAAGCTGTCATTCAGTCTCTGCTTTAGGCTCTCCAATGAGACAGAACTCACTACCTCCAGAAGCAGCCCATTCTACTTTTGTACAGCTTTGATCTTTAGGAAGGCTTTATGTGTTTGTTGGTATATTTGCTTTTATCCCTGACATCAAACCTAAAAATGACTCTGTGATTTTCACCCAATGATCCTGATGCTGTCCTTTGGGGTGAAAGAGAAAGGGTCTACTATCCCTCTTCCACAGCCTTTTCAAAACAGGTATCAGCTTCTCCCTGAGCCTTCTCTTGTCCTGGTTAAACATCTATAACTGCAAGTGTTTTATATGTAACATGAATTCATGACCTTTCGCCAGCCTGATTGGGTTCTATGAGTCACAGTTTTCTATGGATCTTGAAGGATTCTTGTATAAATCTAAACAGAATTTCAAAAATGTACTTGAGGCTCCTACTAGGCTATGGGGCCACCATCCTGAATGATGATCCTCATTATCAAGGACTGAGAAGATAATAACAGACTGATCTAGAGACCTCCCCTAGAAGATGCTCTTTTCTTTCTTCCATCTGGATATGTGTTTGTTTCTTGGGGTTTGTCAGTTTCCTCCTAAAATCTGAGAACACGTTCATGCACACACACACACACACACACACACACACACACACACACACACACACACACACACACACACACTAGCATCCAGAACATTAAGGACTGTGAATAAGGATTGTTGAAGTAAAACAAGGTTTGAATGTTATTTTCAAATGGTGAAACTATGTGATTTTTCTTCAGCCAGAAAGTTCTATATTCATACTTTCATAAATGCAACAATAATTTAATGGGAACCTAATATTTTCAAGGAGTGGGGTGCTTGGTGCTATGTGCAGTCCATGACATCCTCAGTTTCCTCATTTTTTTAAAAAAAGAGTTAAATGAGATGATCTCCAATGTTCCTTGGCACAATGGAATGTATCAGCTCTGGAGTCAAAAGACCTGGGTTGACATCCTGCCTCTGACACTTAATGTCAGTAGTCTGGCACAAGTCAATCCTCCTTACATCTCAGTTTCTTCATATGTAAAATGAGGGGATAAAACTAGAGGGCTTCTGATGTCTCTTCCCACTCTAGATCTATGAATTTAAGATCCCTTTCAACTCTCCATCTATGATCAGATGGAAAGAGATATTGAAGACAGCCTACAATTTTCCTGAGACATGGTCAGACCACCCCAGATGTTTGTCTGGAGGAGTTTCAGACTCCGCATTATTTGGTTAGTTCGGACAAGTAAACAAGGGCATCATATAAGCCTGGGCTAGACAGACAAGTCAAAAACGCATCTGCAATAGTTCCACAATGATGTGAATGAAGCCAAGTCATCAATAAATTACTAAATGATAAAGCTTAGAATGCATGAGGCTTTAGTCCAGACCATAATTGATACAGTGAGGAATAATATTTAGCCATGCCAGTGTACATGAGCTTCAGGTTGTCCCCGAAGGAAATGCCTGTCTACCACCGCCAGTCTTGTGCTCCAACTTACTCACCATTAGGTTCTAAAATATAAAAAGAAAAGGAAGAAAGGAGGCTTTCAAGGGGCTGTAGAGCAAATGTTTTAGTAGTCCATGTGCTTCCTAGAAAACAGACATTATGGTTCCATCCTCCAGGATCTTTGATTTTTCAGGCATGTGACAATGTCATCTGCCTTTGTGAAACGCAAGTTGTTGTTTTTTCCTTGTGGTGAAAAAAGAATTACCTTTTGATAACCTGACCATGGTGCAAAGCTGCTATCCTTCCTACTGAGGGTCTCACATGCACCTTTCTCACAATGTAGCTCCTCAAGAGGACTAACTCCCCTCAAAAGTTCTGGTTTGAGCCACCAGCAAGATGACCATGAACTTTGCCAGTCTTGCTATTTTTATTTCACCTGACATGTTGAGAACCACTCCAAAGGGCCTCTAAGAATCAAAGTAAACCACAGAAAAGGAGGGGGGAAAGTTGAAGTTGTGGAATCCAAACATTATTATGAGGGTTTTTCCTGGTTCTAAGAGAAATAGTAGTCTGCTTTTAAAGAACTCAAGGCAGCTACTGAAAACCATCTGAACCTAACCCTCTATGTCACAATAGGTAGGGATGCTAGATCTGAAAAAAGTGAGTATCTCTTTAGAACTCAAGCACAAGAAAAAATAAACAGAAAACAATAAACCCCAATCCAATCAACATTCATTAAGCACCTAGTATGTGCAAGGCACTTTACTGAATGTAGGAAATACAATTAGTAAAAAGAAAGACAATTCTTACCCTCAAGGATCTTAAAATCTAATTTGGGCCAACAATACAAAAAAGAGGAAAGACAGAGGAGTGTGCTCACCAGAGGGTATCCACTGTGGGAACATGTTCTGTTGAGTTGAAAAAAGAAAAACAGACAGAGCGGCAGATATAGAGTAGAGAGATGCTATATGCATGTCCCTATGTAGATACTGGGGGTGTCTTCAAATACTATACTTATCTCCTAATGATACTCAGTGGAACCTGATTTATGTGAGATCATATAATGTCAGAGACATAATCAGACAGACACAGTGAGATAGTACCTCCTGTTCCTAGAACTCTCTCTCTCTCTCTCTCTCTCTCTCTCTCTCTCTCTCTCTCTCTCTCTCCCATTGGAGAGAGTGGAGGATGGACGGTAGAGAGAACTCTTCCCAGATTCTCCATTTAAGAAAGGTACTCAAGGAAACTATCTCATAATTTTTCAACTGGCCTCACTCCTAGACTTTATTATGCCCATGCTCCCCTTTCGTTGATACCTTTACAGTGTCTTCTTGTGTGTTTTCTTTCCATATTGGCTTATGAAATCCTCCAGACCAAAAACTATCCTTTGTCTTTGTATCCTCAGCATTTAGCTGTCATGTAGTAGGGACTTAATAGAGGAAGGAAGTGGACCCAAAATAGCAGAGTAAGAGAAATTCACTTGAACTTTCCCAAATTCCCCTCAAATAACTTTTAAAAAACTTATCAAATTGAATTCTGGAGTGGCAGAACCAACAAAAGATCAGGGTGGACTAATTTTTCCAGTCCAGGATAACTTAGGAGATCAGTATGAAGGATTGTTCCATGGGGGGAGGGAGAAGGGCTGTACAGATAGCACAGGCCAGGCCTTGGGAGTGGCTACATCAGCAAGACCGAAGTTACTAGAGCTCTCAGCACAAAGAAGGGAAGTAGGACAAGTGGTTAGAAAATTACAGAGAACACTTTGCTGACCCTGGGTGTTGGACTCTGCTACATTGCCCATACACAGTTCCTGGTCATGGTCCCAGGGTCTTGGTCATAGCTCCATAGCAGAGAGGAGTGCTTGTGGTTGCTCAGAGGAGAGAGGGACCCTTGTGTAAGGATTAGGGTGGAGAAGAGCATTATCACTTGTCCCAGTTACCTTTACAGAACCATGGCTACAGGGGATCAAGGGTTCTGGTTGTGAGTCTGGGTCATAGAGAAGCTCTTGTGGAGGTTTGCCAGACAGAAGAGCAGTGACCACAACTCTCTTTAGATCACACCACCTTCAAAGAACTGAAAAGTTGCAGATCCCCCACAACTAGCTTTGAAAGCAATAACACAACATCTGAAGCTTGAAATAGTGCCCCTTCTACTCAGGAAGCAGAGCCCAACTTTAACATAAGGTTAAATGTCAAGAAATAGACTGAAAAAAAAATGACCAAATAACAACAACAAAAATAACCTGACCACAGAAATTTACTATGGAGACAGGAAAAATCAAGACACAAACCTACAAGAAGACAATGAAATAGAAGCTATCGCATCCAAAGCCTTAAAAACAAATGTGAATTGGACACAAATCCAAAAAGAATTCTTGGGAGAGCTCAAAAATGATTTTAAATAAGAAAGGTAGAGGAAAAATTTGGAAAAGAAATGAGTGATCCAATAAAATTATGAAAAGTCAGCTGCTTTGTGAAAGAAACACCAAAAAATACTGAAGATAATGACACCTTTGTTAAAAAGTGATTAAAAAAAAACAGAATTGACCAAATGATAAAAGAGCTACGAATCAAATAATTCCTTGAAAAATATAATTGGGCAAGAAGAAGTTAATGAGATATGTCCATGAGACATCAACAAATAGTAAAACAATTTTAAAAAATAGAAGAAAATGTGAAATATTTAGTTGGAAAAACAACTGACCTGGAAAAAAAATCAAGGAGAGATAACTTAAAAATTATCAGACTACCTGAAAGCAAAGATCAAAAAAATAGGGACTTAATAAGTGTTTCTTGACTGATTGAGTGACTAGATAGATTTTGGGGCCTGAGTTCCAAGGCTTTGAGACTCAAATATGAGCTGGTTGAATCGAAAGCATTCATACATTCTCTCTGATGCTGAGTAGTTACACACCCATGACACTCATTGAAAACAATGTTCCAAAGACTGGTGGATAGAATACTGTAGTCAATAGGATACTTGCTGATTAAAATCAGGACAAATATACACAGAGCCTATGTTAACCCCAATAGCCTCCCCAGGAACCTCAGGTTCCCATTGTGAT
This sequence comes from Notamacropus eugenii, assembly GCF_028372415.1. Lineage (NCBI taxonomy): Eukaryota > Metazoa > Chordata > Mammalia > Diprotodontia > Macropodidae > Notamacropus > Notamacropus eugenii. The sequence goes on from NC_092872.1 coordinate 426,111,062, forward strand.
TGATCCAAAACAACTTCCCTTCCCTCCCATTCAGTTTCTAACTGTTTACCAAGAAGCCCAAGGAGATAGAGCAAAGAATAAGAACCCTGCTCATCTATCCCTACACCCAGGGGCTCTTGGAGGAATGAGAAGACATCCTGGATGACATTTCTTATTTTGATGCTGACATTTTGCAGAGCAGATAGGTACACACAAAAGGTTATATGGAGTCAAGTTAACCTTCCCTGCTGGTTTTATAGCTGCCTTACCCTAACTTCCATAGTTGAATCTACAGTTTTGAAATTTTACACTCTCCTCAATAAGAAACATGTAGTAATAGTATCTGACATTTATATAACAATTTACATGGGGCAGCTAGGTGGCGCATTGGATAGAGCACCAGTGCAGGAGTCAGGAGGACCTGAGTTCAAATCTCACCTCAGACACTTGACACTCATTAGCTGTGTGACCTTGGGCAAGTCACTTAACCCCAATTGCCTCATTCTGGGTCATCTCCAGTCATCCTGATGAATAAATTCAGATGGCTCTGGAAGAGAAATGAGGCTGGTGACCTGCACAGCCTTTCTTCATTCAAAACAAAGTCAAGTGCAAGTCATATCATTATTCTGTGATGGCATGGTCTTCTTCAACAACGAAGGACAAACACACACAGCAATTTACATGCATCAATCTGTCTCTTGCTAACAACAACTTAAAGAGGTAGGTATTATAGGTATTACATACCACATTCTACAGATGAGGAAACTGAGGCACAGAGAGTTAAAGTCTCTTGTTCAGGGTCAGACAGCTAGTAAGTATCAGGCAGATTTGAAATCCAGGCTTTCCTGGTGTCAAGCCCATCACCCACATCGCATACTACACTACTGCTCCAAGTTTTATAAGATTTCAAAGTGTCATCTTCCTGCTCTAAACCTATGAATCTATTATCCTGTTATCTTATCTTATAATCCTGTAGTCCAACCTACTGACTCTCATAGAGGTTCAAGTGACTTGCCCATGATCATAAGTGTCAGAGCAAGGATTTAAGCCCAGGTCCTTAGAATCTGAATCTAGTACTCTTTTCTCCATATCTCTATGTGCCTCTTGAATAATTTTGCTCAATCCAAAGGGAATGCAGGTACAAGGGAATAATACGTACAGGTTCCTGTGTGACTTGTATAGACAAACACAAACACCCTTAAGGATGTCCTGAGACAAAAAAAAAAGTCAAGCTGGAAAAGGTTTAATAGTAATTTCTGTTGCTGTCATCTTTCTACTTTTGCTGCTGTTACTACTGTTACTACTTGACTACTACTACTATTACTACTACTACTACTACTACTATTACTACTACTACTCCTATTATTATTACTACTACTATGAAAATAAATAAAACATAACCATATAATATTTATAAATAAAGTATGTAAATAAAATGATTATAAATAAAAATATAAAATAATAATAATAATAAATTGCTTTAATACTCTGAAGTAAAGTACCTTACATACATTATTTCTTTTGATCAGTTTCTCTTTCTGTCTTCCTTCCATGTGCTACATTTGACCTCCACTAGCCTGAGTAGAATCTTGAGTTCCAGATCTTTTCTTCTCTTCAATAACATCTTTCATGCCTCATTTTCCTATTACCCACATATCCAATAGAAGGGGTTTTACCTTGTATTTTGAGCTAAAATCTGCCCCTTTGTAACTTCCACCTATTATCCTACTGCTATTATTAAAATATAAGCTTCTTGAGAATGTTTCATTCTCATTTCATTCATCCCTCCTAGGCAATGTTTCATTCTTTCCACTTGTTTCTCTAGTGTATGGCAAAATGCTTGGCAATCAGTTACCTAATAAATATTTGCTGATTCATTAATCGATTGATTGATTGCTCTCTAAAGCTAAACAGGAGAAGCTTTGTCTCTTCCACATAGCAGCCCCTTGAATATTTGAAAATATTTATGTCCTCTTCTCCAAACTAAACATCCCCAGTTCCTTCACACTGATCGCTTTATGGCATGATGTCTAGCACCTTCCTCCTCCTATTTGCCCTCTATGGACCTCCTCTAGTTTGTCGATGCCTGCCCAGTTGGTCCATGTGCTTCACACACCAAGCTCCTCAATTCAGGACAAGGCAGCTGATTCCTATCAGGGCCGTATTGAATGAAATATATTGGAACACTGGGTTTGAACATTTTTCTGTATAAAATGCCTTCTCTTCCTCTTCTTCCTCTATTTGGGATCTGAAAACCATGACCTAACTTTGTTCCCTAAGTCCACAGAGGAGGCTTCCTGGTGGGGAGGGCCCATGGGTTTGTATCAATTTACTTTGATCAAATGCTAGCTCCTTTGAGGAGTGGGCTAATTATTCTGCTTCCTCTCTCTTGAAAATGAAACCAAGAATAGTAACAGATTGAAGGCAAGGGGAGAAACATTAGATAGGTGGAAACACTCAAATAAGTTAGTCTTCTTACACTAAGCAGAGAGAAAAGTTGGACATTCTCAGTGGTAATTAACATAGTCAATGAGAAGCAATCTGTGGGAGATTTTAGCAAGGGATTTCTCCAAGATATGTAATTGTGGCAGAGGGGGGAAGGAGAAGGAATGAAATAGAATTCTAACAACAGAACAAGATACCTTGGTCAGGTAGCCTATTGGCTAACTATACGGCATAAGAATAATGCAAAGAAATTTACCTTCCTAAATACAGAAGGCTAGCATATGTGATCTCTTGTTTTTTTTCCCCAACCTATGATAAGATTATGACATAATTCCCTAGTTTAAATAAAAGCATCATACAGCTCTTCATGAAAGTGAGCCAGTGACCAGCTCTGCAGAGATCAAAACCTTCCACTGGGCTCTGTGAGAGACATTAAAGGACTTCTCAACCAAGAGAGAAAAGTCAGTCTGGAGCAGGGCACTTTCAAAATGCATATAAACGTCAGTGGCGGGCAAAAGCAACAGCTGCCAATCTGTGGTTCAGATTTCTCCAAATGGCAAATTTAACTTACTTTCTGTATCATAAGATAGACTTTTCCCAGGTCAAGGAGTTTCACATGGATTCTTTTCTTTCCAGGAGCCTATCTAGTATTTAGTGTCAAATAATCTTTTTACCCTCTACCTTACATCAAATCTCATGAGGGCTGCCCTGGGACAAAGCTGAGAAATAGGTACCTTTTACCTGTGAGAAATCTTTCTCCCTAGTTTCTCTCAACCTTTCCCCTGCCATCTCATATATGGGAACCTGGAAATCTCATGCTTAGTGTCATTGCTCTTGGTCAGAGTTCATGGCCTATTTTCTTGGTCAGATGTAAATTTGTGGTTTGGATTTCCCCATGGTCAATTTAATTTAATTTCTATATCACATTATAGACCTTTCTCAGATCAAGGAGTTTCCCATTCATGTTCTTCCTTCAGGTAACCAATCAAGTATTAACTACAAAATCAACAGCCCCTCTGCTCCAATCCACCTCCTACCTTCGAACTTATCCCAACCTGATCAGGTCTGGCCTGAAGTAAAGCAGAACCCTTCTGATAAGAAGAAATAGTTATCTCTTTTTGCCCAGCTCCTTTCCCATGTTGTCATAGGATTCATCTTTCTTTTGCTTCCTATCTCTCCCCTGCTGCCATTTTGTCCTTTGTTTTTCAAGAGGACCAATGACATCACAGGGTGATGTCTTGACTCATGTAAATTGGATTAAAGTGAAGCAGACTTGCACAAAGTTGTCAGCCTCAATCTCTCTTCCAAAGTCATTGAAGCCCAGTGGCAAGATGAAAGTCAAGATGAATGGTGATCTGGGATACATCTTCTATGTCTGACCAAACTCTAGGCTGCCTTTGGAGTCACTAGAATGCATTGTTCTCATCCATCTATTTATTCTCCTAGGAGAAGTCTTCACATGTCTGGAGTAGACATCCCCCTGACTAAACCACACCAGACTGTCTGCTGATGTGCTTTTACTGGTGTATCCACTGTGTATGCTACAGCTTCTTGAAGCCATGGGTGAGAGCTCAGTGACAGGTGGACATCAAAGGTGGATGAGCAGCCCTGAAAAGGGCTCAGCAAGCTCTCACACCAGAGGTGCTAGTCCTCCTTGAACAGCCAAGTTGAGTCAAAAAAGAATTTATTAAAAACCCATTATATAGCAGGCACTCTACTAAGTTCTTGGTATACAGAAAAGGCAAAAACAAATCCTGTTCACAAGAAACTCACAGTGTAATGGGAGGAGACAAAGTAAAAAACAACTCTGCACAAACAAACTATATGCAGGATAAATGAGAGATAATGAACAAAGGGAAGGTATTAGGATCAAGGGGAATTGAGAAAGGCTTCATGTAAAAAGTGAAATTTTAGCTGAGACCTGAAGGAAGCCAAGGAAGTCAAGAGGCACAGATAAGAAGAGAGACCTGTATGACCTTGCAATTCACCTACACTACCTAGACCTCAGTTTCATTATCTGTAAAATAAGAGAGTTGGATAAGGTGGCCTCTGATGTCCATTCCAATTACCAGTCTAGGATCCTATGTTTCTCTCTCTTCCATGGCTGAACAAGGCTTTCTATAATGGGATCTACCCATGCCTTCCTTCTCTTCCATTACAATCAAATTAAGATCCGAAGTCCAAGACCATTCTAAAGTAGACTTTTTCAATGTTATTGATCTGAATTATATTAAATTGAGTTCTATTTTTATAGATTTGTGGACATCACTTCAGATGCCATTGGGATATATTTCAGGACACACTTTAGGTTTCCCCACCTTGAATCTACCTCTAGATTAATAAATTCATTGAATCATAAAATTTCAAAACCATGAGGGAATATTGATTCATCAGACATGAAGGGACCTTGGAACATAGATTATAGAAGGTCAAAAACCCCTGTCAAATGAGCTCCTAAGTACAGAAAACTGGAGCTGAAAGGAACTCTCTAAACATGCTGGGAAGTAGCTTCAAAATAAATCCTAGCATGCCAGAGCTAGAAGGTACCTTGAAACATGGAATGTCAGAGCTTACTTAGTCTACTACTCGCAATTGACTACAAGCTCCTTGAGGGCAGGAAGTATTTTGTAACATTTTTCCTGTTGTTGTTTTGTTTATTTTTCTTTATATCTCTAGTATCTGACTGTGTATAGTATGTGTGCCTGTGTGTGTGTGCATGTGTGTGTTGTTCAGCATATCATAAGAACTTAACCCTGCATGTTGAACTTAATTTAATATAGCTGGGAGGAAATTGAACTATTCTTCAAACATGACAATCTGTCTTCTTCCTCCATGAATTTTTACAAGTGACTCGCCAAAGCCTAGAATATTCTCCCTCCTCACCCCTACCTTTTAGCATCTCTTGTTTTTCTTTAAGGCTCAGCTCAGGAGGTACCTATCGCTCTAAGATTTCTGAGGCCCTCACTTGTCAGTACTCTCTCCTCTTTCACTTCAAGTAATTTTGTGGTTCTTTTCTAAGTACATATGAACTTAACTTTGGAGAGGTATTGTTTCAGTCTTATCTTTGCGTTCCCATTGCTTAGCATGACTTTTTGCACTGATTCATAAATATCTGTTGACCTGAATTGGAAAAAAAGACAAAGAAAAGGCTGGATCCGTAATCATAGGATATAGTTTCAGATCCTGCCTCTGATACTTACTTTCCATGTGACCTTAATCAAGTCCCTGGGCCTCAGTTTCCTTACCTGTAAAATGAAGGATTTGGGCTAGATGGCTTCCAAAGTCCTTTATAGCTATATATCATATAATCTAGCTATATGATTTCTCTGGAAATCCTAAAAATATCATTTTACAGAGGAAGAAACTGAGGCCTTGAGAAGGGCACTGACTCACTCAAGGTTATATGGCTCTTAAGTGCAAGAACTCTGTTAGAACTCAAAGGTCCTAACTCCCAGGTCTTTCCATCTGCAGTTTCCATCAAAACTCCTTCCTTGAGAAAAGAAAAGTCAATAAAGCCCTTCCTCCATATTTATATACTTCATTTTTCTTTGAAGATGGAAAAAGTTCCATCAGCAGATTGGGAGGTAGTGATTCCTTTTTCTTTGCCTTACCCTGTGCCTCCTAGATTGCAATGGAAAATGAAGTCAAACTAGTGGCTAGAACACACAACCATGTACCAACTGCAATGATTGGGGTAGAAAGGAATGGAATCCTCCTTGGACATTTCACTCCTCAGATCCACAGCCCCATAACCCAGTGACTTCAGCTTATAATCTCCTCCTAATTAAAACAGAGACCTGTACAGAGTCTTCACTTGAGCAGGTCAGCATATCCAGAAGATGAATGAATCTATTGAAATCCTTCAGTTCAACACTTCCCCCCTCTCCTCTTCAAAATTATCACCACATCAACATCATTTATGGCCTCATTGTTGCAATATGAAGCCCCTAGGTGGACCAGCTGACGTATGTGCACTGTCATTACATTTTTGCCGTAGATTAATGGAATAGCTGTACCAACTTCTCAGCCAAATATAGTAAAAAATGTGGAATATATAACCTCACTTCACCCTAATGTGACTGCTTCCAGGTCTGTTCCTTGCCCAGCCTTTTTGATTAAGTGGGCTCTTCTAGCTTATGAAATATATTTTGATGTGGTACATAGAAAATGTCTTTATTTTATGGGTCTCATCTTTTATCAGGTCAGTTCTCTATTGGATTTTGCCATTTTGAGAGCCAAAAGGGGAGAAAGTCTGACCCAGATATTCCTTGAGCAAGTATTTAAGTGGGTTTTAGAATGCCAGATGCTGGGCTTTGCTGACAGCCGATATGATCAGAGACCCATATGGTGAAAGCTCAGGTCTCTGCCAGCAGTAGTTTCCCCTGAATCAATGACATTCAGGCAAGCTTGGACAAGAATGGGACTAGTGATTAATAGTTATCAATGATTTAGCTTTCAGGGCCCAACATGGCAAGGGTGGCAATCTTTTGCCTCAATTCCAGGATTCATATGGTAGGGTCTACCCAATGTTTGCCCATGCTTGTCCATGCCTGACAAGAACCTGTCACTGACAAGACAAGAATTCAACAAGCTTTCTACTCCCTTTGTACCCCCAAGCCCTTTAGCTTCCTCTATACTGTGGGAAGCACTTACTATTGCCAAGCACTATGCAAGGCACTGGGGATATGCAAAAAGACTAAAACAGATCCTACCCTTAAGAAATTTACATTCTTCTGGAGGAAAAACATCATGTGTAGAGATAAGTAAAAACACACATGCAGATGCATATGTGTGACTGTTTATAAACTTATATATGTACATGTGTGTAAATATGTATATATATATTTATATTTATATGAATACTAACAATTAGGAGATAAGAGAAACTATGTATTGACATTGTGTAAAAATAATACAATAATCAGAACAGCAACAGCAGTAATAATATTTATGTAGTACGAATTGTCAGGGATCACGCTAAGCATTTTATCAATATTATCTCCTTTGATCCTCACAACAACCCTGGGAGGAAGGTGCAATTATTATCCTCATTTTACAGCTAAGGAAACTGAAGCAAACAGATTAAGTTAAATCAGATGAGAAAGTATGAAGAAACTGTCATGTGTACCAGTAGTGGAAGCTTCTACACCTTAGAGATTCATCTAATATCTGCAAAAGTCTAAATAAGGGCGCAAATGTGTGTGCTAATGCTGGGGTTTGGGAAGTTGGTTGGTCGTTGTCCTTCATTCTCAAAGAGGACCAAAATGACATCATTATATTGGGGTCAAGGGAGAGTGCGTCCAACTGTGGCTGAATAGACCATTGCAAGCTCAAAATTAGCTATACCACAGATTAAGCACAAATAGTCTGTGTGGACATTTGTCTAAATTCACGCATCTCACATTTCTTTTGAGCTACTGGAATCTATGCTTGAAGAGCACAGTGCTGCTTTGATATGGGCATAACGTATTGGGTGGTCTTGTGCCATTGTCTCTCTTGTCTCACAGTTGATTCCAAAGTTCTTCAGAGAGACATCAAAAGTGCCCTTGTATCACTTCTTTTGACTGTTGTGTGTGTGCTTGCTTTATGTGAGTTCTCTGTAAAATAGTCTTCTAGGCAAACATACATTTGGTGTATAATGGGGACAAGCCTATCAGAGTTGCACTCTCTGTAGTGGAGTTTGAATGCTTGACAGTTCAGCTTAAGGAAGGACCTCAGTGTCCCTTATCTTGCCAGGTGATGTTCAAATGGAAGTGATTCAGTTTCCTGCCATGGCACTGGTATACTATTCAGGTTTCACAGGCATACAATAATGAGATCAGCACACCAGCTCTGTAGACCTTCTGTTTGGTAATCAGTCTAATACCTCTTCTGTCCCACGCTTTCCTTCAGAGTCTCCCAAATAATGAACTAGCTCTGACAATTCTCATATCAACATCACCTTCTGTGTGGACATCCCTGGAAAGTATACTGCCAAGGTAAATAAACTTATCCACGGCATTCTAGATGGTGTGGTAGAGAACCTCTGTTTTCTTGATGTTAATTATAATTAGGCCATAATTAGCATAAGCAGCAGAGAACCAACCCATAGTTTGTTGCATCTCATACAAGGGAAGAGAATGGTTACTGTGATATATAGAGATTCAAAAAGTTTAACTTCTTTATTTGTCTTTTAAATTGATATGTTGTATTTAGACAAACAAACAAAAAGCAAAAGGGAATGCAGTGGATATGTATGCACATTGTTCTGGGTCTCTTTGCTAACCCGGGGATGCTTCTCTTATTGGATCACTAATTATGTCTCCTTTACCAAGTGTGAACTATACACATAGAGAGACTGGCACCTGATGAAATGGAACAAGTAGAGGAGTTTCTGGACCCACACTGATGCCTGGACCAAGCAGAGGAGGGCCTGGAGCGAAGCAGCAGCAAGGCAAAGTAATAAAGTACAGCAAGTGTCCTCAAAGGTTTCCCCATTGGCAGTCTGGTGAGGCCTAGCACCCTGTCTTGGAAAAATATTTTTAAATGAATCAAATAAAACACATGGAGCTACAAAGAAAACCAAATATATTGAAATACAGTTAACAAAATATGTAAAGAGAAAGTCCACAGAGCCCTGAGTTAAGAACCCCATCACAGAAGAAGTCCAGACCTTACTCTAGACTGGTACTGAGTTATTTGTATTAGACTATGAAATTCTGCCAGCTGGGCATAAAATCTCACTTTAGACTCTAATTGTTTCCCCCTTGGGAAATGGGGAACGGGACAATTTAGGATAATGCCATAAATCTGGATGACTGGAGATGCTTCTGGGAATTCAGGGCTCAATGTTGACTCTAATGGTCTGAATGCTTTACACCTGGTGGAGCTATAGCTGTGTAGGTCTGAAAGATGGATGGTAGAGGTCTCTGGGGAGAAGGGACTCACTGGAGAGGGAAAGAGAATTTCCTTGATCCTTTTCCTTTCCATGTTATCTTGATGGTAATCTGGTTTAAGAATCCCTTTCAGCTTTTGGTGGTTTAAATAAACCTTGTCCTGCATTTACTTTTTTTGCCTGAGTTCTTGCCTGAGAGTTGAGGGTCATTATCCATTTTTTATGGAGACCTAGATATGAGAAAAATTCTAATTTTGTTGATAAACTTTGAGTTAGGGCATGAACCAAAGAATTATTTAGTAAGAAGGCCTCAGTTCTAGTTCTGTACTTTGTAAATCCAGAGATTCCATTCTGGGCAGTTACATAAATAAAAAGGTACAACCACCACAATCATTTTAGCAAAACAATTGTAATGACAATCAAATTAGGATCCTTTGCTGTTTTTGTTTTTACTAAAAGTGCCTCTGACTGAGCAATGTGATTGGGGAGGACCTTTCCCACCCATGAATGAGCCCACCCATTGTAGGAAACTTGATTAGGAGGGTTGTTTTGGAGGAAGGTCCCAAGTACATTTTGTTTTTTCTGATGAGGTACTGGGTCCGAGGGTTATGCCCTCTGGCTCTAAAAAGTGTATACATACTCTGAGGGTCAGGTTTTACTTTGGGACTTACTGACTAGCAGTGTTTCTTTGGCCTGAGAGACTCTGCAAAACCATCAGGGAGGCCCCACTGCTGCTAAAACTCTGAAGTTGATGCTTCCCTCTCTGGTAACTGTGTATGAATGTAATGGTCAGATATGTGTATGTATATAATGGTCAGGCAGTTTGGAAGTGCTGTCTGTTGATTTATTTTAGATTTCTCTGAAATTTTGATTCTGATTTTTTTCTGACACCTGTGCTTGATTAAAGTGATTGTTTACCCCTTGAAATTTACTTTCCTTTTATGAATGCAGATCTAAGGACCTAGCAGGCCCCCTGTGTATGTTGGGGTGCTTACTGATACAACAATACAAGCAAAAAATGGTGACTGATAACACTTGTAATCATAATCTTTTGTACTTGGTTAAAAGATTGCTGTCAGCTTTAACTTTATCAGAGTAATATCAACGTTACTCATTATTCTTCACTCAAATCTCTACTTGTTTGTTAGTCTAGTCATTTAGTATAGTTTTATTTTCCATCCCTTTAGTTAGCATGTGTATATTGCTCTTTCGGTTCTGCTTTCTTCATTCTGCATCACTTCACATAAGCTTTTTCATAATTGTTGACATTTTTCATATTATTTTTTCTAAAGTAGACAGTAATATTTCATTATATTCATGTACCACACTTCATTCACTCAATCTCCAATCACTGAACAAGTTAAGTATTTAAAAATTTCTGCTACTGTGAACACTGCTGTTGTGAATGGTTCTGTGCAAATGTATTTTTTTCCGGTTACTAATTTCCTTGGGGTGTAATCTAGGAATGGGGATTACTAGATCAAAAAGTCCAGTTTCGCAACTTTTTTTTTATTCCATGTTGCTTTCCAAAAGAGTAGAACCAATTCGCTGTCCCAACAGCTGTGAATCAGTGAGCCTCTTTTCCCTCCTGCCCAACAGTGAATTTTTCCTCCTTTTGTTGCCAGTTTAATAGATATGATGTTGTTTTAATTTGAATTTCTCTGATTGCTAAGCACTCCAAAGCTGAGGGTTGTTGCTTCCCCCTTTCATACAGCTTGTGTCTTACTCCTAAAAACTTCTTGTTCATATCTCTTGGTCACTTGCGTGTTGAAAAATGTATTTTAAACTTCTATCTTTGTGTAAATTACCTGAAGGTTTCGGATGTTCAATCTTCATCAGAAAAGTTCAATGGAAAGGCTGTTTCCTACTCTATCTTTTCTCTTATACTGGTTTCATTGCATCCATTGAGAGAAGAGAGGAAAGTTATTTTTTATTCATGTATGATTGAAAGAATCTATTTTTGTCCTTCATAATTTTTATTATATAATGACCGGTTAATTCCTTCTTTGATACAAGTCCACCACTGATGCAAAGACAGTTTTGATATGTTAAATTTTTCTGAAAGAGAGGTGATGGACCCAGAATGCAGATCAAGAATTTTTTTTTGGACATGGACCTTGGGGAAGTTTGTTGTGCTTAATTACACCATTTATAACAAAGGTTTTGTTTTTCTTTCTGAATTAAAAGTTTAGTGGGTTGGAAGATGAAAAGAAAGAAGATTTTCATTAATGTTAAAAAGGAAATAAAAATGAAAAAGTAGTTTAAGACTAACCAACACAGAAACCTAGTGACCCATTGTTAATAAAAAGAGGTAACTGAGGGAGGAACATTTTCCCAACTCTTTCTAGGAGCCAAGCTTGGACATAATATTTACACAGTATCCTGTTTCATTTTTTGTCATTCCTTCTATTTACAGTTATAGTCATGTATATTATTTTCATGGTTCTGCTAACTTCACTCTGTATCACTTCATGTAAGTCATATCATGCTTTGCTGAATTCTTCATATTATCATTTTTTCTCAATCCAATAAGTGTTAATTATAACCAGATGACACAATTTCTTTAGTCATTGCCCAACTGGTAGCATCTATTTTGTTTCTAGTGCTCTACTACCACAGAAGTGTTACAATGAATATTTGGTAAATATATACATATGTATGTGTATATATATATATATGTATGTATATATATGTATGTGTGTATGTGTCTGTGTGTCTGTGTGTGTGTGTGTGTGTGTGTGTGTGTGTGTGTGTGTGTGTAAGCTTTATCGTTGTCTATGACTTTCTTATTGTGTATTCCTAGCAATTGGATCATTAGGTTAAAGGGTATAACCTATATTTCTGCCTCTCCTTTAACACAGTTTCCTTCTTTTGTCATCTGTCAATTTTCTGGGTATGAATGAGGTGAAACTGAAAGGTTTTGATTTTCATTTTTCTTTTTAGGGAGAAAGGAACCATTTTTACTTAATCCTCTATTTACTGAGAAGTCTTCTAATAATTCCCTATTGAAAATAATATTAACTTTTGGTTTTACACATACTTTTTTAATCATGTAAAAATGGCCCTTCTGTGCCTATGCGTTATAAAGTCTTCGATATAAATGAGAGTGCTTATGTACTTTGTATTTTGTAAAAGGCTTTTTCTGCATCTGTTAGCGTAATCATGTAGTATTTATGAGAGTGAGTAGATATAATTCTAGCCTAGTATTCCTTTTTTTTTTCCTGAGGAGAGCAAAGTGGCCAAGCTATTGGTCTCAAGTTCGTTTTTTTTCTTTTAAGCAGAAATCAGTTTCTTTCAGATAGGTTTTCAGGTTTAGGCTAAACTTTCCATCATTACTTATTTATGGGAAAAGGAAGATTCAAGTTTTATATTCAGATTTGACCATCTTTACACTAAATATTAGTTCATATGTAACAAGTAGCAATGAAACACATTTATCCAAGTCACTAGGAAAATAGAGATCAGACAAAGTATACGTGGGAGAATACTTGCCAAGCAATATAGAGCAAGGTAACTCAACTCAACACAGAGAAACAGAGAGAAAATCCCTGATCGCATCCAAGGGGAGATTTTTCAAAGTCTCTAGTGTAGCAGCTGTGGGGCTAAGGACATGATACAGATTGCCACTCCTCCAGTGTCATCTTCCCAGACTTTTATTCTCTCTTGAGTAACCAGAAGGGAGGTTGGCATCATCCTGCTTTCCTCTGAATGTTGGAAAGCAAAAATACCCAAAGATACTCCACAGACTTGAAGAGACTGAAGATACTAGGGCTCTCTTTTCTCTCACACTTGTCAACTCCATCCTGGCCCTCCAGAGATATGGGACACTAATCTCTACCAATAAGAATAGAGTCCCATAGCAATGGGTTTTGGAATTCAGGTTACACTTGAATAGGTCAAACAGAAAATAATGACTTCATGAGACAACAAGAAATATTAGAACAAATCCAAAAGACTGAAAATACAAGATAATCTGATATCAACAACAACTGATGGGGAAAGCATATTAAAGAGAGATAATTTAAGAATCATTAAATTCTCTGGAAAACAGGATTCTAAAAAAAATCTGTAAACTATACAGAGAGGAGAGAGAGAATAGGGAATGGGAAGAAAATTTTAAAAATTAAAATTCCAAAGTTTGCCTTAACTTGCCTCATGGCATGACCAGCCATATTTCCATGAGTGGAAAAGGAAATGGCAAATCACTCCAGTATCTTTTCCAAGAAAACTCCAAATGAGGTTGTAAAGAGTCAGATACAACTGGAAAGACTAAACAAAAAAAAAGTTTTAAATGAGGGGGGATTAGGAGGAGCTTTAGCAAAGTGATTTCAAAATAAGAGGACCATTAAACATTCTTTTAATGCACAGATGAGAATAGAAATTCCAAAGAAATATAGATTAACACGACAGCTTTGAAAGTAACAGAATTTTTATATACTTTCAATAAGTAAACAGTGTGATGCAGAGAGATTCATGACTTCATAAAAAATCCTGTTTTGGGCCCTGCTATTGTGCAAGGAAATGTTCTTTTTTTTAAGTCCAGAATAATACTTTAAACTTTTAAAAAATTTTAATACTTATTTGGATTTTGATACATTTATTTCATGAGGAAAAAATATTAATTTTGTTTATAACAAAAGTGAATATTGCATTTTATTGGAAGTTTTATTACTATCTACCAATGTTTTATGTGATTTATTTTATCCTTATACTTTAATAAGTTAATTGTTTTTCTAATATTGAATAATCCTTGGCTTTCTGGCATACGTTCAATTTGGTTGTAACGAATGTCTTTTAGATTAATTGCTGTAATCTCTGTTAGCAATTTTATTTAATGTTCATGCATCAGTACATACTAGTAATATGGGTCTATAACGTTTTTCTTTTCCTGTTCCCTATTCTTCCTTCTTTTAGGAATCAGGAACAAATTTATATAATGAAAGGATTTTGGTAGAATGTCATCTCTCTTTCTTTATGTCAACAGCTTATGTAGCATGGGGATTATTCCTTTAAATGTTTGATGAAAATCACTTATAAATTCATCTGTTCTGAAAGTTTTTCCCTCTTTTTCTCTATGACATCTAGTTTATCGCTTTTTCAACTTCTTTTTTTCTGATATTTGATTATTTAGAGTATCTATTTCCTATTTCTGTATTTCATAATCATTTCTGTATTTCATATTTTTGTAGATATTACATCATTAAATTTTCCAATATTTTGAGCCCAATCATTTTTGATTCTTTTCCTTTTCCATTGGCTGTGATCTTCATCATTCTTGCTTTATAGCAGTTTGCTATTCTACCCTCTCTTTTCAATTAGACTAGCTAATACACTGAACTTTAACTTCATTTTTATTGGATTTTAAAATTTTGCTATTTGTTTTCAAAAATCCTTCTCCCATGCTTGTTTTGTTTTTATAAATTTGATACTTTGTTTTAAATTCTTCACTGCACCTTCAATTAATAGGTCATGTCTTTTTTGCCAGCATATACTTGGAGATAAATTTGTCTCTAAAGACTATTTTGCTTTAATTCCACAAATTTGGTATGTTTGGTTACTACTGTCATTATTGTTAATATGTTTTTCTTGTTTCTATGTCTTTAGTCCATTACATTTATTCAGTGTAACCCCTTTAGATCTGCATCATTTGTTTATAGTCCCTTATCTACTTTTATTATGTTATGGTCTAGAAATTATGTTTCTAAATTTTCTGGTTTTCTACCTTTATATTTCTCTACCTCTACATCTTTTGTGTCCATGGGCATGAGGAATTTTTATAAAAAGAAAAATACTGTTCTTTCTTGAAAAATAAGTACATTTTCATATTCCTATCAAATTTTCTGTTTGCCAATCCAGTCTTATTTTTTCAACATCTTGATAACCTGTACAAATACGCGATATTCTTCTTGTTATCTTTCTATTAGATGCATTGTCTCCATAAATGAACACTAAAATCTCCCCCTTTTAATGGTTTCTAAGTAGATTTCTTTGAATGTTAAGAATTCATAGAATCCCAAAGATCTAGATTCTGGAATTGCAATTCTCCTGGATCATGAGACACAGATGGTGTTATTCTTTTTTTTATTATTATTAAATTTATTTATTTAACTTTGAACATTCATTTTCACAAAATTTTGGGTTACAAATTTTCTCCTCTTTTATCCCCTCCCCCCCCAAACACCAAGCATTCTAATTGCCCCTATGACCAATCTGCTCCCTCTTCTATCATCCCTCTCTGCCCTTGTCTCCGTCTTCTCTTTTGTCCTGTAGGGCCAGATAGCTTTCTATGCCCCTTTACCGGTATTTCTTATTTCCTAGTGGCAAGAACATTACTCGACAGTTGATCCTAACACTTTGAGTTCCACCTTCTTTACCTCCCTCCCTCTCCACCCCTTCCCTTTGGAAAGCAAGCAATTCAATATAGGCCAAATCTGTGTATTTTTGCAAATGACTTCCATAATAGTTGTGTTGTATAGGACTAACTATATTTCCCTCCATCCTATCCTGTCCCCCATTACTTCTATTCTCTTTTAATCCTATCCCTCCCCATGAGTGTCAACCTCGAATTGCACTCTCCTCCCCATGCCCTCCCTTCTATTATCCCCCCCAACCTGCTTGTTCCCTTATCCCCCACTTTCCTGTATTGTGAGATAGGTTTTACTACCAAAATGAGTGTGCATTTTATTCTTTCCTTTAGTGGAATGTGATGAGAGGAGACTTCATGTTTTTCTCTCACCTCCCCTCTTTATCCCTCCACTAATGAGTCTTTTGCTTGCCTCTTTTATGAGAGATAATTTGCCCCATTCAATTTCTCCCTTTCTCCTCCCAATATATTTCTTTCTCACTGCTTGATTTCATTTTTTTTAAGATATGATCCCATCCTCTTCAGTTCACTCTGTGCACTCTGTCTCTATGTATGTGTGCGTGTGTGCATGTGTGTGTGTATAATCCCACCCAGTACCCAGATACTGAAATATTTCAAGAGTTACAAATATTGTCTTTCCATGTAGGAATGTAAACAGTTCAGCTTTAGTAAGTCCCTTATGACTTCTCTTTGCTGTTCACCCTTTCATGGTTCTCTTCATTCTTGTGTTTGAAAGTCAAATTTTCTTTTCAGCTCTGGTCTTTTCATCAAGAATACTTGAAAATCCTCTATTTCATTGAAAGACCAATTTTTCCCCTAAAGTATTATACTCAGTTTTGCTGGGTAGGTGATTCTTGGTTTTAGTCCTAGTTCCTTTCACTTCTGGAATATCCTATTCCATGCCCTTCGATTCCTTAATGTAGAGGGTGCTAGATCTTGTGTTATCCTGATTGTATTTCCACAATACTTGAATTGTTTCTTTCTAGCTGCTTGCAATATTTTCTCTTTCACCTGGGAATTCTGGAATTTGGCCACAATGTTTCTAGCTGTTTCTCTTTTTGGATCTCTTTCATGCGGTGTTCTGTGGATTCCTTGAATATTTATTTTGCACTCTGGTTCTAGAATCTCAGGGCAGTTTTCCTTAATAATTTCATGGAAGATGATGTCTAGGCTCTTCTTTTGATCATGGTTTTCAGGTAGTCCCAGAATTTTTACATTGTCTCTCCTGAATCTATTTTCCAGGTCAGTTGTTTTTCCAATAAGATATTTCACATTATCTTCCATTTTTCCAATCTTCTTGCTATGTTCTATGATATCTGTCTTTCTCACAAAGTCCTTAGTGTCCATCTGTGCCATTCTAGTTTTGAAAGAACTATTTTCTTCAGTGAGCTTTTGAATCTCCTTTTCCATTTGGCTAATTCTGCTTTTGAAAGCATTCTTCTCCTCATTGGCTTTTTGAACTTCTTTTGCCAATTGAGTTAGGCTAGTTTTCAAGGTGTTAATTTCTTCAACATTTTTTTGGTTCTCCTTTAGCAGGGAGCTGATCTGCTTTTCATGCTTTTCTTTCATCTCTCTCATTTCTCTTCCCAGTTTTTCCTCCACCTCTCTAACTTGATTTTCAAAATTCTTTTTTAGCTCTTCCATGGCCTGAGCCCATTGGGTGGGCTGGGACACAAAAGCCTTGATTTCTGTGTCTTTGCCTGTTGGTAAGCATTGTTCTTCCTCATCAGAAAGGAAGGGAGGAAATGCCTGTTCTCCAAGAAAGTAACCTTCTATTGTCTTATTTCTTTTCCCTTTTCTGGGCATTTTCCCAGCCAGTGACTTGACCTCTGAATATTCTCCTCACACCCACCTCACCTCCTGATCCTCCCAGCCAGCGTTTGGGGTCTGAGATTCAAATGCTGCTTCCAGCCTTAGGGCTTTTGGCGGGGGCAGGGCTGCTATTCAGTGTGAGAATTAAGTTCAGTGGTCAGGTCGGGGCAGGGCCGCCTCTCAGGCTCAGTTCCCTCAGGGGGTTTATTTACAGACCTTCCACAATGGATCCAGGCTCCCGCCCGCTTGGGGAGCCCTGGTCTGCAGCCGCCTCTCAGCTTCTCCCTCCCAGGGGGGCCTGAATTATGGGGGCACCCCAGTCCCTTCTCGACCCGCCAAAGAGACTCTCTCACCGACCCCTGTCACCTGTGGGTGGAGGGACTTGTGTGGCTGCTGGAGATCCTGTCCCTGAAGCCCGCTCGGATCTTTTCCTCTCGGTGCCGCGGCCGCGGCAGGGCTGCACTCAGCTCCCAGTCCCGGCGCCCAGTCCGCAGCACGAAGGACCCCCCTCGAGAGGTTTGCAGGTCTCTCCGGAACAGAAATCTCCCTCGCTCCAATGTTCCCTGGCCTCTGGGTGCAGAATTCGCCATGAGTTACTTCCTTGTAGCCGTTCTATGTGTTGTGGGTTCGGAGCTATGTGTATGTGCGTCTTTCTACTCCGCCATCTTAGATGGTGTTATTCTTGAAGGACATTTACTTTCTAAGTCCACACTCTTTCTTCAGGGTTTTTCACAGCCCAACCATCTCTCATTTGAAGCATATACTATCTATAGGCATGGGCCTGTGTTTGAGAGATGCGTCTAACCAAAATAGCTTCTATACATTGGAGTAAACCATTGGCCAGCTGCTTCAAGTATTACAAGGCATTTATAATACATATAACAAATGCACATGACTCCAGAAAAAGAAATTCCCAAGAGAGACCATCTTCACAGATACCATGTATCCAATCTGAAATTCCTTGGGACAGATTCAATTTTACTTTGGGATGGGGTCCTTAGAGACCTCTTGTTGTTACATTGATTTATTTCCCCAAAGGCCTCTCTTCACTTCATTTTATCTTTAAATATTTTATTCACAGTTTTGGTTCCCCTCCCCAACTTTTGGAGTTTGGGGGTGGGGGAGTGTGGTTTAAAGTTATGATTTTTAAATTTTCTTTGAGTAACTTTTTCCTGAGTAGTTCTTTCCAAATTTCTCCCCTTTTAAAAAAGTTGCTTTTAATTTATGTCATTTTATTTCATTTGGCACATTTTTCCTTTTAAGGTGAAAAAGGGAAGCTCAGTTTAGAATACTTCCATGGTGAGACACTTTGCTGAAATATTTCAACTCAAACGGGGTGGATTCTCTGACTTTAAGATAACCAGACTTGTATAACTAAGCTTCTTTTCCTCTATCATTGGTTCTTTGATTTGCTACCTCATTGGCTAGGTACTACAGCTGGTTGACATGTGTGGCAGAGCAAATGAAAACACAATGTAAATATAGCCCATATAAACTTTAAGGATCCTTAACCTAAGTCCCACTATGACTGATGAGTCTTGGATCCTAGAACAAGACTATATCTTCCCCTCAGTGTTTAAGGAGCACTCCTGAGGAGTCAGGGGGGTTCTTTAATGCCACTGTTTTGAGTACCCAGGATTATCATTTGAAGATCATTCTGGTAAAGCAACATTAAGTAGCTTTTCTAAAGGATTATTTATTTTAAGAGCTACAGTAAGAATAGATGTTATAAAGTTTAAGTGCTACAGTAAGAATAGATGTTATAAAACATAACTGTCCATCTGTGACAGACTTTCCCACAAGTAGATGCAGAGAGCCTAGAGGAAAGGGATATTTAGCTTAGGGATCATGTATGGCAAAGGAATAATTCTATTCCTGGCTAGAATCCCTTTTCTCTCATTCAGGGGAACTTAGGAAGTTCACCTTGGATATTCTCTGGGATCCTTATGGAGCCCTGAAGCTTGGTCTACCACTATTCTTTATTCTCTCATCAGTAACCTGAAGGTACCCAAAGTGAATGACAGTCTAGCCTGCTCTATAGATCCCAATGCATATACTGCTATCAGTTATTCCAGGGATGCCAATAGGATACCAATGAGCAAAAGGCAAGGCCAACATCTTCCGATCACTTTGAAACTCAGGGTCCTTCAGACAAAGACAGAGTTGGAGGGGGAAGGAGAGCAAAGAAGCCTAGAGTAGACTAAGGTGAAAGAAATCTCCCTTTATCTCACACACACACACACACACACACACACACACACACACACACACACACACGCACACACACACCAGTTGGCTCCTCTCCAAAGGATAGCTGGAACTCACTCTCCTTCCTGGTTTGCCAGTCACTGAAGTGCTCTCATTTCAGCAAATTTCTTGCAGTTAGGTGTCCCAGTGGATAGAGTTCCACCAGATCTGAAGTCAGAAAGATTCATCTTCCTGAGTTTACATCTGGTCTTAGAAACTAACTAGCTGTGTGATCCTGGGCAAGTAATTTGTTTGCCTCAGTTTCCTCATCTATAAAATGAGGTGGAGAAGGAAAAGGCAAACCATTTCAATGCCTTTGCCAAGAAAACCCCAAATGGGGTCACAAAGAGTCAGACACAACTGAACAACAAACAGCAGGGGATCTAGAAGGTATGATAAATTCCCTCAGTTAATTGGAACAATCTACCCATCTGGCATCATTTCACTTTATTCAATGGCTTTCAAAGACTTGTCACATTTAAAGCTAAAACCCATGATTGAGATTGATTAAAAGTCTGAGCATCTTATCATCTCCTTTAAGTGGGTCCAATGATTTGGTTGAATATCAGCGAACTTCACCCCTACATAAGTCTCATCCTCTTCCTCATCATCATGATTTTCAAGCATAACTATTGAGCCTAAACCCTTAATGCTCAGCTCTAGATCCCCCAGTCCTCTCAAAACCATCCCCAAAGCAAATCTACAATATCCTTATAAGCCTAGGAAAAAATGATTCCACCCATTAAATTGGTCAACTCCTTCCCCCCCACACCAGTCCCAGACCAGAGAGATTTTGTGGAAAACAAAGAGGGTTTCCTGTATTTTGCTGCGCATTATGCTAAGAGTAATTCAATCCAAACATTTGAGGAAGTGGTCTTAAATAAATCTTTCTGGGCAACAAGCACAGATTCCAAAGAGCTATGGACCCAGGAAGCAGGCTGCATGCTGGTTTGTCTCAGAAATATATTCCCCAGAACATTTCTCTTCAAGCTTCCAGCTTTACTCTCTCTTTTCTAACTCTATATAACCCTGAAGGTATTCACCATCAACACGTCTCAAGGGCAGTCTCCAGAACTATGTCTGGAGATACGCCTTCCCAGAAGAGCCCCACATTCTCAAGATCCTTGGAAAACTAAATTCTCTGGATGAGTAAAGACAGGAAGGAGCAAAAGAGGGATCAATTCTGAAATTTAGGTTACATAAAAAGAAAACAATTCAATAAAAAATTTAAACTGTTGTAAAATAATTACAAATAAATCTCTCTGATCAATATAGAAAAGAAAGTTTCATGAATCAGTTGTTGACATGATCTGTTGAACCAGTTGGACAATCATATCTAGGATTTCAAAGAAATGGGACTCTCATCTTAAGCTAACTACTGTGTTTCATAGATAGCATATAAATTCACTTACTCAAAAAGGATTCAAGGTAGTCTAATGATCACCTTTATAGTCACTCTTGGGACCCAGTATTAGGTTGGAAACTGAAAAACTGCTATTAGAACATTGGCTTTATCCAGAAAGAGATGAAGTATTTTGCAACAAATCAGTTCAGAGTATGCAGGCCCAGTGACGAGAACATGCTAAGTCATAAATAGGTCATAGAAGAATAAGCACATGGGGCTTGTAGAAGTTCTTTAGTCCCTAGCACTGCACTGGTAGATCCATCAGTCATTTTGTCTCTATCCATGTGTCCCACTTCCTCCCTCTAGGAGAAGGAATCAAGTCCAAAATCCTGCTTCTGCCAGCAAGTGACTTAGAAAGATGCTATCTTTTTTGATAGGTGGGGAAGGTGATTGGTAGATATCAGAAGGAAATTGTCTGCTGGCTGAGATTACAGATATCTGCAGGAGCCAAAATAAGAGCTTTCTTATAAAATCCTTCTCCTCCAGAGTGCCCGCAGAGTTCACTAAGGAATAGTCATTTCATCATTTTTTCTGCCAAAGGATTTTCTGCCTCATACTGGAAAGACTCCTTGGCCAAGGGGAGAC
The DNA here is from genome assembly GCF_028372415.1 of Notamacropus eugenii. Lineage (NCBI taxonomy): Eukaryota > Metazoa > Chordata > Mammalia > Diprotodontia > Macropodidae > Notamacropus > Notamacropus eugenii. Next base: position 426,132,773 of record NC_092872.1, read on the forward strand.
AGAGAAGGAAGAAAAGGAGTTGAGCCATGCCAACAATGACCATTCTCTTTTCCAGAATGATCCAGTGCATTCGGTCTATCTAAAAGGGATAAGTGGATTAGCTATTGATCAGCTTAGCAAAGACTGCAACTTGGATGATGGAAGTCAGATCAACAGACAGCCAGAGGTTTTTCTGGGCAAAGGAGAGGAGTGGTCTGGACCAAAGTAAGTTAGCTAAAATCAGTGAGATGAAGCCCAGGCAGCTGGCATCATCTCCCCTGGCCAATCAATCCCACATTTGGACTCTGGGTCTGATACTGTATTTTCTCTGGTATTCTTTGGCCTCAAGTATCGATCAAAGGAGGTCAGTCAATGAATCCCATCCATGCAGTTGGGTCTTTGCTAATTTCCCCATCCCCTATCTCCAAACATTCCAGCAAGTAAAAGAAGGTATTGGGAGTCAGGGGAGAAAAGAGGGTGTCAAAACAGCACAATTCATCATAATGAATTGTCAGAACCAATCAGCCTGAAACCACAGCTTGCAACTTGGGTGATAACAAATCTTTTCTGGGATATTATCTCACAGAAAAAAAGAATAAAACAAAACAGAATAAATTCTTAACACAGTAGGGCTCCCTCCCTCCACCTCCTCCCCACTTCAAAAAGATTTAACATCTAATTCAGGTTTTGACGAGCTGCTTCATCTCTGCAGAAACACTGTTGATCTCTGTCGGACCCCAACGGCCTTGGGCAGAACAGTCTGAAGAGCAGTAGAAAAAGAGTGGTCCGTCTGTAATGATAAATAAATACATTATAGGATCCAGCTCTGGGGAAGGGCTGCCGACACTGATGGAGCGCCATGACCTCCAACACAACTGCCAAGTCCCAAGCTTTTAACAGGAGTCAACTTCCCCCTCCCATTCCAAACTTCTTTCTTAAAGGGCCCATTCCAAAAGAAAGGAAAAACGCTAAGCTCCCCAAACTCCAATAATTCTCAGTCAGCATTTGGGGCTGGGCTGGGCTCCTTGAAACATTGCTATTTTGAATTTTCCCCATAGGTCCAGAAGAGCAAAAGGAAAGGCATAGAGAAGGTCAGTACGGAGTGATCAGAGTTCATTATTTCCACCCTATCTTACATAGCTTGTTTATGTATATTTATTTGCTTGCCTACAAGCACTAGATTGTGAACTCCTTGAGGGCAGGGACAGCCTTTTGCATCTTTTTGTATCCCCCGAGCTTAACACAGTGCCTGGAATGTAGTAGGTGGTTAATAAATGTTTACTGACTGACTGATTAACTGATATGTTCTTGTGCTACAAGTAATCCACAATAAAGCCCAGGTTCAGACTCAGGTCTTCTAATTCCAAATAGAGTATTCTTTCCGTGATCAGGATAGAAGGGAAATCAATACTATTTATGAAAAGCAGTAGGGAGACTAAGACCTCCAATGACATATATGAACCCATCTCAGGACAACAAGTAGCAAGGTTTGGTGAAAAAAATCACTGGACCAAAGACCTGCTTTTCAGTCCCAGGTCCCATACTAATTAGCTGTGTCTCACTCTCTGGTTCTTTTCCTCATCTTTAAAATGAGGGAGTTAGCAGGTGATCTCTCAGACCCCTTTAAGGTCTAATAATCCATAAATTAATGAGTTTATAATCCCACCTCATATTTTACATAGGAAAATTATTGTGCCCATGTTGAGCTATATATAGCTATAGGATCATAGAAGGGCAGAGGTGAGAGGGAGAGGACTTAGAACATAGAACACAGACTGTCAGAGCAGGAAAGGATCTCAGGACCTGTAATATTAGAGCTGGTAATGAACTTAACACAGAGACAAGAGAAAGAGCCAGAAGGGACTTTAGAGATCATTTTAAGATGCAGAAACTGAGACTCAAAGTGGGTACAAGTGACCTACCTGGGACTAGGAATCAGGTCTCCTGACTCCTAATCTTTCCACTAGTAATAATAAGTGATGCCATTAAAGTTCTGTAAGATTTGCATGGTGGTTTACATACAATATCTCGTTCAATCCCATGAGCTAGGTATCACCGGCATTATCATCTCAGTTTTACTGAGTTTCAGAGAGGCTACACACCTACCTACAGTTCACACAGCTAATCAATACCAGAGCTAAGATTCAGGCCCAGCTACCTTTTGTCTCTAAAGGAGATACTCCTTCCTTTCACCAGTCTAACAAGTACCTGGCCCATTAAAATATTTGAGTCATTTCATCAGCATTCACCTCTCATTTCTTTTGGAAAAAAAAAAAATCTATCCATGGTTCCTGATTTATGCTGTAGCAGAAGCTGGACTTGCCATTGTTATATTAAGGTAGAAATGTTCCATCCAAAACATCTGTTCCTTGTGTTAATTTCCAAGCATGTGCCCCTGTTTGGTTTAAACATCCAAAGTGAAAACCTTAAACAAAAAACAACAAATGTATTGAATACTTCCCTTGTTCTCCTCCTATGAATACACCTCCTTCCCTCTAAAACTGAAGTTCTCTTCATTAAATGCTAAATACCCCCTTCATCCCCCAGGTATTGTGTTCATCCTTCACTGTCAAAGAGGACAGAGAAATGATGACATGACTTACATTTGACTTGTTTTGAGTGAGGGAAGGCTGTGCAGGTCATCAGCCTCACTTTCTCCTTCTGAGCCATCTGAATTCAGTGACAAAATATTCATCAGGATGACTGGAGATGGCCCAGGATGCAATGGGAGACCCTGGCATTTTAGGCTAAGGCCTTTTCAGGTACTCACTTAAAGTAAGGTTCTTTCCATTCAGCGAATAGGCCTCTTTAAGAGGTAGTCAGAGGAATGGCCTCTTTAATGGACACACCAGAAATGACTGTTTCAAATGATTGCTGTCAGACATTCTGTCTACCAAAATGGTCTGTGTCATCAGTGGACATCTCTCCATGAGGTTTTGGATGGTGAGAGGAAAATCTGATCTGGTAGTCTTCCAGAGAGGTGACTTTGAACTTTTCTACCTTTGCAAACTCAAGGAGGGTTAAATTCGAGTCAAACCTCAATTGTACAGTGTAGTGAGGGGAATAAATTCTGGATTGGAGAGCAAAAGGATTGTGTCCTATTTAAATTATATCCACCCACCCTATCCCCTACCAAAGGACTTGCCATAATACTCTGCACATAATGGATGCTTACTAAAAAAAAATATGTTGCTGTATTTTTCCTATTTATCTTTTATCGAACCTAGGCAAAGGAAAGGGTGAACACAATTACTGGGGGACTGGTTATCTACTTAGGAGAGTTGTGGAATTCAAGGCCATTAGAATTGACTACTCACTTTCTAAAGGAATACAGACTATTGATGCTAACACTGCTTATTACTTTGATGTGCTAATTACAAATCATTCTGATCCATTCATGGCAATAGGATTTTTCTAGGCAACTGCTACTAATCAAATCTAGACAAAAAGATACAGAGACCAAAAAGACCTAGGTTGGAAACCAGATGCCTTCATTTTTAAACTGTCACTTCTCCTTTACAAATTTCCAGTTTCCTCCTCAGTCAAATGAGGGAGTTGTACTAGATCAAAAGAATATTGTAATATTCCAAAAGTGCGGAATTAGTAGGAAAAAGTATGAATTGGAGACAAAACAACTTTATGATAATTATAAAAAAAATCATTGTTTTCTTTATCTTATTTTACATTGTTCCTTATGCATATAAATATAGTAAACTCTAAAATATATCACTATACTTCTAATACATTCCATTATACCTAGAATATTGAAATATTTCATATTGAATAGAGGACATGGGAAGATTTTAGTAAGCCAAGGTTATCCCTTGGCCTTAGACCTCAAGGGCCTAAAAAAACAGTTGGGAATCCCTGGCTTAGTTGATCTCTAAGAGATGTTCTACTCATAAATCCTAAAATCCCTATGATAGATAAAACCAACCTTTCTTCCCTTGCTCTCCCAATTTGGTCCTTATAACCCTTTTCTGACCAGAGCAGTGGGCTCTGAAAGGCCAAGTCTCCTAGACTCTAAAGTTTGAAAAGAGAGGGCCCTGCCCCCTCCCCTAATCCTCTTTCACCCCCCTACTTTCCATTCCCCCTCCACCCATCCAGCCCCTGGCTTCTCTTCCTGACAGCCCTGGCAGCAGCAATTGCTGTCAGGCTGTAATTTAAAGCAAAGCAATGCAAACTTGAACCAACTGTATCCGGGTGATTGATGGGTCGAGCTAGCAATTGTTTTTGTACCTTCACAGGATTCGTGTAAGTAGGTATTGTGATCCTAACCCATCCTCTATCATTCCTTAATCCACTCAAAAGCAATGTTTAGCATCTTAACTTTATAATAAAAGGTATCAATTAGGACCTGTCAATGTTTTTAGTGGCAATATCTAATTACAGTCACTTGCTATAGGCTATCTTGTTAAAAAAATTTTGAGCTGAATGACTAAGTATTCCTGACAAGTTTAATGCATTATTAAAGGGGTAATTACCCGGTTATTGCTCATGGAATTCTGAGTTAATTATGTGACTTCTAAATTCATCACTTTTATGTTTATTGAACCTTAGTAAGTTCACCCTGGTCTTATACTTCCCACTGATCCATTCTCTGACTCATGTCTAACTCTTGGAACAGGAGGAATACTTACTTAAAAAGCAGAAAGCGCTCACTTCAGTTCCAGTTTACAAAGAGTGACAGATCTGGATTGGAAAAACAGGGTTCAAATTCTCTGTTACTTATTCCTTGTGTGATCTTGGGCAAGTAATTTCTTCTTAGAGCTTCAGTTTTATCCTGTATAAAATGAGCAGGTTCAGAAGCAGCATGGTCCAGTAGGAAACCATTGGATCAAGCATAAGAGTGCCTGTGTTTGAATTACGGCTCAGACGCTAACCCTCTGTTTCAGCTTAGATTGTTCATTTTCCCTCTCACCCTATTTCTTTTATTATTGCTGTCATTTTCATCATTATTATTAACAATATTATGAGAGAAATATCTCCTGTGAGTTCGTGTGGTGGATAATTTCTGCCATATATTTACCACAACACAGAAATAATAGAGATAAAAACCTAGATTTTATTATTATGCTCAAACACAGGTTCAGAGTTCACAGAAAACCTAGATGACTATAAGGATTCTACAGAGGCTTCTTATAGGCAAAACCATGTCAGGGACAGAGAAAGAATTCATTTATATTTTGCAATTTTGTACATTCCTTTTAGGCCATAAAAGTTAAAGAGAAGATAGAACTATAATCCCATACTTTCTTCCATGTCATGAAAGTTGAACAAACTTCAAGCAATCATAATCTCATACATTCCCTAAGGAAACAAACCATGCAAACTCTAGGTAAATAAAGTCAGGTTACAGATTAAACTATATTTAGAGGATTCACAAATAGATTGATTGAAGAGGAGGATTTACAAAGGATCAGGGGCAGTTCAAATTCTTCCTCTGACTTCTTATCTAAAGAATGTTTGAGGCCCTAAGTAAATTTTCACATCCCATAGGACAGGTTTTGGTTGGGTGAGGTTCATATTAAGATAGACGTCCAACTGACCAAATTTGCAGGAGGGGGGATCCTGAGTTTTGAATAATTTGAAGAAATTAAAAGTCCCAAAACAACAGGAACAGCAATAATTGCTAGTATTTATACAACACTTCAAAGTTTACAAAGTGCCTTAGAGATGTTATCTCACTTTATCTTAACAACAGTTTTAGGAGGCAGATGCTATTATTATCCCTATTTTACAGATGAGAAAACTGAAACAGACTGAGAGTAAGTGATTCTCCCAGGCTCTTACAGCTACTTAGAGTCTGAAGGATTTTAACTCACTTCTCCCTGACTCCGGTCCCAGCATTGCACTATCTTGCTGCTTGTATAAAATGAGTCAGTTGTTCTAGATGGTAATTAGGCCCTTTCCATACTTAAATATATAAGGATATTATGCTATTAGTAGATGATCTTTGAGGATCCATCCAGCTCTAAATCCAAAGATTAACTCCAAAGGGACAATTTGAGTTCCACATTAGTACTGGAGCTTGGTATAAGTGGAACATACCACTTATGTGTTGGTGGTCAGTTGATATCCCTTACACATAAAAGAGCACCCACTCTAGTGGCCACCTGCATCAGTGGTATCAAACTCCGATAGAAAGAGGGTGCTCTACTCCATAAATAGGGATCCATGAGTTGCATATTGACTTGGAAAACCACAAATTAACATTATCTATTTTCTATCATATTTTTATTTATTTTGATAAATATTTTCTGATGACATTTATTTCTTAGTGTCAGGATCAGTGAGTTTTGCATATTTGATACTTCTGACTTAAAGAGAAAGTACATGCAGGTCAGTCTTGAATATAATAGAGATTTGAGAACTGATTAGGATTCTGGGATTTGTAAATATTCCTTCTCATCCTTGAGAATGATTTGGACTGTCACAAATTTTGAGCCTGAGAAAAAATTTGATAAGACTTGGTTGTTTTATTTTAATTTTGAAACTGAGTAGCACCTTCTATCTAACCTAGGCTTGAGGTGTAGTGGCCATTCATGGGTCCACTGCTTGCTGGCTCATAAGCTTTGATCTGTTCTTCCCAAACGGGAGTAGTTTGTCCAACCCTTGGCAGCCTTTTTTTCCCTTTGCTATGGAGGTTCACTATATTGGTGCCAGACAGTGTCCTTTCCTTTCCTTTTCTTTCCTTTCATTTCCTTTCTTTCCTTTCCTTTTCCCTTTCCCTTCCCTCTCTCCTCTTTTCTCTTTTTTCCTTTCCTTTCCTTTCCTTTCCTTTCCTTTCCTTTCCTTTCCTTTCCTCTCCTTTCATTTTCCTTTTCCTTTTCCTTTTCCATTCCTTTCCTTTCTCAAAACCTTAAACCTACTGGCTGCTTCTTAAATAGGCCTATTCACTGAAAGGGCAATACCTCACCCTAAGTGAATTCCTGAATAGACCTTAGCCTAAAGGGGCCAACGTCTTCCATTGCATCCTGGGTCATCTCCAGTCATCTTGATGAATATTTGGTCATTGGATTCAGATGGCTCCAGAGGAGAAGTGAGGCTGGTGACTTTGTACAGCTCTCCCTCACTCAAAGCAAAATCAAGTGCAAGTCATGTCATCATTTCTCTGATGGCATGGTCTTCTTCAGCAACAAAGAATGAACACAACATCCAGACATCAACATTACCAACACTGCAACTCAGAACTCCCAAACTCAAGAAACCCACCAGCCTCAGTCTCCTCAAGAGGAGAGATTATAGTTGTGTGCCATCACATCCAGTCAAAATCGGGGAGTTTTGAAAGATGTGAAGGAGTGTGAACTGTTTAAGTCAGTAACTACTGGCAGTGGGTAGCTAGGTGTCACAGTGGATACAGTACCAGCCCTGAAGTCAGGAGGACCTAAGTTCAAATCTGACTTTAGACACTTATTAGCTGTGTGATCCTGGGCAAGTCATTTAATCCTGTTTATCTCAGTTTCCTCATTGGTAAAAAGAGCTGAAAAAGGAAATGGCAAACTATCGCAGTATCTTCACCAAGAAAAACCAAAATGTGGGGGAGTAGAGCCAAGATGGTAGAGCAGAAGGACAAACCTGCTCCAGCTTTCCTCTTAGAGCCCATAAAATACCTGTAAAAAATGACTCTAAACAAATTCTAGAGCAGTAGAAGCCACAAAATGAAAGAGTGAAAGAAATTTCCAGCCCAAGACAGCCTAGAAGGCTGACAGAAAAGGTCTATTACACCAGACTCAGAGAGGAGCATAGTTCAGCCTTGGCTGGGCTGCATGGACAGGACTGAAGCAGACTTTAAGGCAAGGAATCACAGGTAGCAGCTGCAGTTCCCAGATTTCTCAACCCACAAATGAAAAAGAAAGCTTCAAAGGTCAGTAGTAAAGCTGTTTCACCTGGGTGAGAGGGGAGTGTGATCTGGCCCCAGGGCAGGAGCAGCTGGGGAACCTTTGGCTTAAACGCCCTGGGGGAATCGAGCACCTGATGTGGGTCTCAGTTCTAAGAGGCTGTCCTGGGGTGAGAAGAAGTGCTGGCATGGTGGAGCTGGTGGTAGCTGTGGAGAGGGAATCCTACTGGCAGATCCTGGGCAGAAAAGAGTGCTTTTGGTTGCTCACAAACCAGAACACAGGCCAGGAAAGGAGTAAACTCCTCTTCCTTGATTGTGCCACTGTGCTGGAACTGAGAACTTATAGGTTCCTAGAGTATACCCTCCACTTGACAAAGGACTCAAAAGTCAAGTAACTGGCTGGGGAAATTTCCAAAAAAGGGGAAAAAATGAGACTATAGAAGGCTACTTTCTTGGTGAACAGGCATTTTCTTCCATCCTTTCAGATGAAGAAGAACAATACATACCATTAGAGGAAGACCTAAAAATCAAGGCTTCTGCATCCAAAACCTCCAAAATAAATATGCAGTGGTCTCAGCCAATGGAAAAGCTCAAAAAGGATTTTGAAAATCAAGTAAGAGAGGCGGAGGAAAAATTGGGAACAGAAATGAAAGTGATTCAAGAAAATCATGAAAAGCAAGTAAACAGCTTGCCAAAGGAGACCCAAAAAATGCTGGAAAAAAAAACACCTTTAAAAATAGACTAACCCAAATGGCAAAAGAGGTCCAAAAAGCCAATGAGGAGAAGAATGCTTTAAAAAGTAGAATTGGTCAAGTGGAAAAGGAGGCTCAAAAACTCACTGATGAAAATAGTTCTTTAAAAGTTAGAATGGAACAGATGGAAGCTAATGACTTTATAAGAAACCAAGAAATTATAAAACAAACCAAAAGAATAAAGAAAAAGAAGACCATGCAAAATATCTCATTGGAAAAAAAACTGATCTAGAAAACAGAGTTAGGAGAGAGAATTTAAAAATTATTGGTGTAGGGAGAGGGAGCCAAGATGGCAGAGTAGAAAGACACACATATGTTAGCTCTCACCCCACAGCCCATAAAATACCTGTAAAGAAGAACTCTCAAAAAATTCTAGAGCAGCAGAAGCCACAGAACAATGGAGTGGAGGAGATTTCTGTCCCAGAGAGACCTGAAAGACCAATGGGAAAGGTCTGTCATGCACTGGATGCGGAGCAGAGCCCAGCCCTGCCTTGGCCATGCAACACTGAAAGGAGCAGATCTGAGCAGACTTCAGGGACAGAATCTCCAGTGACAGCACAGATCCCTCAACCCACAGGCGCCAAAGGTCAGTGAGAGGGTCTTTTTGGCTGGCTGAGAAGGGAGCAGCATCTCCCCACAACTAGGGCCTCCTCAGGTGGCAGGAGTAGAGGCAGCAGTGGACGGGGCTCCCAAAGCAGGCAGTAGCCCACATCCATTGTTGAAGGTCTCCTCATAAGCCCCCTGAGGGAACTGAACCCTGTGTGGTGGCCCTGCCCCCACCTGAGCAGCTGATCTTAATCTCACACTGAATAGCAGCCCTGCCCCTACCTAAAATCTCTGAGGCTTTGGAGCAGCTCATCTGAATTTCAGCCCCCAGTGCTGGATTGTCAGAACTGGAGGCAGGGTGGCTGTGGAGAGGAAACTCAGAGGTCAAGTAACTGGCTGGGAAAATGCCCAAAAAAGAGGAAAAAAATAAGACCATAGAAGGTTACTTTCTTGGGGAATAGGTGTCTCCCCCCATCCTTTCAGATGAGAAAGAACAAGGTATGCTGTCAGAGGAAGTCAAGGTCTCTATCTCCAGGGTCTTCAAAGGGAACTTAAACTGGGCTCAAGCAATAGAAGAGCATAAAAAACAAGTTAGCAGCTTACTAAAGGAGAACCGAAAAAATGCTGAGGAAAATAGCAGCTTTAAAAAGAGGCTAACTCAATTGGAAAAAGAAGTCCAAAAAGCCAATGAGGAGAAGGAGGTTTAAAAAAGCAGAATTAGTCAAATGGAGGAGAAAGTTCAAAAGCTCACTGAACAAAATAATTCGTTGAAAGAGAGAATTCAGTTCAGAGAAATGAAAGACAATGAGTTAAACCCAGCAGTTAGTAAACAAAACCAAAAATTTGAAAAAATAGAAGATAATGTGAAACATCTCACTGGAAAAATAACTGACCTGGAAAATAGATCCAGGAGAAACAATCTAAAAGTTATGGGACTACCTGAAATCCATGATCAAAAAAAGAGCCTAGACATTATCTTCCATGAAATTATCAAGGAAAACTGCCGTGATGTTCTAGGATCAGAGGGCAAAATAAATATTGAAAGAATTCACCAATTACCTCCTGAAAGAGATCCGAACATTCCTAGGAATGTTGTGGCCAAATTTCAGAGTTTCCAGATCAAGGAGAAAATACTGCAAGCAGCTAGAAACAATTTGAGTACTGTGGAAATATAATCAGGATATCACAGGATCTGGCAGCTTCAACATTAAGGGATCAGAAACAATTTGAGCACTGTGGAAATACAATCAGGATATCACAGGATCTGGCAGCTTCAACATTAAGGGATCAAAGGGCTTGGAAAGGGATAATTTAGAGGTCAAAGGAACTGGGACTGAAACCAAGAATCACCTACCCAGCAAATCTGAGTATAATACTTCAAGGGAATAAATGGTCATTCAAAGATATAGACGACTTTCAATCATTCATGTTGAGGAAAGGACCAGATCTGTATAGAAAAATTTGACTTCCCATGACAAGAATCAAGAGAAGCATGAAAAGGTGAACAGGAAAGAAAAATCATAAAAGACTCTCTAAAACTGAACTGCTTACATTACTACATGGAAAGAAAATATTTCTCTCTCTTGAATCTTTTCTCAATATTTGGGTAGATGAAGAGATTGTACATACAAACACACGCACACACACACACACATATATATAGATAGAGAGTACAGGGTATGTTATATCAGAAGAGATGGTATCCACACACACAAAAAAAAATAAAATAAAATAAAATAAAATAAAATAAAATAAAAATTAAGGAGTGAGGGAGGAAAATGCCGGAAAGAGAAAGGGAGAAATGGAACAGGGCAGGCTATAACTCATAAAAGTGATAAGAAAAATCATATTCAATGGAGGAGAAAAGGAAGAAGTGAGAGGGGGAAAAATGAAGCTACTCTCTCCACATGTGGCTGAAGGAGGGAATAACATGCTCACTAAATTTGATATGAAAATTTATATTACACCACAGGAAAGTAGAAAAGGAGATGATAAGTGGGGTGAAGGGAATATTATAAAGGAGGGCAAATGGGAGAAGGGAATCAATAGTAAATAAACACTTTTGAGAAGGGACAAGGTCAATTGTGGGGAAAAAAATAAAGGGGGATAGAGTAGGACAGAGGGCAATATAATTAGTATTGCACAACATGATTATTAAGGAAGTCTTTTGCAAAAGAACACATATTTAGTCTGTATTGAATTGCTTCCCTTCTCAATGGTGCTGAGGAGGGAGGGGGGAGGGAGAGAAGTTGGAATTCAAAGTATTAGCTACGAATGTTGAGAACTTTCATTGCACATAATCGAGAAATAAGAAATACAGGGAATGGGGTATAGAAATTTGTCTTGACCTGCAAGAAAAGAAAGAAGATGAGGATAAGGGAAGGGTGAGGTGTGATAGAAGGGAGGGTACATTGAGGGAAGGAGTAATCAGAATCCAAGGTAATAGGAAGCAGGGGGAGGGGAGTGATGGGGAGAAAAATTGGACGCGTTACAAAGTGAGGTAAAAGCAATTAGTATTAAAACAATTGACTGAATTAATTACTGAGAATAAATCAATGACACCTTTAGTTTGAGGAAAAGAATTTCAGTCTAAATTTCCTAAAGGAAGGTAACCTCAGGTAAAATTTGGCATTGATGGAAAAGTTAAGGCAAAATAAAATAAAATTTAATTTTATGATTGTTATTTAATCAGAAACTAGAACATGTATAGAAAGGCATGTAAGCCACTTAAGGCTTGTCTCAAAAATGTTCCTTAGCCAAAGTGAAATTATAATTATATTTGAAACATGGTTATTGGAACTTGCCATTTTTAGATGCTATGCAACTATTAAGTGACTGTTCTTCTGAGTCTAACTCCAGGTATGGGTAGCAAGAAAGGCGATCTGAGCTGCCAATACATGAGGCCAATAAGCTGGGGAGATGCTGGTATGAACTGCAAAAGGTGATCTCATGGGAAGGGTGGGAGTGCTGCTGTTCAGCCTGGGCTGAGGTACATTTCTCCTGACTCAATTTCCCCACTGACACCTGGCAGACTTTAAGTCTGACTGAATGCAAGTTGACAATCTAATCCTGCCTGGAACTGACATGAAGTTGGGGAGATATTGTATTCCTGCAATGTCCCTACCCTTGGTGACAATTTCCTATAGTCAAAAGGTTTGTAAGCTTAATATCAGATCTATTCAATTAAAGATTATTGGTAGGGGAACATCCGAGGTTAAGTCTATAATTAAGCTATTAGGCTTAGGACTTTAGACCAACAACAATAAGCTAGGGTCCTTTAATTCTTAGTAATACTGTGGAGACAATTAGGTCAAGAGCTTGTGAAGATAGCAACATAAATATTATTTGTGTCTCAATTGGCTAATGTTCAAAAAAAATCTTTTGTGGGCCATATTGTAAATGCTTTAAAAAGAAGCATCAACTGACCAAAAGTTTAAATTGTTTTATCTGTCATAAAATGTGTTAAAAATGAAAAATAAAATTTAAAAAGAAATTATTGGTGTATGTCAAAACCATGATCAAAAATAGCCTAGACATCATCTTCCAAGAAATCATCAAGGAGAACTACCCTGATATTCTAGAACCAGAAGGTAAAATAGAAAAGGAAAGAATTCACTGCTCAACTCCTGAAAGAGATCCCAAAAGGAAAACTCCTAGGAATATTGTAGTCAAATTCCAGAGTTCCCAGGTCAAGGAGAAAATATTACAAGCAGCTAGAAAGAAACAATTCAAGTGTTGTGGAAATACAATCAGAATAACACAGAATTTAGCAGCTTCTACACTAAGGGATCAAAGGGCTTGGAATGTGATATTCCAGAGGTCAAAGGAGAAAGGATTAAAAATAAGACCCATCTGCCCAGCAAAACTGAGTATAATACTTCAAGGGAATAAATGGAATTTCAGTGAAGTAGAGGATTTCCAAGCATTCTTGTTGGAAAGATCAGAGCTGAATAGAAAATTTGACTTTCAAATACAAGAATCAAGAGAAACATGAGAAGGTAAACAGGAAAGAGAACCCTTAGGAAACTCACTAAAGTTGAACTGTTCACATTCCTATATGGAAAGATGTTATTTGTAACTCATAACTTTTTCAGTATTAGGGTAGTTAGAGGGAATATATATATGTAGGTGTATATGGGTTATGTATGTATGTATATATTATATATGTGTAGGTATGTATATGTACATGAGTATATGTGTGTATGTCTGTGTGTGTCTGTATGTGTATGTGTGTGTATAGATAGAGTGTGCAGGGTGAGCTGAATATGAAGGAAGAATACCTAAGAAAAATAAAATTTACCATTAAATGGAATATACTAAGAGTAAGAGAAAGGGAGAGGTAGAATAGAGCAAATCATCTCACATAAAAGAGGGAAGAAAGAGCTTTTACAACGGAGGGGAATTGAAAGGAAATAACTGAGCCTTGTTCTCATGGGATTTGGCTTAAGGAAGGAATAGCACACACTCAAGTGGATATAGAAATCTATTTTATCCTGCAGGAAGGCAAGGGGGAAGGGGATAGGAGAGGGAAGACAATAGAAGGGACAGTAAATTGGGGAAAAGGATAGTCAGAAGAAAATACAATTGTAGGAGGACAAATCAAGGGAGAGAATGGTATAAATGAAGGGGAGGATAGGACAAAGGGAAATGTGGTTAGTCTTTTACGATATAACTACCATAGTAGTGCTTTGCATTGTTACACATATATGACCTACATTGAATTGCTTATTTTCTCAATGAGGGTCGGTGGGGAGGGAAGGAGAGAACATGAAACTCAAAGCTTTAAGAATTAATACTAAAAATTGTTTTAGCATGTAACTGGAAATTCAACTATACAGGGAATGGAGTATTCTATTTTGCCTTACAGGAAAATAGAGGGGAAGGGGGATGGAAGAAGGGCAGATAATAGAAGGGAGAACAGACTGGAGGAAGAGGTGGATGGGGTGCATGCTGTCCTGGGGTGAGGGGTGGGGAGAGATGGGAAGAAAATTTTGAATTCAAATTCTTGCGGAAGTGAATGCTAAGAACTGAAAAATAAATAAATTTTATATTAAAAAAAAAGAAAAAAAAAAGAAAAATCCAAATGTGGCTACAAAGAGTCAAAGATCGCTGAAAAATGACCAAAAACTAGTGCCAGTAGGGGAGATGATACCCTCAACCCCATTCTAGACTTAATGAATCAAGCGGATATGAAGTAGAACCAGAGAAAGAGAGAGAGAGAGTAAGAGAGATTGAGAGCATCTTGGAACAGAGAATTTAAGACTAAAGGCACCAGCTGAACTCATTGCATCAAGAACCAAAGAAAGTTTCAAAAGGTCTGCTTTTACCATGACTTCGCTCTTTGAGCAAGCTCAGTAAAAGACACTGTTATATATTTTCCCCCTTCTTCTTTCTAAGCATTTCCAATATCATGATCTTCATACATAATATACCTAAGGTCAGACATGAAGGCTTGTGCTGTATACTCAGCCCATGTGAAGAAAAGGGGAATGGAGGAATTGACTAAAAATATAGAAAATTCAAATTAGAACATTGAATCAGACTTTAGCCTGAATGTTAGGAATCTTTCATAATGGGGGTGGGAGTGGGTTCTGAACTATTGTCATTGTATTAACTTTTCATATGATCAAAATTCCATAAAATAGCATAGAAAGGGGAACTGAGGCTACTATGTTGCTCTGAGGATAGAAGAAACTGCATTATTGTAACAGAGTATGGCCAATTACATCTGGGATGAGGGAGGAAGAAGGCAAAAGGCAACTGCCAAAGATATCATACCCTAAAATAACCTGTAGAATTGAGATAGTCAAGAACTCTACCTTCCATAGTGATACCCATCCATATTACACATAAATTAATCAAAATAACAAGCACATTTTAGGGAAAGGAGGAGATTCTAAGTTGAATGCCCTGAGCTCAAAAGACTTTATAGCCGAATTGGGGTTGTGAAAAATTGAATTACTGCATATTGATAACTAAGCAATAGTTCAAGATATAGATCATACTTTTAGACCTGGAAGAACCCTCCAAGGTCATCTAATCTTACCTCTCCATCTTTAAGATGAGGAAACTAAAGCCCATAATGGATTAATAACTTGTTTAAGGTTTAAAAATAAAAAAGATAAATTAACAAGTACCAAAGCTGGAATTTGAGTCCAGAACCTCTAACTTCAAACCTAGTATTCTTTCTGACAGGACACAAAGCTAAAAAGATACTTGGAGATCATCTCATCCAACCCACTGATATTACAGAAAAGCAAACTGGGACCCAAAAGACTGTCATTGAATAATACAGTAATTAAGAGGTAGAGCCTTCTGACACTGAACCTTGACACCAAAGAGTGTCTTCTTTCAATAAGAACAACCTGTTTCAAATGACAGAAAAACCATCTTAGGAAATCAGATAGAAGGGAGGTTTAGACCTATTTTTCTTAGCCCCAGAGAATAGAAGTAGAACCAACAAATGGAAAGTACAAAGACTCAACACAACGTAAGAAAGATACTCCTAACAATTAGAAGTGTAACAATGCAATGAACTATCTTTAAAAACAGTGTCTGATAAACTTTAGAACATAAATTATTTGGTGTAGAGGTTCATATTTACTATAAAACTGATGAGGAAAATAAGGAGTGTGGCAGAAAATAGGTTGAGAGCATTATCTTACAATATATGTTGTATACACGGTAAAAACTCAAAATGAATAAAAGAAAAAGAAACAAATTTTTTATGAAGTATAAGACTCATTTATTCTTTTTAAAAAAGCCTTGTAAAGTAGAGGCATTGAGGAATCATTTTAATATAATAAAAAAGTATCTAAAAACAAAACAGGCATTTTATGGAAAGCATATATACTAGAAGCTTTCTCAAAAAAGCATCAAAATAAAGTAAGACTGACCCTTCTTCCATTTTTGTTTGATACAGTTCTAGAAATTCCAGCAATCTCAATAAGACCAAAGAAATGGATGCATAAACATAGGCAAAAAGGATACAAAAGTAGCATTATTTGCTGATGACAGGATAGTTTATTTAGATAATTCTAGGGAACAAGGAAAGAAACTAATTGAGAAAATAAATAGCTCCAAAAAAGTTGCAGGCTAAAAAAATTCCAAAAGCACTACATCATTTCTATATAATAAAAACAAAATCCAAGAATAGAAAGGGAAGTCCTATTCAAATTAGTTATAAAAATGCATAAAATATTTTGAAAATAATTTACCAAGCCTCACTCTTTAATTATGTAGGTTCCATACAGCCTGGTCCTTAAAGCAAGAATAAAAAAATAGTTGAAGGAATATTCAGTGCTTGTGTTTGAGCCATCCCAGTGTAATACAAATGGCAATATTATCAAAGTGAATTTTCAGATTAATGGTCTACCAATCAAATTACCTGAAAGGATACTTTACCAAACCCAATAAAATGATATTAAAATTTACTTCAAGGAATTTGAAGGAAAATAATTTTAAAAGGGAATAAATGAAAGAGGAATGATCCTGCCAAATCTCAAAAACATATTATACACCAGTCCTGCTCACAATAATTTGGTATTGATTTAAAAATAGAAAAGTAGATCAATCAAATTGGCTAAAGAAGAGAAAATCAGAAAAAAAATGTTCATTAACCTTCCATTTGATAAACCTGAAAATATAAATTACTTAGGGAAGAACTGCCTATTTGATAAGAACTGATGGGAAAACGGGAAGAAAATGTGGCAGAAATTAAGTTTAGAGCAATATCTTACACTACAATCCACAATGAATACAACATATTTACTTGACCTGAAACTTAAAGAGAGAAAAAAAGAGAGAGAAACAAGAGGCAGAAAGAGACAGACAGAGCTGTTGGTAAGGAATGAATTCTCAACCAAACAAGAATTAGAAACACCTACAAATGAAAAAAATAGATAATATTGTTTACATGAAGTTGAAATGATTTTGCATAAACAAAATCAATTAAACACGTAGTATAAGAAGGGTGCCAATCAACTGGCAAAAATATTTGTATCAAAAATCTCTAATAAGGCTTTGTTATACAAGATATATAGACAAATAATAAAAATATACGACCAAAATTTATTTTCCAATAAAAGTGGACAAAAGATTGACAAACAGTTTTCTAAAGGTATTTCAAACTATTAAAGCCCATATGAAATAATGCTTAAAATTAATTGAAATTCAAATCAAAATAATTCTGAGGCTTCACCTTATACCCAGAAAAATTTAGCAAAATCAGGAATAGGCATTATTGGAGGGATTGTAGAATTACAGGAACACTAACATATTAATGATGGAACAGTCATTCAATAAATATTTATTAAGTGCCTAATACCTACCAGGCACCGTGCCAAGTATTGGGGATACAAAAAGGGGCAAAATATAGTCCCTGACCAAGGAGAACTCTTGATCTAAGAGAATTATGAACCACTACAACTATTTTGAAAAAAAATAATTTGTAATTATGCAAAAGATTGATTAAACATTGATTAAAATGTCCAAAACATTTGATTCCAAGATTCCACTGTTATGGAATAACCAAGGAGGTCACTAATAAAAAGAAAAGATCCATATGCACCAAAATGTTCATAGTTGCATTTTAGAATTGGAAAGAAAGTAGATATCTATCAACTGCAGAATGGCTAAATAAATAATGGCAGATGAATGTAATGGAATATTGCTTTGTCATAGGTAAAAGCATATAATAAATACAGTGAACTATTGAAGTTTAACATAAAAAACAAACCAAAAAGAAAACCAACTAAGATCTTATCAACTAGTCCCATCACTTCCTGCAAATAGAGGGAGAAAAACCAGGTTTTATATTCGTGGGTCCAAAGACTACTGCAGATAGTGACTGCAGCCATGAATTCAAGATACTTGTTCTTTGGAAGGAAAGCTATGGTAAATCTGGGCAGCACACTAAAAAGTAGAGACATTGCTGTGATGACAAAGGTCCATATAATCAAAGCTATGGCTTTTCCAAAGCAAGATAGGATGATGAGTGTTGTATTATAATGAAATTTGAGTGTCACAGAATCAACTTTTTCAAATTGTGATGCTAGAGAAGACTTTTGATAGTCCCTTGGACAGCAAAGAGATCAAATCAGTCAATACTTAATGAAATTACTCATTGGAAGGACAACTACTGAAATTTAAGCTTAAATACTTTGGTCACATTATGAAAAGACAGGATTCATTGGAAAAGACACTGATGTTAAGAAAGATCAAAGGCAAAAGGAGAAGGGGACAGTAGAGGATGAGATGGATAGATAGTGTCATGGAAACAATGAATATGAACTTGGACACACTTCAAGAGATAGTGGAATATAGAAAGTCCTGACCTGCTATGATCATGGAGTCAGATGTTATGACTAAACAGTGACAATGGAAAGACATACATAAATTGACACAAAGGAAAGCTAATAGAGCTAGAAAACAACATACACGATGACTGCAACAATGAAAACAAAAAATACAACCAGAAAACAATTGAAGCTATGAAAGTAAAGAGATCATACTGATCCAAAATAAGAAATATACCTTTCAGATGTCTCAAAGTGACTGTCCAGGAAATATCTTATATTCAGCATGTCCAAAACTGAACTAATTATCTTTTTCCATAACCCTCCCCATTTCCCAAACTTGTATTTGACTGTCAAGGAGACATCACAGTTCCTTTAGTTGGCAATTGACATGACATTCTTGAATCTTCACTATCTCTCCCAGGCTAATCCAATCTATAGCCAAGGTCAGTCAATTTCACCTTTACAACATCTGTTCAATACAGCACCTTCCTTCCTTTGATACTGCTACCACCCTAGTGCAGGCCCCCATACCTCACACTTGGAGGACTGCTGAAGCTTACTGGTGAGTCTGTCTGCCTCAGCTCTCTCCCCACCTCTGATTCATGCTTCAGTCAAACACAAGAGTGATTTTCCTAAAGTTGTAAGTCCAGTCCTGTCACTCTTTACTCCCCCTTCCCCCTATAGATTTCATATCACCTCTAGGAACAAATACAAAATCCTGTCTTTGACGTCCAAAGTCCTTCCTAACTTAACTTCATTCTACTTTTCCAGCCTTCTTACAACTTACTCCCTGTCACATATTCTTTCTTCCTGTTCTGTGAACAAGACTCCATCCCCCTCTTGCATGACTTTCGCTGGCCCTATGCCTGGAATGTTCTCCCTCCTTATCTCTGCCTCCTGCTTCCATGGCTTCCTTTCAGGCCCAACAAAGATTCCACCTTCAATAGGAGGTTTTTCCCAATTCTTTCTTATTCTAGAGCATTTTCTCTATAAATTATTTCCTATCTATCCTGTATTTAGCTTGTTTGTACCAATACTGTTTACACATACTTGTTTACTTGTTGTCTAAGGCAACTAGATGCCACAATGGATAGAACACTGGGCTCTAGAGTGGGGAAGACCTAAATTCAGATCTAGCCTCAGATACTTGCTAGGTGTGCAACCCTAAGCAAATCACTTACCCATTTTTTGCCTCACTTTACTCAAGTCCAAAATTGGGACAATAACATCCCCTCTCTTGTATGGTTTTTTGAGAGTCAAAAAAGAAAATATTTGTGAAGTACTTAGTCTGGGGACTAGGACACAATAGGAGCTATAAAAATGCTATATAAATAAAATATGATAATAAATAATAATAAATAAAATATAAATAAAAGCTATATAAATACCCCTCCCTTCCCTCCACCTTCATTAAATTGTAAACTTTTTGAGGCAAAGACCATATTTTACCTCTATTTTTTATCCCTAGTGTTTAGTACAGTGGCTGGCACATATTATACACTTAATAAATGCTTACTGACATTCTGATCAAGATAGAGGAAAATGCAAATATAACTAATAATTTTAAGTGTGAATGGACTAAATTATCAATAAAATAAAAGATAATGGTAGAATAGATAAGAAAAAAGACTATCTCTTACAAGAAATAAATAAAAAGTAATATAAAACAAGTTACAATCTTACCATCAGGTAAAGCAAATTACACATACAGAAATTACATTACATTTGAAAAAATGGGAGAAAATGAACTAATATCACTATTGAAATATACATCAAATGACATAGCATCTAATTTCATTTTAAAAAGCTGAATTACCAAAAGATATAGTAACACAAAAAGAGCAGGAGAGTTTAATGATTCTCTTACAGATGGACAAAACTTACAAATAGATAAACAAAGGGGTAAAATATAGAATTGAACAAATTGTGGGAGGATGGTTAGCTATAGAGGATTTATGGTACATTCTGAACCATAAAAAATACATATAATTTTCAGTACCACACAGCAATATAAAAAATAGGGCAAGTATTAGTAGATATGGAAATTGAAAATAAATATAAAATGCCAGAAATACTAAACACTTTCTTTACAGATTAAAGTGCAATAAAATAGTACTCAGTTTAGGGAATATAAGCAGTCATCAGAACCTACTATGAAATTCATGCCACCAAAATTAAAATTCAAAAGAAATTATCTTCAAAAATATAAAATCCTACCATAAACACAGTATCAAATAGACATTTTAAATAAGCTAACCTTAGAAAATAAAATAATTTCATTAATCTATATGGATTTTCATGAGAAGAAATTTCAAAGAAAAGTAATAGCTATACTAAAAATTATTCACACAAAAATGAGACAAAAGCTGGCATCACAAAAATATCAGTGTGAGAGATAGCACCCTCAGTAGTTCTATGAATTTCTTATTGAAAAATTCAGACTTAAATTGAAATAGGGAAAAAACATCAGATCACATATATATGACCTAAATAACATAACTTATGGATAGAGTGGAAGTGATGAATAGATTTAAGGGATTAGATCTGATAGAGTGCCTGAAGAACTATGGTCAGAGGCTCACAATACTGTATAGAAGGCAGTTCAAAAGACATCCCAAAGAAAAAGAAGAGTGAGCAAGAAAGCAAAATATCTATTTAATGAATCTTCACAAATACATGAGAAAAGACAGGAAGAGAAAGAACAAAAATAGAAAGCTATAGCTAGATCAATGTAGAATTCCAGAAAATAGCTCCTTGCCCATAAGTCTGGGAAAGGCTGAACAGGTCGTGCTACATGATTGCGATGTAATACTATTGGGCTATAAGAAATGATGAGCATAAGGTTTCAGAAAAACCTGAGAAGACTTATATGAAGTGATTCAGTGAAGTGAGCAAAAGCAGAACAGTCATAGCACGATTGTAATGATGATCAACTGTGAAAGACTTAACTACTCAAATTAAGACAATGATTCAAGACATGATTTAAAAATATCATCCACCTCCAGGGAGAGAACTGATGAACTCTGAATTCAGATTGAAACATACTTTTTTTAACTTATTTTTTGATTAATTTCATGTGTGTTTTCTTTTGCAACATGTCTAATATGAAAATTTTTGGCATTAACTCACAAGTATAATCGAAATCAAAGTACCTTGCTTTTTCAAGAAGGGAATAAGAGCAAGGGGGAGGAAGAAAATTTGAACTCAAAATTTTTTCAAAAGATTGTTAAACTTTTTTTACATGTAATAGGGATATGTTTAATAAAATAAATAAATTCAAGAGAAACAATTATAGGAATTTGTTGCAAAAATTATTTACTATTATCAAGTTGGATTTATAATAGGAATGCAAGGATGCATCAACATTAAAAACATAATTAATCATGAATAAAAATCATTCAAAATGATTTAAATTAGTGAAAAGAAACCACAATATTCATATATGTTAAATTCTAGAAAGGATTTTATATAATATATATAATAAAACATATACTATTCAGAAAGGAATTTTTCTATATGATAAAAAAATCTATCTAAAATCAAAACCTAGCATCATATAGAAGATCTCTGGATAAAAACAGGTGCAAAGCAAGGATTTTCCTTTTCCTCAGTATTATTTGACATAGTTCTAACAAGAAAGCGTAAAAAAATATACCTTTATTTCTAAGAATATATTGACTTTCTTATACAATGCTGGGAAAACAGTCAAAGGACTTATTAAGGCAACTGATAGTACAAAAAAGATTGCAGGCCACAAAATAAATCTACAAAACAGCTAATCACGTTTTTAAACAGAAATAACACAACCTAGAAAACAATAAAATAAAAAGAAATTTCATTCAAAATAACTACAAAATGTATTACATTTCTGGAGCTAAATCTAAAAAGTCCTTTAAATATCTGTATAGATATACTTACAAACATTTGTTAAAAAAATAAATATCAACTTAAATGACTATAGGAAGATTAATTGCACATAGTTCATATGTGCCAATATAATAAACATGACAGTATTATGAAAGTTGATTTATAGATTTAGGGCTATACAAATCAAACTATCAAAAAGATACCTTAAAGAGGTAAATGAAATATTTAAGAAAAATTTGTTTGGAGGAAGAAGAAAGCTAGAATATCAGGGGAATTTTTTTAAAGGTAAGAACAAAATAGAAATAGAACCACCAGATTTCAAAATACTTTAGAAAGGAGTAATCATCAAAAACATTTGATTTTGGTTAAAAATAGAAAAGGATATTACAGAATAGACTGGGCAAGAAGAATTTAAAAAACGACACACTGTTCAATAAATACAAAACATAAATTCCTTAGGAAAGAATATCCTACTTGATAAGAAGCATTGGGAAAAAATAATTTGGCATACATTTGATTTAGAAAAATATTTCATACAATATTCCACAATAAATTTAAAATGGTTACCTAATCTGAATATTAAAGATTATAACATACAACAAATTAAAAGACAAGTATCATATATCTTTTGTGATTGGAAATAGAAAGGGAATGTTAATTCTTAGCCAAAAAAGGAATAGAGGTAGCAATAAAAGATAAAATAGAGAATGTTGTTTAGATGAAACTAAAAAGCTTTTGTCTGAACACAATTCACTAGGATAATATCATACACACACATTTATCTTTATATGTGTATATATTTGAGGTGTTCGGGAGGACTAGCACCTCTGGTGTTAGTGTTTCTCAAGCCCTTTCCAGGACTGCTCATCCATCTTTGGTGTCTGCCTGATTCACTCAACTCTCATCTGTGGCTCCAAGCTACATTACATACAGCAGTCACACGCTGGTAAAACCATCTTGGCAGACAGGCTAAAACAGGTTGAACATAACCAACAAGCCTAAAATCTTTGATGAGTTAGGGGGATGTCTACCCCAAACCTGTGAAGACTTCTCCTGGAGGAATGAGCAGATGAGAAGAAATTTTTCCAAAAACTATAAAGGCGGCTGAAGCAGGTGCTAGAGAGTACTTCGAGCTTGGTCAGACATCAAAGATGCTAAGATCATCCACTGCATTCTGGGTCATTGACAGTCATCTTATCTTTTATCTTGACACTGGACTTTGATGACTCTGGAAAAGAAAGTGAGGCTGATGACTTAATGGAACTCTGCCTCACTTAAATCCAATTCACATGTGAGTCAAGACATCACCACATGATGTTCTTGGTCCTTTTCAAAATAAAGGATGGATAACAATATATGTATATACACATTCACCTACATATATTTGTATATGTATATGTGTACATGTATGTATAATACACATGTATATGTGCACATGCACACACATGCATAGACATTTACGGAAATATATAAGCTCAAAAGCCATTACCCAACAGATAAATGGTCAAAGGATATCAACAAATACTTCCTCAAGGAAGAAAGGCAAACTATTAACAACCACATTTAAGAATTCTCTAAATTACTAATAATAATCAAAATATAAATCCAAGCAACTCTGGAGTTTCATCTCACACCCAGAAAATTAGTGAAGATGGTACAAGGTGTAAATAATGTTGAAGGGATTGTCAAGAAATAGGAATGTTAATACATTGTTGATAGAGCTGGAGATGGGTCCAACCATTCTGGAAAGTTATTTAAAATTAAGCTAAGAAAGTGACTAAAATATCCTTATCTTTCAAATATAGATTCCAGTGCCAGACATATACCCCCAAGGAAGGGAATAAAAAAAGATAGTGCTCCCCTGATACCTAAATTTTTATAATAATAGTCTTGTTGCAGCAAAAGATTGGAAACAAAGAAGATATATATTGACTGAGAAATAACTAAACCAAATGTTTTGAATGTATGTAAAGGAATATTACTGCACTGCAATAAATGATAAATATAATAAATGGACAATTGTGGAAAATTTAAATGAACAGATGCCAAGTAAAGAAAGCAGAAAAATAACTACAAAACAAATGGAAAGAACAATGCTAAAACTACCAAAACTGAATGCTGTGAGATTCATGTAGACATTCTTGGCCCCAAAAAAGAGATTGGAGGAGATAACTCCTCTTGTTCCTCTGCAGAAGTGTGTGTGTGTGTGTGTGTGTGTGTGTGTGTGTGTGTGTGTGTGTGTGTGTGCACGTGCGTGTGTATGGGAAGGGATGAGCATGAGATGTTGCATATGATATCAGATAATTGTGCTATGTTTATTTTGCAGAACTTTTAATAATCTTTTCCTTCCTCACTTTTAAAATTCTCCATTTCAATGGATGACTCTCTGGGAAGGGGTGAGAGAAGTAATACAATAAACAAAATCAATAAAATTTACTTTGCAAAAAATACGGGATTTATATATTATGTGTCCAAAAAGCAGAAATGAATTAAATGAGGGGAAGAGGGGGAAATTAAACAAATACAAATTCACCAAAATTTATTAAGCTTCTTTTAATTGTCTGTTTTTAAATTTCCCTCTTTGGATAGGAAGCCCATGACTCTCCAAGAGTTAACTTTAATAGGCAGAGTGAAGCCTATAACCAAAAGGTCTAAATCTCCTTGATCTTTCTTGCTTCTTGGCATAATTTTTCATTAGTGCCTTTTCTGCTTCTACCTTCCATCCTGCGTTCAGGCAGGCAGGCAGGCATTTTGCCTGTCTCTAGGATTCATTGCCCAGATTTCAGTCTTTCCTCTGTCCCTGTACTCAGTAGGGCTTCCCATGTTCTGTAGCTGGAGCAAGCCATTGGGTACCCCACATTCACTACCAAGTGAAATTTCTGACATGCTACAGTACCATCATTATACAGGCCATGCAACCGAGGTGATAAATCTCACTTCATTCCCATTTGGAAGAAGGATCTTCAATTAAGCAAAAATTGATTTTCTAATGATTTTTTTCTATGCTTGTGATTGGTGGATTGTTTGAGCCTGCTCCAACCCCACCATGTAGGGGAAAGAACAATTAAACCCACCGAGTCATCAACAGCAGGACTGTTTTTAAGTGAGTGAATGCAATTTAACGCTTTCATTTTTGGCAAGAGCAGAATCTTATAACCATTACAGGACAGAAAATGGCAGAACTGTTAAAGTGCCAGGTCACTGGGAGGGAAAGAGAAGGAGTGCTCTTCTGATCTTGGAAATCCTTTTATGGCAGCAAGTGACTCCCTCATGCTAATGGCACCAGTGGATGAGAGTCGATGGCATAATGACAAGTTTTTTGGAGCTGTGTGGCATAAGGCTTTACACAGCTGTTATTTTCAAATAACAGGAAGATGGCCTACACTCATGGGTTTTAGCCTTAACATATTTCTGCCACCACAATCAGGGGAAAGGGCAATTGGTCTCTGGGGTAGGAAGGCAACAGATGATATCAATGTCCCCAGTGAGGTCATTGGCCTCTCCTGCATATAAGACTTGCCTGTAGGCAGCTCATAGAAGTCAGAATCTCTATATTATTGTTAGGCTGGTCCATTAAAATATATTAGTTGAGTTGTGTATTTGAGGGAGGAAGGACAAGAGAACCAGCTGATAACTTTCCTGATGAAGAAATGTGACACAGAGAGGAAGGCTGCTTATGTGGGTGCTTTCCTCTGGGTGTCTGTGCTTCTGTTCCCCAGGGTTGTGTGTTTCCCTGTGGAATGTCCTCTGCATTGGGCTATGCTATAAACAGCTTGAGGTCATGAACACAAAACAAACCAAAGGGGGAGGAGCCAAGATGGTGGAGTAGAAAGATACACATATGCTAGCTCTGAACCCACAGCCCATAAAATACCTGTGAAGAAGAACTCCCAACAAATTCGGGAGCAGCAGAAGCTACAGAACAATGGAGTGGAGGAGATTTCTGTTCCAGAGAGACCTGAAAAACTGACACGAAAGGTCCGTCCCACACAGGTCCCAGAGCATAGCCTAGCCCTGCCTTGGCCGAGCAGCACCAAGGGAGGCAGATCTGAGCAGGCTCTAGGGACAGAATCTCCAGCTGCTGGGCAGATCCCTCCACCCACAGACACCAAAGATCAGTGAGAGGGTCTTTTTGGCTCCCCGAGAGAGGAGCAGGGTGTCCCCATAACTCAGGCCCCCTCGGGAGGCAGCAGTGGAGGCAGCAGCAGACAGGGGCTCCCAAAGCAGGCAGGAGCTCGGATCCATTGTCTAAGGTCTCTTCATAAACCCCCTGAGGGAACTAAGCCCCGTGAGGCGGCCCTGCCCCCACCTGAGCACTTGAACTTAATCTCACACTGAATAGCAGCCCTGCCCCCGCCCAAAGCCCTGAGGCTGGGAAGCAGCATTTGAATCTCAGACCCCAAGGGCTAGCTGGGCAGATCTGGAGGTGAGGTGAGTGTGGAGAGGACACTCAGAAGTCAAGTAACTGGCTGGGAAAATGCCCAGAAAAGGTGGGGAAAAAATAAGACCATAGAAGGTTACTTCCTTGGTGAAAAGATATCTCCTCCCTTCCTTTCTGATGAGGAAGAACAATGCTTACCATCAGGGAAAGACATAGAAGTCAAGGCTTCTGTATCCCAATCATCCAAAATAAATATTCAATGGGCTCAGGCCATGGAAGAGCTCAAAAAGGATTTTGAAAATCAAGTTAGAGAGGTGGAGGAAAAACTGGGAAGAGAAATGAGAGAAATGCAAGCGAAGCATGAAAAACAAGTAAACACCCTGCTAAAGGAGACCCAAAAAAATGCTGAAGAAAATAACACCTTGAAAAATAGGCTTACTTAATTGGCAAAAGAGGTTCAAAAAGCCAATGAGGAGAAGAATGCTTTCAAAAGCAGAATTAGCCAAATGGAAAAGGAGGTTCAAAAGCTCATTGAAGAAAAGAGTTCTTTCAAAATTAGAATG
This sequence comes from Notamacropus eugenii, assembly GCF_028372415.1. Classification (NCBI taxonomy): domain Eukaryota; kingdom Metazoa; phylum Chordata; class Mammalia; order Diprotodontia; family Macropodidae; genus Notamacropus; species Notamacropus eugenii. Next base: position 426,160,000 of record NC_092872.1, read on the forward strand.
GAATAGATGGAGGCTAATGACTTTATGAGAAACCAAAAAATCACAAAACAAAACCAAAAGAATGAAAAAATGGAAGATAATGTGAACTATCTCATTGGAAAAACAACAGACCTGGAAAATAGATCCAGGAGAGAAAATTTAAAAATTATGGGACTACCTGAAAGCCATAATCAAAAAAAGAGTCTAGACATCATCTTTCATGAAATTATCAAGGAAAACTGCCCTGAGAGTCTAGAACCAGAGGGCAAAATAAGTATTCAAGGAATCTACCGATCACCACCTGAAAGAGACCCAAAAAGAGAAACTCCTAGGAACATTGTGCCAAATTCCAGAGTTCCCAGGTCAAGGAGAAAATATTGCAAGCAGCTAGAAAGAAACAATTCAAGTATTGTGGAAAATACGATCAGGATAACACAAGATCTAGCAGCTTCTACATTAAGGGATCGAAGGGTGTGGCATATGATATTCCAGAAGTCAAAGGAACTAGGACTAAAACCAAGAATCACCTACCCAGCAAAACTGAGTAGACTACTTCAGAGGGAAAAAAATGGTCTTTCAATGAAATAGAGGACTTTCAAGCATTCTTGATGAAAAGACCAGAGCTGAAAAGAAAATTTGACTTTCAAACACAAGAATCAAGAGAAGCATGAAAAGATAAACAGCAAAGAGAAGTCATAAGGGACTTACTAAAGTTGAACTGTTTACATTCCTACATGGAAAGACAATATTTGTAATTCTTGAAACTTTTCAGTATCTGGGTAGTGGGTGGGATTACACACACACACACGCACACACACGCACAGAGCACAGAGTGAATTGAATAGGATGGGATAATATCTTAAAAAAATGAAATTAAGGGGTGAGAAAGAAACATATTGGGAGGAGAAAGGAAGAAATGGAATGGGGCAAATTATCTCTCATAAAAGAGGCAAGTAAAAAACTTTTTAGTGGAGGGAAAAAAGAGGGGAGGTAAGAGAAAAACATGAAGTTTACTCTCATCATATTCCACTAAAGGAAGGAATAAAATGCGCACTCACTTTGGTATGAAAACTTATCTTACAATACAGGAAAGTGGGGGAGAAGGGGATAAGCAGGGTGGGGTGGATGATGGAAGGGAGGGCAATGGAAGGAGAGAGCAATTAGAAGTCAACACTCTTGGGGAGGGACAGGATCAAAAGAGAGAATAGAAGCAATGGGGGGCAGGATAGGATGGAGGGAAATAGAGTTAGTCTTACACAACACTATTATGGAATTCATTTGCAAAACTACGCAGATATGGCCTATATTGAACTGCTTGCCTTCCAAAGGGAATGGGTGGGGAGGAAGGGATGAAGAGAAGTTGGAACTCAAAGTTTTGGGAACACCTGTAGAGTTCTGTTCTTGCTACTAGGAAATAAGAAATACAGTTGATGGGGTATAGAAAGTTATCTGGCCCTACAGGACCAAAGAGAAGATGGGGACAAGGGAAGGGAGGGATGATAGAAGAGAGGGCAGATTGGTGATAGGGGCAATTAGAATGCTCGGTGTTTTGGGGTGGGGGGAGGGGACAAAAGGGGAGAAAATTTGGAACCCAAAATTTTGTGAAAATGAATGTTACAAGTTAAATAAGTAAATTAAAAAAAAATAAAAACAAACAAACCAAAGGCCAGACAGTAATGACTGTGACATCAAGTGCCTCCTTGAGAGCAGCTTCTAAGTCCCTCTCTCTTCTTTTGGGTGTGCCTTTGTCAGAAGTTTGGGACCCTTGCTTTTAATGACTGTGAGACCCTGACATTTTAAGTCATTTGAGCATCCATGATTTTGTAACCAAAGGTATTTCATCTTCTGATGCAAGCCCTTCATGTCTTAGTATATGGCATCCATGAAGTGCTATGACCAAAAACATCATTATGTTGAAGCAAATCTTCTGGTGGTGAGCCTTTTCACACTCAGCTAGGTTGGTCTTCAAACACAGGCACACAATCTATCATCAGTCTTCTGCTCAGGCTTTCCAGCTTAATAGAATCTGCTGGAGAGCCCTCTTCAATAGTATGGTCTTCAAGGGCTCAAAGACACCTCCCTGCTTAGTAGAAAGAGCTGAAAAGGAAGGAAGGAAGGAAATAAGGAAGAAATGGAAGGAAGGAGAGAAGGGAGAGGAGGAGGGAAGGAAGACGGGACCAGACACTGCACTAAAGTGCTTTACAAATATAATCTCATTTGATCCTCACAGCTCTAGGAAATAGATGTCATATTATCCCCATTTTACAGTTGAGGAAATTGAGGAAGTCAGAGGTTAAATGACTTGCCCAGGGTCACACAGCAAATAAGTGTCTGAGACTGGTTTCCTAATTCTAGACCAGCATTCTGTCCACTATACAACCTAAATAGACAAATTTTAGCAGAGAAGAATGTCCTCACATATTACAAGTCTTCGTTTGTTTCCAAATGTTATGATTGCCCTTCTCTCCAAAATGTGCCATCTGGCTCTAAGGAAACCCTCTAAAGTTATGTTAACATCAAGCCCAAATGTTCATGTATCTGATCCAATCCAATAAATCTTGGAGGGCTAAAGCACTGATCTTCAACAGAGGCTTAAGGTGTGAAAAGTCACTTTACCCCAAGTCAGTTTTCTTATTAAGTCAATTATAAATATAGCACCATTCAGAGAGATTGAGTAGGCTCTTAGTCTGGGGAGGGGGGGGGAAGGAATAGTAGACCTGCTACTAAAATAAATTAGGTAACAGGTATATATTGCATATAGAGGAATTTAGGTAGATCAGTGGATAGAGTGTTGGACGTGGAATCAGAAGGACCTGAGTTCAAATCTTGCCTCAGACACTTACTAGTTGTGGGCAAGTTACAATCTCTGTTTGCCTTAATTCACTGAAAAAGAAAATGGAAAACCACTCTAGTTATCTTTGCCAAGAAAACCCCATGGACAGTATTGGTGTGCTATGGCATGCTAGGAGTCATGAAGAGTCTGACACAACTGAAATACAACATATACTGAATATATATTACATGCCAGGATCTGGGTTACTGAGAGGGAGTTGGGGAAGAAGAAGACACAAAACCTGCTACCAGGGAGTTTACCATCTAGCTTATAAAAGAACATTAATGCCCATTAAAGAAGAGAACAATACAGAATCACAGCATAGTATAGTAGAGAGGAAAGGACTTGGAGTTAAAAGGGCCTGGGCTCTTGTCACAGGGCTATCACTGACTCACTGCATGACCTTGGGCAAGTCAATTAACCTCTCTAAGTTTTAGTCTTCTAAGTAAAAATCAGTGATTGGATTGCATAATCCCTTGGGTTCCAGTTATCCCATTACTGTGTGATCAAACACACACACATACTCAGTCCTAATAACGAGGTTTTTTTGTCAGTCAGAGAAGGATGGCATCAATGTGGGCTTGAACAGGTGGTAACACGTTCATAGAGAAGACTTGAGTCATTGTCTCTGTTATGTATCACCCGAACCACCTCCTACAAGTGGTTCCATAAAATAGCTCATCTGTAAAATATAAGCATTAAGTTAGGCGATCCTTATTTCATTCCTACTCTATATCTATAATCCAGGATGAGCATTCTTTCCACTGAACCACCTACCTACCTCCCAAAAGGGTCTTAGGGGGTCAACAAATAGGATTTTGGAGAGATATTTTACTTTCTATTGACACTGGGGAAGTAAATTGATTTTTACATAAGTATGAGCAATGCAAATTCACGTGAAAGAAAGAGGATACTTTAGCTGACTTGGTGACGATGCTGAGTTCTGGGATAAAGGAGAAAAGATGAAAGAGACAGCTCTTCAATAAATGTCTCAAAAAAGGGTAAAGATTTGGTACTATCCCAGATGGGGTTCTCAGGAAGGGAGGTTTTGTTTAGTGAGCCAGGGAATGCTGAGTGGTTAGTGATACTAACTGAGTTTTGCAAATGATTCAAGCCCTAAGACAGATGACATGCATAAGGTTTATATCCTTTTACCTAATTTTCTACTAGTGATTTAGACTTATCATGAAGATAGGTGACTGTTGGTTCTTGCAATTACCCCTAAGTACTATGGCACTAATGATGCTGGTGATGTCCCTTGGTACTTTCCCCACTATTTGGATTGCACTTTTGGGGGGACTTTTACATTGTTTGATATTTTTATCTTTCTTTTATTTGTACTAAACTCCTCTTCCAACATTGCCTTTACTAAGTGTTTTATGTCACTGAGGTCAAAATTGTTAAATTGCCTTAAGGCAATTTAAGTAGTGGAAGGTGGCCTAGAAGATTTGAATACCCATCCACTAAGAAGTGGTATGTGGTAGAAGCAGCAGCTGTTTTATATAGGTTAGGCTGGTTTCCCTTTAAGGAAATAAGGAGGCTGTCTTCAAGACTTTTTTTAGGTTTAGGGAACTAGAACTTGATCACAGTTTACTTGTAACCTGACACATAAAAATCATATGGGGAGTTGACATGGCAAAGATAGAGTGGAATTATAACTACCCTGAGGGACATCTTTTTGACCCACTTCCCTGTTGAATATGAACAGGGAGAGAAACAATATACATTTGAATTAACAATTAGTAATTATATAATTTTTATTCTATTAAGGAAACACTTTTATTGAATTTTACGGTCCACAAATGTTTTGTTGTGTTGTAATCCCAATCTTAAATCACTGGACAGGCCTGAGTCAGTTGGAGCTAGAATATCATACATAGCCTTATGTTATGCCTGACTTGAAGCCAATAGTCAGGGGATCATATAACGAAATTCGTTCTGTGGCTGCATCTCTAAAGAAATCTTGTGTGTTCTTATCATATAATGGGAAATATCTTGTTGGAGAATGTTCAAGGCTGTTTTTTGCTCTACTGAGTGAAATGCCTTTTTAATATTTTTTTATTAACACATAATAAACACACAGTTTGTTTTTTATGCTCCTCTTGGTTATTTGTGTGACTTGAGATATGGCTTCTATATAGTCACCTGTAGTAAATTGCCAACTCTCTTTCCTTATTTTCATTAAGATGCTCCTAGATATGTATGTGGATCATTCTCATGAAGAATTTATGGGAATGAGTGACATATAGTTAAGTAACTACTGAAGTCCTCTGCATCATTTTTTGGTAAGAATAAAGTCTATGATTTCCACTCCAATCTCCAATTATTTGTGATAATGCTCTTTGAGATATTTCGAAAATCAATCTCTCAAAGCTTTCAAAATTGTGTTGCCTCTAGCACTGCTCTCTTCTGTGAAATTTGTCTGACATCACTACTCTTCTTGTCTTCATCATCTATAGAGCCATTTGTTCATTCAGAACAAAGTCCGCTGAGATGGTAGAGTTCGTATATGACAGTTTCATTATCTTTGATAAGAGAGGGTAAGTGTCTTCTGCCCAAGGTTACATAAGTAATCAAAGAAACTAGTATTCAAATTCAAGTTCTCTGACTCCAAATCAAGGTCTGCTTTTCACTTTTCCATATTTATTCCTATTAACCCATGAATTCTATGAAAGATTATGAAACTGTTGTGTATTTTTAAAAGCTTCCTTCCACTCTCTTGGTACTATACTGTCTGGAAGAAGGAGAAGAAGGTTGGGATGATGGACAAGGGAACCTTGTCCTATCCCCAGAAGTAATGAGAAGCAACTCCAGGAAATATAAATAGCCCCCAAAAGAATTGAAAACACTGATAGATATTTGCAAAGAAATAGGTATATATTCTCAAGCTTACACAATCATGAGAAATACTGATGTGGTCAGCAAACATACTTCCTGGGTGCCTGTGGAGAAAAAGACATCTTACTGTGGGTATATCAGCAAGGACCCCAACATACACAGGAGGGCCTTCTGTACAAGTTCTTAGATATGCTTTTCTAAAAGGGAAGCAACAATCACTTTAATCAAGCACATATATCGTTCGTTTAGTTTAAGGGGAAAAGTCAGCATCCTGAACTTCAGAGAAAATACAAATAGAAATTGCAAACAGAAAGACCAACAGACAGGGCTTCCAATTATCTGACCATAGACGATACATACATCATTCTGTCTGCCTGTGTTTGCCCTTCGTTTTTGAAGAAAACCATGACATTAGAGAAATGATGACATGACTTGCACTTGACTTTGTTTTGAGGGAGGGAGGGCTGTGCAAGTCACCAGCCTCACTTCTCCTCCAGAACCATCTGAATGCAGTGACCAGATATTCATCAGCATGACTGGAGAAGGCTCAGGATGCAATGGAAATAGTTGGCCTATTCAGGCACACACTTAGAGTGAGGTAAAACCCATTCAGTGAATATGCCTATTTAAGAAGTAATCAGAGATTGGCCTCTTTAATGAGCAAAATAAAAACAACAAGTAAATCAAGCTGGGAGTGAAAGAGCCACCGTTACTATTAATAATCACTCTGAAGCCAGGAGGTCCCAGAAAGAGTCATTAAGTGGAGTTTGGGCAGGGATCTATTGTTGTGCAATGTATAGGCTTCAGAGTGCACTGGGTTTAAGGTTTTGGAAAAGAAAGGAAGGAAGGAAGAAGGAAGGAAGGAAGGAAAGAAGGAAGGAAAGAAGAAAGAAAGAAAGAAAGAAAGAAAGAAAGAAAGAAAGAAAGAAAGAAAGAAAGAAAGAAAGAAAGAAAGAAAGAGAAAGAAAGAAAGAGAAAGAAAGAAAGAGAGAGAGAGAGAGAAAGAAAGAAAGAAAGAAAGAAAGAGAGAGAGAGAGAAAGAAAGAAAGAAAGAAAGAAAGAAAGAAAGAAAGAAAGAAAGAAAGAAAGAAAGAAAGAAAGAGAGAAGAGGAAAAGGAAGGGGGGAAACAGAAGGGATCAGCTGAGCTGAATTACTCAACTAGCTGGGTCCCCACTCAGGCAGCTTTGTCTATTCACAGGCCTGTGTTTGTTCTTCATTTCCAAAGAAGGCCATGACATCAAAGAAACAATGACATAACTTGTACTTGACTTTGTTTTGAGTGAGGGAGGCTGTGCAAGGTCACCAGTCTCACTTTCCCCTCCTGAGTCATCTGGATCAAGTGACTAGATATTCATTGAGATGACTTGAGAAGGCCCAGGATTACCAGAGGGAGAAGCACCTACATCTGGGTTTTCAAAGCATGCGTTGGGGAGCTTCTTAAAACAGCTGCCCAGAGTCTCATCTGGCACACAAACCTTCTTCCAAAAAATAATCCCCAAGTAAAACCTCACCTCATAGTGTATATACTCTTTTCAGGGCTGGAGGGCACAACCCTTGTGACCTTGTGCCTCATTAGAAATTAAGAAAAGTTATCCGAGGCCTATTAATGGGCAGAGAATATGTTTAACTCCCCCCCACACACACCATTAACCTTATATAGGGTTACTACATTTCAAACGAGTTTTGATGATGGAGATCAGTTCAGAAATGAGAGGTCAAAGGTGTATTTCTGACCCCTGAGCAAAATTTCATCTCAGATCAGAGGTTAGTTGAAAGAGTAATGAAGAAGAATGGTTTCAGAGAAATTCCTTGATCTGGTCCTACATTAGTCATAGCACAGGGTATCCACAATAGGGAAACTTCGAAATGCTATTGTCTGTGATTGGACTCATGATGGAGAGATATTCTATTCCTCCAACACAGGAAGAGTCTATGCATTTATTGAAGAATTACTTGCTGCGGGCTACAGTGAACTATATAGATAAAATGACACAGACAAGCTAGGCTACCCAGAAAGTCTCTGAACTAACACCATTGGTTGGGAGTTATGGAGGGGAAGATGAACAAGGTCTAGTGCCACCTGCTGGGACCCATGAAGAATTGCAAAAGGCACCAAAGGCTAAGAAATTCTGAGAGGCAACTCAAATCACCCTAAGCAGTGTATGCCTTTAAAAGACTGAACCTATAAAGGGCTTCTCTGGAGAAAAGTTGATCATTAGCAGATGTCAATCATTCTCAGAAAATCAGAGAAGAGATCCATTTGTTTGCTTTGACCTGTGAATATTTTTCTTTCTTTTTTTTTGTTTTTTTTTGTTTTTGTTTTTTTCCCCTTAAATTAAAGGAATAGGTGATGTTACACTAGGTGATGGCTTATAGTTCTAGTCTGGGGCATTGAGCCAGAGAGATAAGAAATCAAGAGAGGGAGACTTATATAATGGATAGAGACTGGTGCTGGTGCAAGGAAAATAAAGTTCCAAATCCTACCTCTGACCAAGAACAACTCACTTAACTTATCTGAGCCCTAGTTTCTTTGTTTATAAATTGAGGGAGCTAAAAGAGGAAATTGCCTCTACCATCCAATCCCTTCCAGCTCTAACTCTCTGATCTCCAGCATCCTTTTTTGTTGTATAAAAACCTCTAACGCAGGAATTCTTAACCTTTTTTGTTTCATGGACACCTTTGGCAGTCTGGTAAAACCTATCTTTCTCAGGGTAATGTTTTAAATTATTGAAGAAAATGCTGAATCTCAGAAATTAATGAAAACAAAAATGTATTTTTTTTCTCATACAAGTTCACGGATCCCCTGAAATCTATAAACAGACCCCTTAAGTCTATGAAGTCTGAGTTAAGAACCTGAGCTCAAACATAAGATTACATTTGTATCACCCTCTGTGACTGGGCTAGTGCTGTGCACCCAGTAGACATTTAATAAATCTTCATAGAATGAATGTAGCTTAAGTTATACCTCTTCCATGAGTCCTTTTCTCATTGTCCCAGTTTACAATAATCTTTTCTTCCTCTCCACTCCTTTAGCACTTACTGTCACTCATGGAGCACTTAGCATGGACTGTCTAGGGTTATTTATGGGTCAGTCATCTTTTGTAGATGCAACCCATTTCCCAAGCAGATACGACTTTTGAGAGGAAGGAGTCAGTCTTAGAACTCAGTGTGTCGCTAGTCATCCCCATGAGGTTCTACACTCAGGAAATGTTAGGACAGTGTTAGTTATTGATAATGGTAAGGATAACATGTAAACAGGGAATTAAATGCCAAAGTAAGGAAGACAAGCCTATGTGAGCTGTCATAAGGTGATATATGGTCAATTGCCAAGTACCCAAAACAGAAAAGGAAAGTTTACAAGACCTTGGGGTGTGAGACAATGAGAAAGGTTTACTGGAAGAACAGGCCATGAACTAGCCCTGGAAAGAGAATTTTAGAGGAAAACAATTCCTCCTTGGAAAGGGCAAAATCCAAATTTTTTTTGTGTGTTTGTCCTTCATTGCTGAAGAAGACCATGCCATCACAGAAACAATGACATGACTTGCACTTGACTTTGTTTTGAGTGAGGGAGGGTTGTGCAGGTCACCAGCCTCACTTCTCCTCCAGAGCCATCTGAATCCAGTGACCAGATATTCAGCAATATGACTGGAGATGACCCAGGATGAGGCAATTGGGGTTAAGTGACTTGCCCAAGGTCACATAGCTAGTAAGTGTGAAGTGTCTGAGGTGAGATTTGAACTCAGGTCTTCCTGACTCCTGCACTGGTATTCTATCCACTGCACCACCTAGCTGCCCCAAAATCCAAATATAGGAATGGAGAAGGAAGTAGTCTCCAGATGATCTGTGACTGTGTAACTGGATGGTTCAGTGACTAGAGCCATGAGTCAGGAAGATTAGTTCAAATCCTGCCTCAGACTTTTACGAACTGTATGAACCTTAATCTCAGTTTCCTCTTCTGTAAAATGAGCATTATAATAGCATCTACTTTAAAAGGTTGTTCTGAGGATTTGAATGAGATAATATATGTGAAGTTCTTTGTAAACTTCAAGGCATTAGATGAATACTACCACTTATTTATTTTTATTAACAATAAGTGAACTGTCTGGATCAGAGGCTCTATATAGGGAAATCATTGGAGATAAGGTTAAAAGTGGTAGGAAAATAATCTGGAAGGGACATGGAAAGCAATGTGATATAGTAAAAAGAGCCTTGAATTTAAAGTCAGATAACCTGGGTTCAAATCTTGGTTGTACTACTTACAATAAGCTTGATTTTTGATGAATTGCTTTACTTCTCTGAGGCAATTTGTTGTTCAGTCCTTTCCTTCTTGTCTGACTCTTTGTGATCCCATTTGGGATTTTCTTGGCAAAGATACTGTAGTGCTTTGCCATTTCTTTCTGCAGCTCATTTTACAAATGAGGAAACTGAGGCAAGCAGAGTTAAGTGACTTGTCCAGGGTCATACAGCTAGGAAGTATTTGAGGTCAGATTTGAACTCAGAAAGATGTCTTCCTGACTCTAGGTCAGGTGCTCTATCCACTGGGCCACCTGGCTGCCAAAGGGAAAGAGAGATTCCTATATCTACTCCCCAGACAATTCTGATTATAGTATGACCTATACCTTTGAACACAGATTGTATAGGTATTGCCAGTTCTGCAATCTATGTTTCCTGTGTGTGATTCTTCTCCTTTCTTCCTGACCAGCTGATGAAATCCCTAAAAAGAAACTGATTCTTTTTTTCTCCTCCTTTCTTCTTCACAGAGCCAGGATTGCTGTGAGCACACTGTAAAGGCTGGTTGGTCCTTTAATGGTGCAAGGGCTTTTGAGGACTCTATGACATAGGTGAGCATTTGTAATTATTAATTGTGACTGAGAAGTTTCTGTTTTCCAGACACATTCTTCCTACACCAAATCATTGTTTCCTCTTAGAAATGATTTCTAAATGTGACCTTTGGGGCCTGTCGATCTGAGCTGCAAAAAAAAGGTCCAGGTAGATTCGATGTGATGGAGCAAGGATCTGAGAACTACTTTGCACTGTGATGGGGCTCACTTTGTTATCCTAGATGTGATTTTAAATTAATCATTAAGAACAAGATCACAAAATTAGATAGAAATAAATAAGAATATAACTTTTCTTCTATCGTTTCTTCCTTTATCCCTTTCTCCTTTTTTACCTCATCCATCACCTACTTTTCCATCTCCTCATCTATCTCCTCCTTTCTTCCTGTTCCATCTCCCCTTTTCTTCCTCATTCATCATCTCCTTCCTCAGTCTCTTCCTCATCCTTTTCATTTCCTCTTCTTTCCTTCTTTTCGTTCTTATCTGTCCTTTGAACTTGGAGAATTCTTTTATCTACTACCCAACTGAGGGCCAATATCACCCACAACAAAAGGAGAGGGTGACCACCCCCAGGCCACCCAGAATGTCAACAGAAGAGTCAAAGTTGGAATAGGGAAATCTTAGGCCAGGGATAAAACAGCTTCATTCCTTTCCCCATCCTCCCCGCTTAAATAAAGGTGGAAACAAAGCCTGACTTTATTAGGTGTGGGGGAAGAGAGACAATATGGGGTTTAATAGAAAAGTAACCGTGCAAGAATTCTATTTAAGCTAAGAACCTCTGTCATTAAATTCCACCTTTTTATTCTGAAGCCCAGGCGTCTGGAATAGCTCAAGTACCAATGGCGACCTTCTGTATTTCTTTTAATTATTCCAATGTAACCTCCTCCTCCAGTCCCACTGTAAGCCCTCAGCTACTTCAAGCAAAGCCATTCTAATGATTTCGATTAAATCCTGGCCTCTCCCCAGCAGAACACAAATTAAAAGCATTACTAGGAGGAGACAAGCTTCAGCGCTTGGAAGTGTTGTTATATAAAGAATGGGGAGAGTTGCCAAAGGCTTGTTGGCATTTCACATGCAGAGGGGGAGGATTAACCCTTTCTTGGGGCTCCACGGTGGAAAAGCAGGCAAGGGCTGCATTTCAGCTTTCCCACTGGAGTCTGCCTTCGCCTCCCACACGTTTTTTCCCCAATTACACTTTCAACCGATTTGCATCAAGGCGAGAAGTTGAAGCTTTATTAAAAACAAAAACAACTCACAAAGCTTTGAGAGAAAGCATCCCTCTCCCCCTCTCTACTACACCATGTTCACATAGGCCTTAAAGGGATATATCTGGGCTGTGAGAGTCCTCCTTTAGCTAAAATAGTGACACCCTCTCCTTCCCTACACCCCATTTGAAAATTGTGCTGACCAATCATAATTGGGGGTTTGGGTGGGGGTGCAGAATTTTACCTCCGTTCTCTTAGGTCTCTGAGAGCCATCAGGAGAAGATGCCCTTGGGGCAGATTCCTGAGTCCACAGGCACACTACCGCATCCTTTGTCCCCCTCAACTTTCTTATCATGTCCTGTTTCAGAGACTAGCTGAGATTTCCTCAGAGCAGTTGCTCAGAGTGGTAATGTCCCCGCAATGCTCTCTCCCTGCCCCCCAGTGATGGCAATATCAATTATACTTATTCATTCTGACAAGCCCAAAGTAAACAGGGACCAATAGACTTTGGCTCCCAATGAAAAAGAGGAAGAAAAATGTCTAAATGGCAAATTGTAAAAGGAGAAAATTATATGGAGATAGGGACTTACAGAATTCTTTAATTAGAAAAAAATCAAAATGACAAACGGGTCTGCTTGTGCCTTGCTTTGAGAGCTGACATAATGTTTCTCCAAGAGCTAGGGAGCCCAACTAAACAGAGCAGGACTTTCTGCCTAAAGGAGACCACATTTTCAAGACTTTTTCTCTCAGCCCAGATTGGGAAAGAGAATAGGGGAAAAGCAGTCCAGTCCCTGGCAGAATGTTGAAAACCATTCTATACAGAACTTGGAAATTATTTAAGTCAACCTTATTTATCAGTCAGTGTCTACTCCCTTTGATTTTACAGAGGAGAAAACTGAGGCCCAGAGACAGAAACTGACTTGATGAAGACCATACAAATAATTAATAGCAGAGCTGAAATTTGAAATGAGCTCTTCTGACTTCCAAAGGCTCTTTCCAGTACAAATCTCCGAGAGGAGCCATTCTGAGGTCAGAACAACCAGGACCCACATCCTAGAGTCATCAAAATCTACCTCTCTGTAGTAGCCCAGTCACTGGCCCTATCCTATCTGTGGCCACACAGAACAAAACTACTCCCTTTTCCATTTGATAACCACTTCAAATAATTAAAGACATCTATTATGAGCCACCATCAACATCAGCACTACCTAAGCCTTCTCTTCTCTAGAGTAAATATCCCAGCTCTTCTATTAATTTTCCTACTTGGTATTTTAGGGATATGTCAAATGTAGTTAACTTCCTGAGGCAAAGGGGGATCCCTAAAGGAAGAATGGATGAATATGAGGTATAATTAGGACTCAAGGGCCAGTGGGGAGCAGCAGAGAAACATACACACACACACACATACACACACACACACACACACATACACACACATACATACACATATATATATATACACACACATATACACACACATACATACACACACACACACACACACACATACACCAGTCTGTTTTTCCCCCCTAAGCCTAGAATGTCCTTCTTCCCCCTTTACCTGTTATATTTCATCAATTACTGCCCAAATCAAATGTGACTTGTCCGATGAAGTATCCCCACCCCAACCCACCACCACCCCTATCGGTAATGACCTTCACCCCCAGATTCCATATGGCACTATGCTTTATGCCTTCCTAAAGTACTGACCATGTAATATTGTGTATTATATTTGTCTTTTTGTCAAGATTTATTTGAAATTTCTTTTAGCTTATTATCAGTGATTTGGAGCAGTCTTTCATATACTTTGAAATAGTTTCTTTTACTCCTCTTAATAACTATGTGTTCATATCCTGTAAAAGCTTGTAATATGGAGAACAGATCTTAGTCGGATCTAGATCTAGGTGTAGCTCCAGATAGATCCAAATCTAGGTCCAGCTCCAGAGAGAGAGATCTAGATCTAGATGTGGATCTATCCAAGATCTTCTGTCCATAGAATTAGATATGCATACAGAATTTTAAGATTTATTAATGATGAGAGGAATCATTGTATAGTAGATAGAGATCTGAAACCTTGAAGCCAGAAAAACCTGTGTTCAGGTCTCATTTTTAAGTTCTTGTTATTTCCTCTATTAGAATGTAAGCTCATTTCAGGTAGAAATTAATTCACTCTGTATCCATGTGTCCCTGAGCCTAGCACACTAAGTGGCACATAATAAGAGATAAATAAATATTTGTTGATTAATTGATTGATACATATTGGCTGGATAATTCACTTAATCTCCCAGTGCTCTAGGCAATTCTCTGACAACTTGCAGGGAATGGTGACCTACATTAGTAAAATAAGCTCCTCGTCAAAATATTCCCAGACCAATGAAACAACAGGTTTAATCCCTATCCCTAAAAGTGTGTTCATTGTCATCAAACTAGAATTCTCTGTTTTATCTTATAGAATTAGTTGCATTATGTCTAGTTTGCCTAAGCACTCTCCCCCTAACTACAATTATGTTCCTTAAACATGGTACTCTGTCTCCTGACTTTGTTTTTTACTGGCTCTCACTGGAGCCTGGCATGTTCTCCTTCCTCACTTCTTCTTCCTCGTTTCTCTGACTTTCTTCAAGACTCAGCTCAAATACTACCTTTTGCATGAAGGCTTTTCTAATACTCCCCAATGCTAGCACCTTCCCTGTGCAATTACCTCCAATTTACACTGCATATATCTCGTAGGTATGTACTTGTTTGCATGTTGTCTCTCCCATTAGCATATGATCTCCTTGGGAACAAGGACCTTTTTTTGCCTTTGTGCATGTATGCGTCCTCAAAGTTTTTCACAGTGCCTGGCACATAATAAACACAGTAATTACTTATTGATTGATCTGATTCCATTCTAATTCTTTTGTTGTGTGACTTTTAATATTAATTTTCCAATTTTATTTTGAGTTTCTTTTGGCATATGGTGTAGGATGTTGTTCTGAACATAATTTCTGCCAAATTGTGTTCTAGCTTTTCCAGAAGGTGATATCAAAAAGAGAATTCTTCCATGCAAATAATTAGTATACTTGAATTTATCTAATGCAGTATTGATGATTTTGATGTTTCCGATCCTTTCTTATATAGTCTGTTCCCCTGATCTACTTCTCATAGGTCTTTTTCAAAAGAATCCTAAGATCTAGGTATACCCCCTCCATCCTATACGTATGCAGTTTATACAGCACATTTGGCTTAATCTTGGAGGTCACATTGTAAATATAACTTATTAGTTGTATTTTGTTTTGTACAAAGGTGATTCAGCCAATGAGAAGGCTATTTGGCCTCTACACACTACCATCCAGTAGCAGGAAAGGCACAAATAATTTGTCCATGCCTCCCTACCAGGAAGCTTTTCAGATTGGCTTGAAGCCACTTACTAAAACTCTGAGCCACTGAAGTCAAGGGAGTACAAAGACTAGCCACTTTTAATTCCTACAGAGATCTCTATTCTACCTCCTTACCCAGTGGAGAGCTCATTTCATTGTGTGCTATGTTTAAAGGAAACCATGCTGTGTTTACAAGCCACCATATTAGCCAGCTCTCTAGGGGGAATGGTGTGAATTACTCCACAAGTCCTGGGCAGGCTTTAACACTGTTTCTCAGCAAGTGGAGGGAGCTCTCTGGTGACAAACTCTTTGGCCACAAATTAATTCTTCAGACAAATGACTAAAATCAATCACTGGGAAGTCTGTCGGCACCAAGCATCCAGGCCAGGTCAAATTGAGAAGTCATCAAAGTTTGTTGCTGGTGATTTTACCTCTATTTTCCATACCTCCTCCTTCCTCTTGCCTTCTTTCAGCCTCTCAGAAAACCAGAGGGTAGTCATCTGTGATGTGTTAGGAAGAGAGATTTAAAATCAAGAGATCTGAGATACAATCTAGTATATTCTGCTTGGTACTTTTGTGACCTTCAGAAAGTCACTTAACATCTGTGGGTCTCATATTCCTCTTCAGAAAAATGAGAGGACTGGACTACTTAACTTGTAAAATCCTTGCCAACTCTTAGTCCCTATGATCACCATATCCTAACCTGTTTTGCAGAAAAGATCTAAAAAACTTTCAGGTTTTTCAATGCCATTGCTTCCTTTTATCTTTATTCTACACTGGAGGAAAAAAAACAAAAAAACACAGGAACTCCATCAGCCACCACCACACCATCCATACGTGGAACCATTGGCTACAAAAAAATGGAGAAGTTTTGAATACTGTGAATAAGTTCACTTACCTTGGCAGTGTACTTTCCAGGGATGGACACATTGACAATGAGGTTGATGCATGCATTGCCAGAACTAGCTCAGTGCTTGGGAGGCTCTGAAGAAAGGTTTGGGAGAGAAGAGGTATTAGACTGACTACCAAACTGAAGGCTACAGAGTCATTGTGCTCACCTCATTGTTATATGCTTGTAAAATATGGACCACTGCCATGCCAAGAAACTGAATCACTTCCATTTGAACCATCTTAGGAAGATTCTGAGGATCACCTGGCAGGATTAGGTACCAGATACTGAAGTCCTTGCTCGAGCTGAACTGACAAGTATTCAAACTCTGCTTCAGAGAGCACAACTCTGATGGGCTGGCCATGCTGTTCAAATGCAAAATGTACGCTTACCAATAAGACTATTTTATGGAGAACTTGCACGGGGCAGGAGATCACATGGTGGCCAGAAGAAATGATACAAGGACAGTCTCAAAGTCTCTCTCAGGAACTTTGGATTTCACTGTGCAACATGGGAGACACTGGCACAGGACCACTCAGCATGACATGCCCACATAAGAAAAGATGCTGTGCTCTTTGAGCAAAGCAAAAATGAGACAGTACAAAGCAAACGCAGGATGTGCAAATTTGGGATATCCACCCCAAATATTCAAATGGACTATCTGTGCTCAACCTGTGGTAGAGCATTCTGAGCTGGTATTGGTCTGATCAGTCACAGTCGGACACGCTGAAATTTCACTTTACAATGGTGATGTCATTTTTGTCCTCTTTGAAGATGTAGGACAACAACCAACCAACATTGGAGGAAAATCGAGGCCCAGGGTTCCCTAAAGACTTGCCCATGATCACAAAACTAATTGAACTGTCTTTACAAAGATGTTGTCTATGAATGGTTTTAGTCTTGGTCCCTTCCCCGTTATACCTCTTCCACTGACAGTCTTTAGGAAGTGAAACTATAAAATAGCTGGCAGCATAGAACTCAAACAAAGAAATCAGTATGGACTTTAAGTGGTTTCAAGAGATATTACACATATTCTGATAAAGTTTCTATTGATTAGTCTGTCCATCCATCTCTTTATCTCTCTTCTCCTCTCCTTTTTTCTTTCTTTCTCTGTCTTTGTCTCTCTCTGTCTCTTCTCTCCTTTGTCTCTCTGTCTTTTTCCATCTCTTTTGGTTCTCTGTCTGTCTCTGGATTTGCTTTTGCATTAACAAGTATTTATCAACAGCCAGCTGTATGTGTAATGATATGTTAGAGGAAATGGAAAGGTCAAACAAAACCTGGCTCCTACTCTGAAGGATCTCATAGTTCAATTCTGATGAGTAGGAAAATCAGCCCTGACTATAGCACAGAGATTGGCAACCTGCTAACTATTTTTGCTGATAATCACTAAATGCACCTTTTCAAAAAGCTACATATAATGAACATGTGTGTACTTGTTCATTTGATGCCAGAAAAAAAAGAGTGGATCAATATCATTTTCACTGTTTAAAAATTTTTGTTATTTTAAGTTAATTTAAATAGGCAGCTACATGCAGTACAATAGAAAGACCAAATAACTCATTTATTGTCTCCAGAACATTCAAGTTTGATACATTCTGTGTAGTCTAGAAAATGAATGGGCTAGAGTGTCCTAAGGAGCTTCTATGACCTTGTCCTATTAGTATATTAGCACCATAAGTCTACTAGATCAGCTAACTGTCACACAGAATCTGGTCCAGAAAAGATGAAATATGGGATGGGATATATTAGAAAATAGAGACAAAAAAGAAAAGAATATTGACAGTAAGACCTGATGAACATTTATTCAGCAAGGACTGAGGAGAGGAGGGCCAACTTGGGTCCCCAGTGAGAATGGTGAATGGGTCTGTCCTGCTGTTCATCCTTCATTCTAAAAAAGGACCAAAGGCATCACAAGGGTGATGTCTTGATTTGCTCGTGAATTGGATTTAAGTGAAGCATAGCATAGTTGAGCAGTCGTTAGCCTTACTCTCTTCTCCAGAGTCACCAAAGTCCACTGGCAAGACAAAAGTCTGGACAACTAACTGGTAGTGATCCAGGATACAGTGGGTGATCTTGGCTTTTGTAAATTAGGTCTTGCTAGGAAGAGGGGAGAGATAGGATGTGAACATGGCAGCACTAGCCTTAGTTATATTGACTTCCAAGGATAGCAATTCGTTCTCCAGGGTACCTGCTTGACTCTGTGGTTGAGCATCGCTGCACATCATTAAAAGAATGTAATGGAGGCTCTTCCCAAAGAGAATTGAGAAACAGGTTCTGAATGCTAGTTATCTTGGTAGAGTGAGCCATTGGCTTCCAAAGGAATTCCCATAAAGCAGATAATACTCACCTGGCTAGTCAAGTTCTGCTGTTTCTACTGAAAGTAGTCTTTCTCTGCAGAGTAATTTGTCCTTCACTGTAGTAAGAGTCTGTGAAAATAGGACCTTTCCCACACTCTATAGAATCTGTTTAGCTAGAAAATAGCAAAGACACAGAAAAGTCGGTCTGCCTCTTGATTGTGGCTGTGAGGTAAGGAGACTGAAGAGAAGGCTGAACCCCTCGACCTTCCTATGTCCCTTCCATATCGTAAAGGTGCCCAGTGATCAGACGATGCTTTGTGGCCTGGATCCAGCAAAATCATTCCCTGCCTGACTTAAGAAAACACTCTCCTGTCTCCATCAATCAGTGGGCTCCAATTCAGAGGCACCTCTCCCCAGGAAGACCCAGATGTTTTATTTATGGGCTGATCTCTTTAAGACAGAAAGGAAGCCATGTCAGACAACACGTCTTGTTTCCTATTATTCATGAGCCCAAGGTACAGTGAGGCTGCAAAAGCAAAATGAGAAAAGCATTCAAACAGATCTTGATGAAATAAACTAATTAGTTTATTATAAACTCCATAATGATGTTAATTGTACAGCCAGGAAATCATGGGGTTTGGGTTTGTGTTTTTGAGCAAGGTATATACTAAGCCATATTTTTGTCAAGGGCAAAACAACCTGATGTGACCAGGCCAGGTGTTGTTGGAACAAGAAGGTGAAACTGGCTTTAGGCAACCAGAGTTTGAATCCCAGACCTGACTTACTGCATGATCTTAGATAATTCTCTTCTCTATACGACTAAACTTCCTCCTATGTAAAATGAATGGATAGTACAGGATGATCATGAAATTTCCTTTCAGACTTAATGTGCTGCAAACTGCTCTGGCCTAGGGTTAGGGTACAGTTTGGGTCTTTGGAATTTAGTTTGGAAAAATGATCTGGTTTTCTCCTTTCCAAACGCTGTCTTGGGCTCTCAGAGTGTCTTGGGTTTTCTTCATTACAGTGAGTCTAGACATTCGGGAAAAGGAAATAATCTAGTGTATACATCCCTGATTTAGCATCATGCAAAAGGAGACTAATTCATTTGGTTGAATTGAGCACTTTTGAAGATGAGATTCCGACATCCATCCTTGATGGAAATCAGGCTCTGAATAAGCTCACCCCGAAGTGCGCCATTGCACTTTAGCCATTGACAGCCCTCCCCACTCTTGGTCCATTCCTTCCCTCATATTGCTTCTACCTCTAAAATAATGATAATAATAATAATACTAATCCAAGCCTCTTTTCAGTATAGCGTGGCAGACCTGCCAATCAACTCAAATTGTGCAAGTCCGAATCTGCAAATGGGAAATGGGACTGAGACACTGGACTCATTTGCATTTGCAAAGTGTGCCAAGGTTTGACCTCCAGTCTCTAGGGCGGCAAGCCTAGTGCATTACAGTGGGTACCCCCCAGGCCCCAAATGAAGAGGTATGCTGAATTTCCCAGCTCTCTCTGCCTGAGCAGTCACACACAACTCCAGACTTGAAAGTAAATGTATAAAACACACTTATGCAAAATGTGCCTATTTTGTATGTGCACACATAATTGTAAAATATATGAAAGGCAGCCATAGTCTAGTGGAAAGAGTGTTGGACTTTGGGTCAAAAGAACTGAGTTCTGGTGTCATCCTGTATACTTACCAGTCCGGTGACTGTAGGCATGTCATTTAAATGTTACGTCTGATTGTCATTTATAAAACAGGAAGAATAATATTTCCATTATGTAATTCAAAGTGTATGTGGGGAAGAGAGGGAGGGTTGTAAAAAGATCATTTCAGAAGCCCTAATCATTGTGCACACTATATATGTTGTATATTTGCACATGGTTGTAATTATAATATGTCATAAGGAATAAAACCTGATCAATATTATACAAGAATTATTAGTAGATTTCTTAAGTTGTCCATCTCCATTTATAATTCCTAAGCTGATTCTAGGTGTTCTCCTCTTATCTTCATTTTCTGAAGTTTATTTAATAGTATATAAACTGTTTTTCATATAAATATATATGCATACACATGTGTTTTTATGTATAGATGCACACATGCATGCACATATACATATACAGCATATAGCAATAATATAAAATATAATTTATAAAAGTATATAATGTATAATATAATATGGGTAGCTAGATGGTACAGTGGAAAGAGTGCTAGGTCTGGAATCCAGAAGACCTGAGTTCCAAGCTGAACTCACACCTTACTAGCTGTGTGATCCTAGGCAACTCACTTAACCCTGTTTGCCTCAGTTTCCTCATCTATAAAATAAGCTAGAGAAGGAAAAGGCAAAATGCTCCAGGGTCTTTGCCAAGAAAATCTTAATGGGGTCATAACGAGTCAGACACAATTGAAATGATTGATCAACAAAATAATATATAATTATATTATATCAATATATAGCATATTAGCATATAACATAAATATATTATAGCATGTGTAACAAATATGTATGCAAGCACATACATATGCACACACATACATATCCTGATCATATATACATCTATATAAACACAATATTATATGTGTGCGGATATGGTTGGTTGGTTGGCTGGTTGTTGTCCTTCGTCTTCAAAGAGGACCAAAATGACGTCACCATTGTAAAGTGAAATTTCAGTGTGTCCAACTGTGCTGGTTACACCAATATGAGCTTGGAATGCTCTACTGCAGGTTGGGCACAGATAGTCCATTTGAATATTTGGGGTGGATATCCCAAATTTGCGCATCCTGCGTTACTTTGTTCTGTCTCAATTCTGCTTTGCTCAAAGAGCACAGCACCTTTCTTATGTGGGCATACCATGCTGAACGGTCCTGTACCAGTGTCTCCCATGTTGCACAGTCAAATCCAAAGTTCTTGAGAGAGACCTTGAGAGTGTCCTTGTATAGCATCTTCTGACTACCATGTGATCGCCTGCCCCATGCAAGTTATCCATAAAATAGTCTTTTTGGTAAGCGTATATTTTGCATTTGAACAACATGGCCAGCCCTTCAGAGTTGCGCTCTCTGAAGCATAGTTTGAATACTTGTCAGTTCAGTTCAAGCAAGGACTTCAGTGTCTGGTACCTTATCATGCCAGGTGATCCCCAAAATCTTCCTAAAACATTCAATGCAGCCTCTGAAGTTGAGATGCAGCAAAGTATGGATCAATTCTCTGCTGCCTATGCTAATTTTGGCCTAATAATTAACACCAAGAAAATACAAGTGCTCCAAAGAACAGCACCACACCATCCATTCATGGAACCATCAGTTACAACAAATGGAGAAGTTTTGAATGCTGCAGATAAGTTCACTTACCTTGGTAGTGTACTTTCCAGGGATGTACACATTGACAATGAGGTTGATGTACACATTGCAAGAGCTGGCTCAGTGTTTGGGAGGCTCCAGAGAAAGGTTTGGGAGAGAAGAGGTATTAGACTGATTACCAAATTGAAGGTCTACAGAGCCATTGTGCTGACCTCATTGTTATATGCTTGTGAAATATGGACAGTCTACCAGCACTATGCCAGGAAACTGAATCACTTCCATTTGAACCGTGTGAATATACATATATATGTATGTATGTATATACATGTGTATATATACATATGTATATTTATGTGTGTATATGTGTATGTGGGTATGTATATATATTCCTATATGTGTGTATATCTATTATCTATCTATCTTATAACTGCTCATTCTTAACAGGACTTTTAGTTGGTTTCTAAAAAGGGTAAGAGATTTTATGTAGATAGATATTAGTGATATTAATAAATAAAATTACATTTAAATTTCTAGAAATATGTTTGAATTTTACAAGTCATATTTCACATAAAGGAATCCCTTCTCTACCTTATACACAGTAAGATCTTAATAATCATTGGTTGTGTTGAATTGGATAGAGTATCCAGACATGTGGACCAGTGCCAGTGCCGGTGCCAGCTTAAATGGGACAATCATTTCATCATAGGAGAAGAGCTAAAAGGGCCCTCAGAGTTCATCTGATCCACCCCCTTCATTTTGCAATTGAGGAAGCTGAAGCCCAGAACACCAGGTGATTCCCCTTGTGTCATCAAGTTGGTTGTCCTCAGAGGAAGGCTGTGTACTCAGGTCCTCTGACTGAAGCCAGTGCTTTTTCTACTACACCTTCATCTTCTTCGTCAGATGTTTAACTGGCCTCCACTCAATAAATCTGGAGAGTTTTTGATGCTTAAAAAATAGAATGCCATTTCTCCTAGACCCGAGTCAGAGCCCACACTCAGTGGCTCATAAGCTCTTACCCCTTCACTCAATGGGGAAGGACACCCATCATGCATGTTTCTTTGGCTGCATGTACTCCCTCCTTGTGGGTCTTTCATTCACGAGTCCCACACATCCCTACTCTTTCCACTGATGGTGTATTTGTGGAACAGTGTGCCCCAGGTTTATACGGGGAATCTTCCAGAGCTACTTTTATTTCTATGTTGGTTCATTAAATGACTTGTTTTTATGTCTCCTTCCTGAAGGGGGTGTAGGGGAAGTAAATGAATTAGCTTATCCCCTTTTGCATCTGCTACCCTGTCTGATTTGGTCTCCACAGAACGAAATACCCTAGGAGGGTACTACCTGATATCTCTCTTCCTCCCCTTCCTGTCTCCTTTTTATGCATTGTCTCCCCTTTTAGGTTGTAAGCTCCTTAAGAACCGGGGCTGTTTTTCTTTATAGTATCCCCAGCACTTAGCATAGTGCCTGATACATAGTAGGCACTTAATAAATGTTAATTGGATTGGGTTAGAGTGAGGGCTCATGAGCTATGATATTTACAAATGAAATTCTCCCTTGAACCTGAGGTAGTCACTCTTAGGGTCCCATGTATGAAAGGGGACATTCCCAGGTGGTACTTGAGAGCTGAGAAAATTCAAATTAGGGAAGAATCATAGTGAGCTGAAGTTCTTCTGGCAAGACCTCCTGAAGGAGGCAAGTAGTAACCTAAATTATACATTAGAGGCAATGTGTAGCACAGTATTGCACATGGTAGTCATTTAGCAAATGCCTTCAATTGAGTGAATAAATGAATTCAGTGAAAAGAACACTGTATTTTTAGTCAGAGGACTGGGTTCAAATCCTTGCTATGCTGATTACTACCTGGGTGACTTTAGACAATTCACTTTACCTCTCTTGGCCCTAGTTCCCCTCTTTGTAACAAAAGAGGTTAGATAAGACCATCCAAAGGTCTTTTACAGACATCAATCCTAGGATTCTGTGAACAAAGTTCTACAAGCTGGCACCAAAGCTATATAGTCCAGGGACTGACAAGCTACACAGCCTGGATTTCAGAGTTGGCATATGGACCAGTCACCCATGGTCTAGAGGCTGGTTGCCTGTACCACACCCTGAATACAACCACCCTAGAAAGATGAACTACAGACAACAGTCTTCGCCTGTCCACCACTCCCATGCATGCTACCAAAAGGCCAGGAGTGGAACTTTAGCACACTACCTTTGAAGGGCTGCTAACCTGTCATCAAGGCTCCTTGATGTGAGCCTTATGGAGAAAGAAGGTATTTGTATATAGTCTTCTATAGGACAGAAGAGGATCTGGAAATCTATTCCAACCTCCCAGGATCTAGTGGGGTCAGGCCATGGCAATAAGCCCTGAGTCCTGGGGGTTGGGGAGAAGGGTGGGTGAGTGCCATGTCTGCCCCAGGGTAGAGCTTGGAATATCCTTGGGAAGCACTTTCCTCTGGCCGTGGCAGCTCTATCATTAGCAGATTGACAGGTATTTATCTTGAACTTCACCTGCTGTGTTAATGAGTATGTATGTGTGGAGGTAATGGCAGGCCTGCTAGACCAGGAAAAGGCACGGATGGGCCAGTGGGAGGGAGCATGCTTTGCAAAATGCTAACTTCCTCTCTGGCTCACAGAAAAAGGAATGAGGCCTGGCCCTGAGCAGTCTCTTCATTTAGCACCATTAAGTCTTTACAAGTCTTTAATTTAGCTCATTTCAGATCATTTTGCTACTCATTCAGTCCCACTTGGGGAACACTTCCTTCTCTTGTCTTTTGTGCTTATGATGAGCACAGGCCAGGGACTCCAGGAGGCAGCAGCTGGCAGATTTAGCCCACTGTCTCCTGGGCACTTGGCCTTTCTCTGCATAGTCCTTGTCTTGCTAAGCAGAGAAAAACAGAAACACAAAAATGGAGATATTTTTAGAGCCATGGAATCCTATCCCTGCATTTCATAGGTGAGGGAACTTAGGCCCAGAGTTGGGAAGCATCTTGTCTAAGGTCACAAAGATATCAGGAAGGTAAACTTCTTGAGGGTAAGGTTCTGTTGTTAGATCCCCGATGCTTAGACTGGGGCTTGACATAAGCACTGACTGAATGCTTATTAATGGATGGAGTGATTGAAAGTGGCAGAACCAGGAATTCAAACCCAGGTCTTCTGACTCCAAGGTCACTCATTCCTTGCATTAGACTAACCTTTCCTTTGTTCCCATTCTTTGCTGTACCTGCTCTAACTGAACATATATGAGTTTCTATGTGTAATCAGAACATGAGTATCAGCTACAGCTATATCTTGTACTGTGAAGAAATAGGGCAGTATATGAATCCTATGTGAACAGATGTCAACTGCTGCTTGGAGAATACTGGGAAAAACATAATCTAAGTTTGGATGACCCTGAACTTCCTCCCCTAGCCAGATCTAACACCTAGAATAGCTAGTATACTGAGAACAGATGCAAGAAAATGGGGGGGAGGGGAAGAGGTGGCTCCATATTTTGCTTTTGTTTCTCCTTCCCCCCACCCCAAAAAGGTTAAATGGATTAAGTCACCAGTCAATAAACCTTTATCAAGGACCACCTATGTGGCACTTATGCTAAGGCACTGTGCTAATTACTGGGGATACCAAAAAAAAGATGTCAGTACTTGCTCTCAAAGAGCTCATGATCTAATGGGGGAAGACAATATCCTACCAGGGGATTTTGCAGAACTCCAGAGGAGTACCACTGGATGGGAAATAAGAAGTGATTGACCTGGGGGTCCCTCTTCAATAGAGGTTCTGGGAGGAGCTCTCTACCTCTAATCACAAGGTTAAGGGATAATCCAGTCAACCTCTCAGACATTGACCAATGTCATAAGTACAAAATATCGGTTCTACAGATTGAGCAACTGGTTGCCTATTCCCTTCAGCAAATAAACTCGATTCAATTCAATTTCACAAACATTTATTAGGCATTCACTATGTAAGTACCAATCCACTGAATTGTTCTGTTGACTCATGTATACGGACAGACCAAACATAAGAACCCATAATGGAACAGGAGGAGGGTTGACTGCATAGAATTTGGGAAACTGTGCAGGCAGAAATCCCAACAAAAACTCCCATCTTTTGAACACAAATATTTTCCCAGCAGTGTTAGCCAACCACTATTCTTGAAATATCTCAACCTCCAAAGAACCAAAGTTGTGAAGATCTCAAAGGTCATCAAAGTGGTGCAGGGGTGGTTGAAGTAGGCTGTTTTATATTTCCACTGATGAGCTGCAGATAAGAGATGGAGATTATGGAGATTATTGAGGTAGGGATGGATATAGAGAGGGACTATTATTGAAGAAATACTTGAGTAGAAAAAAGAGATAGACAGGTTATTGAATGACAGAGGGATTCTACATGGATAACTCCAGTGTAGCTTATTATCCAAAAACCTAGTGGAAGGTCTCTAGGGCATTAGGCATTTTCTCTGTGGTGGATCTACAGGTGGCCACAGTACAAGGCTTGCACAATACAAGGAGATGTGAATGGTTTGAAAACTATACCAATGAAGTAAGTGCCCACATTGGTATGATCATGAAACTATTGACATATTGAAATAAGTGCTATATAGAGGACTTTGCATTCAATATTGAGCCTACAAAAATGAAGAATTGCACAGTTCTTTTGTGCTCCTCAGCATAAAAGCTTACCTTACTTCAGGAAGGATGGAGGAACAGATATGACAATCAATTTATAAACACATGTAAAACAAGATTGAGAATGATGAGGACAAAAGAGAGATGAGGGGAAAGTGATCTTTAAGACCACTATGATAGAAATTACTCTCCTATAAGCAGTGGAGAATATGTCAGCAAGTCATTAAGCATTTATTAAATGTCTACCATGTGTCAGGCATTGTGCTAAGCATTGGAGATACATTGAAAAGCAAAACAAAAACAGAAACAGTCCTGCTCTTGAGGAACTCACAGTCTAATAGGGGAGAAAAAAATTATGTATGAACAAACTACACACGTATATGTGTGTGCATATGTGTGTATATATAAACATACTTGCATGCACATACACATATAAATACATATATATGATACATACATATATGATAAATTAGAGATAATAGAGAGAAGGTACTAGCCATTAAGGATCAAGTAAAACTTCCTGCAGAAGTTGGGATTTTAGCTAAGACTCCAAGGTCAGAAGACAGAAAAGAGGAAGGAGAGTATGCTAGGTATGGGGAATAGACAATAAAAATGAAGGAGAAATTAACCTGTCAGATGCTTTGACTTTAAGAAGATTGATTTACCAGTGGAGGATGGATCAGAGTGGGGAGAGGCTTAAGGTTGGGAGACCAACCAGCAGATTATTGTGATGGTCTGGGCTGTCTATTAACAGATTAAACAGTTAAAAATATTAGATGTACTCATAGGGTTATGAAGACCAAAGGATAAAATATAGACAAAGACCTTAAAAAAAACACCTTTTGAAAATATATTTAATAGGAATGTATGTGTAGACCCTATATAAAACTGTATGCCTTCTCAGGGAGGGAGCATGGAAGTAGCTGGGGAAAGAGGGGAAGAAGGTGAAAAATCTAAGATATATGGAAGCTATTGTGAAACACTGAAAACAAAATAATTTTTAAAAAATAATTAATTAATTAAAAACACCTTCAAGCTCTATTATATGTTGACCATTATTAATATTAGACACATATTGAAATCCCTCAGCCATTACCAACATGATCATGGTCACAATTGTCATCATTTTCTTCCTTCCTCTTTTCTTTACTTCTTCCTCTCCTTCTCCCCTCCCTCCTCATCCCTTAGAGTTGCAAGTGCTTTACTCTTAATAAACCATTTTTCTATCTAATGTTTCAGTGGTTCCTCGTAACCATCTTGAAAAGGAGTGGAGCAGAGATCATTCCTCCACTTTATCGATGAGAAAATCAAGGCTCAGAGAGGGAATTAATGTCTGGTCAAAAGTCACAAAGCAAACAAAATGGCAGAAATAAGACTAAACTCTGTGTTTTCTTGTGACTTCTGAGATCAAATTCTCATTACAATCATCTGAATATAATCTCTACTTTTAGGCTGAGCATCCATCCATTCACTCATTCACTCATCACTATAACTGAATTGTGAGCGTGCACATGCACATGAATGTGAGCACATGCACATGCATACATATATACACACAAACACACACACACAAACACATACCTAGAATACTGTTTTGACAATTTCAAAAGCTATTGGTTGGAGACCCGATGGAGGACTATAGACTGGGACCCAGCTGAAATCTCCCAACATTCCCCTCCAAACAGCTTCAAAATAAAGCCTTAAATCAAATTTTGGAGTGGCAAAGTCAACAAAAGATCAGAGGGAGACATTTTTGCACTTTAGGAAGTTGGCTAGAGGGGTCTGTAACACTGGGTTGGACATAGATCTGGAATACAGAAGGAGCCACAGTGGTAGGCCTTAGAGGCAGCAGTAATAGCAACATCAGCTTTTGGAATTCTCAGCCCAGAGACAGTAAGGGATCATACAACTGGTCAGAAGGACCAGGGAACCTCTGGTTGGTGCTGGCTGCAGCTGATGTTCAAGGGCAGCACTATTTCCCACGAGCAATTCTGGGTAGCAATTCTAAGACAGAGGAACATTTCTCCTCTGGTCATAGGAGATCAGAGACCCTAGTCACAGTTCCAGGGATCAGAGGAAGATCAGTACTTACAGTTGCAGGGATCAGAGGCCCTTCCTGAGTAAAGACAAAAGAACAACAGAGATCACAATTCTCCCGAGACCACACCACCTTGGAAGCACTTGAGACTTTCAGATCCCCCAGAAGTAACTCCAAAAACTACAGCATGAAAAAGTCTGAAGCTTACTTAGCACAGTGCTTCCCCAACCTCAGATGAGCAGAGCCTGACTTAAACATAAAATTCAAAGTGAAGAAATAGGC
The DNA here is from genome assembly GCF_028372415.1 of Notamacropus eugenii. NCBI lineage: Eukaryota > Metazoa > Chordata > Mammalia > Diprotodontia > Macropodidae > Notamacropus > Notamacropus eugenii. Next base: position 426,188,485 of record NC_092872.1, read on the forward strand.
TGGGAAAGTGAGCAGACAACAAAAGAAGAACTTGACCAGAAAATGTTACTATGATGGTGGGGAATAATAAGACACAAATTTGAAAGAAGTCAGGAATGTGAAAACAGTTACAAATTAAGTCTTAAAGAAAAATGGTAATTTGACCCAAGACCAGAAAAAATTCCGGGAAGAGTTAACAAAAAAAAAGAAGAGTGGTAGAGGAAAATCTAGAGAAAAAATAAGGGTGATGCAATAAAATTATGAAAAAACACAATTAATATCTTGATAAAAGAGGCACAAAAAATACTGAAGAAAAGAATTCTTTTAAAAGGAGAGTTGGCCAAATGGAAAAAGAGGAACAAAAGTTCACTAAATAAAATATTCCTTAAAAATTAGAACTGAGCAAGTAGAAGCTGACTCCATGAAACTTCAAAATACAATCGAAGTCAAAAGAATGAGGGAAAAATGGAAAAAAAAAAAAAAAGGTGAAATAACTCATTTGAAAAACAAGTGACATGGAAAATAGATTGAAGAGAGATAATTTGGGAATTCTTGGCCTACCTGAAAGCCATCATCAGTTAAAGAATGGCTGAACAATTTGTGGTTTATGATTGTGATGAAGTACTGTTGTGCGATGAGAAATGATGGCAGAGGGGAGGTGGCAGTTTCTGTGGAAAAAAAGGAAAACATGGCAAGATCTACATAAACTGATGCAAAGTAATGTGAGGAGAACCACAAGATCATTTTACACAGTAAAATCAATGTTGTAATGATGATCAACTGTGAAAGAATTGGACACTGATGAATGCAGTGATCCAAAACAATCCCAAAGGTCTCATGATGGAAAAATGCTATCCAACTTCAGAGAGAAAACCGATGAACACTGAGTGCAAATTGAAATATTTTCTTTCTTTTTTTCTTTTCTTTGCAATATGGCTAATATGGAAATATTTTTGCATTATGTCACATGTATAAATGATATCATACAGTTTGCCTTCTCAGGAAGTGAGGAAGATGTGGGAGGAAGACAGAATCTGCAACTCAAAATTTAAAAAGAAAAAAATTTAAAAATAAATATAAAAATGCTAATTTTTTAAAAGTATCTGACATGTTTTCTGTCTTGTTAGGTAATTTTTTTCTTAAAAAATATTTTTACAATTTTATTTTGTTTTAAGAATAACATTTTCTCCACTACCAATATTATTATATAACTAGAAATATTTGTAATAAAGTATAGTTTAACAAACAAAAAAATTGTTGTACTGTAATGCATTTTATTTTCTTATATCCTATTGTGTTATATTATATAAAATAATATAGTCTCATATTGTACTGTAAATAACCTGGACCTTACCTGAACAGAGTATTTGACAATTGACTATTGAATGAAATGTAATTACGTACAGAATGCCTTGCTAGACTAGGTATTGAGTGATACAAAGATGTTGGGTGCTTACAATCTGATACTAACAGGGGGCAGAGAGTCAGGATCACAAGATTAATTGATTCAGAAGCTAAAAGAGATCTCAGAACCTCCTCATTTTATGGAATTGGAGAGAGGGGAAGGGATCTGCAAAAGATCACTAAGGCAAATAAGTAGCAGAGCCCTTCTTATACCATCACATTGCTAGGAAGAGTTCAGAGATAAGTTGCTCTTAGAATAATTCTGCCTAAAAGGTCCTGGGAAGCTCCAATGAGACATGAAGTCCATGAGCACTTTGGGAAGGAGCGGGTGGAGAAGTCGCAGCCTTACTACCTATATATCCAATTTCTTTTTAGAGTAACTTTTATTGATATATTTTGCTATCACCTAAATTTCATCCTATATAGCTCTCTCTGTCCCCCCAGTCATCCCATATAACAAAGAATTTTTTTAAGAAAAAGAAAGAAAAAAAATCATCAAAACCAATTGATACATAAGAAAAAAATCCTGAAAATATATGCTATATTCCACAGATGTATCCTTTTCCCTCTCCCCACATCTTCAAAAGGAGAAGAGTCTTTTCCTATCTCCTCTCTGGGGCCAATCCTGTTCTTTGTCATTTTATAGCATTCACTTTTGATTGTTTTATGTTTGTTATTCTTTCCATTTACATTGTTACAAGTTTAATATCATTTCCTTGATTCTATTTTCTTCACTCTGCATCAGTTTATGTAAGTCTTCCCATGTTTCTTCATAATCATCGTTCACTATAGCACAATAATATTCCACTCATTTCATGTACCATAAGTTGTTTAGCTGTACCCCAATCTGTAGACATGTGCGAGCCTTATTTCCAGTTCTCAGCTATCACAAAAAAATGCTGCTATAAATATTTGGATTTATTTAGGGCCTTTGTTTTACCAGTGACTTCCTTGGGGTATATGCCTAGTAGAGGAATCTCTGGGTCAGAGGGTATTGCAATTTTAGTCACTTCATTAGCATAATTACAAATTGTGTTCCAGAACAGTTGTTCTAATTCATAGTTCCACCCACAAGTATGTACCCAATTTTGCTGTACTTATAGATACACTCTAGCTTGAACACTTCTTCAGTAATTCCTTTTTTCCTAATCTGAAAGTTCATAAATCAATTTGCAAGTTTCCAGTATTTTGACCGTTTGTAGAGAGCCTGGAACCTAGGGTTTCTGCTCTAGAACACTTGAGTGACTTGAGAAGAGGCTCTCTCTACCCCCTCTATTCTAAGATGTTTATAAACAGAGTTCCAACTATGATCACTGGGTTGTGTGTAATAAAGAGTGCAGGTATATCCAGCAGTTTGTCACTACTGAGGAAGCTCATAGAAAAATCTAGAATGGTAATTGAACAAGGACACGGAATAGTTGGAGGGACAGTACAGGAGGATCAGACTAAGACACAAGTCTGACTCAAGAGCCACAGGAGACAGCAGAATCTAGAAACCAAGAAGATCAAAAGCCCAAAGTCAGAAATCATGGCTCAGGTAAAGTGAAAGATGGCCCTAGACTGAAGTAAGAGGGGAATAAATTTGCTAACCTCACTCATCTGGGTTTTTTTTTTTCCTCTTTCTACCCTGGTAAGAGTCATTCCTAAGAGGATGGGAATGAAAGCTTGAAGGTCACTGACAACAGGCAAGGAAAGAATGCAGAGTTCTTACTGGAGGCAATTCCTGATATGTCATTATAATGATATTTGGTAAAATAGAATTCCACTGGTGTTAAGTTGGTAAGAGCTTTAACCAGGAAACTTCCCCAGAAAAATTTTTTTGATAGCACTGAGGATTTCTATGGTGGCAAGCAATATAGATGCCTCTGAAAGTTCAAAATGGAAAGCACCTTAGAATATAGAGCATAGAAATGAAGACTGCATTCCAAGAGACTTTAGGACAGGTAATGTCAGAGGAGATAGTGAACACAGAGTTAGAGCTGGAAAGAACCTTAAGACAGTGCAATTTAGTGGAAAGACCACCTGATTTGGAATCTGAGGACTTGGAATTGAATTCTGGATCTGCTCTTAATCCTAGTATAAACTTGAGCAGGTCATTTCCCCTCTGAGGACCCTCATTTGGAAGATAAGGAGCTTTGGCTAAATTATCTCCAAGATGACTCCAACTTCAAACCTATACACATAGACCAACGTATCGGAGCTAGGAAAGACTTTCAACACTCTTCACAGAGGAGAAAACTGGGACTCAGAAAGATGAACTAATGAAGAACTGGGGGTCTTCTGACTCTCGATCCAGTAACCTTTTAAGAAGATTCAACAAATTGATCTGGTCACCTCCCCCTGATAAACCTGACACTTCCTTCTAAATGGCATTTGTCCAAATGTGATTTTACTAGATTCAGATAAGTCCAATCTGAGAGGGATATAGTGGGCTGAACTCGAATGAAGAAGGTCAGTCCTTGGCTGAACTATTTATATTTGTCATCTATCTATTCTACTACTGCGAAGGTATAGTTTTTCCACACCAGCCCTAGAGGTAGTCATTATAAGTATCCCATGCTCATGTCAAAGAGAAAGAAGAGTCTCCTATAAAAATAGTTGTGTCAAATGGAAAGAATCAGGCTTGTGGATAAGGAAAAAGGAAACATGAGATTGAGAATGTGGGGAGAAGACATTCTCAAGCTGTGGGCAGGGTTTATAGCAACTGCTGCTACATTCTTTCCTGAACTTGACATCCCTCTGCTACCCGAAGATTGATTATGTGCAAACAGGTTTAGTAACAATTGGCACGAGTTTTAGCAAAATCCACTGCAGTGAAAGTCATTATAATTGTTTCTGAGCACAAACCACATGCACTCTGTGACCTCCTAACCCCCCAAAGGCCCTGAAGTCTTGTTGGAGGCACACACAGCTTTTCACTCAGAGAAGCCTGGGACTGTACGCTAATGGATCTCCAGCCTGGGAAAGACAGGGAAGGGAAATGGACCTGTTCTAGAGATACAGGCTTCTCTTGGAGAGTAGAGACTGTGTTTTATAGATATACCTGTGTGTCCCTGGCCCTGCCCAGATCAGTCCTTTTTCTCCTCACTAATCACTTCCATACAAAGTAGTGCACACTCAAGAGATATTCGCTTGATATGTTTGTTATCTAAGCAATGGAAAAAATGCTGAACTTGGAGTTGCAGGACCAAAGTTCCAATCTCAGTTATGCCATTTTCCACCCAAGTGACACTGGGTACATCACTTCCCCTCTCTGGGCCTCCTTTCCCTCATCTACAAAATGAGGGGCTTGTATTAGATGACCTCTAAGGCACTTTCTAGTTTAAATCTATGACTTTTCCTATCTAAAGTTCTAGAAACAAAAGGACTTCAGCTACTCTCTTGAAATTTTCAAGTATTCAAGTCTCAACAAACAGGACCCCAAGGTAATTTTAAGTGGATTGCCCTTATTAATTGTGTGTGTGTGTGTGTGTGTGTGTTAACAAACTGGAGATTCTCAACAGGGAGGCATCCTACAGAATGTTTGAGCTGAGTATAGCAGTTTTTCCGCCATCGCATTGTGTCCCATCCCACCATGTCTACCATCATCATCATGACCTCTACCACCACACCTACACACACACACACACACACACACACACACACACACACACCTCCCTTGTGTCTTGTAGCTAAGGTCAGATGATCAGGCTCTTCCTGTAGATAATGAAGACAGGGGAAAAAAAGTGTCTCTATAACCCACTTAAATATTATTTCTTCTATAAAAATACGTTATATTAATACAGATGTGCATCTCTCTACTTCCATTAAAATTCTGTGGAAAATTCCTTGGAGGTTCTCTTTATTTCTAAAAGGTTATGCTACAGAATAACAATTTGGGTAGGTCCAGTATGAACTGTTTTGAGTTCTTGGTTATAAACAGTATATTCGGAGAGACTTCTCAGCATAGGTTGGCCAGCAACTGATTGTTTGCTTGTTTTTCTGTTTGTTTTGTCCATAGTAATTCATGAAGCTATCTACTATGATATGCACTAGTGAAAAGAATACCCATTTGAATGAAATCATAGATCCTTGAACTACGCACCTATCAAACAAAACACTTTCTATGTTTGCATATAGAAAATAACATTTGGAGAAAGATTTTTAAAAATTTTAATACCTAGGCACATGTATGAGATTTCTGAACAAATTAATTGTTCATTTTAGCCTTTTTAGTTTCTTTCTCCTGATGCATTGAACGCCCTATTATTCCTTAATGATCTGTCCAGTGATTGGTCTGATCTCTTCTCTGCACCTTTGTTAGGACTGGCTTATATCTTTATCCAGTCCCTTCCAAGGAAAGTTTGTCTTTTCAGTTCATCCTTTCACCTTCTGACAGCAATAAACCCCTCAATTCATCATTAATGTAAAGGAGGCGGTTGTTAACTATGATTCTCATCTTCCACAAAAAAAAAAAAAATGGTGACCTGAATGAAAAGGTAGGTTCTAGACATTGTTAACAATATTATTCTCTCCCTTAATTTGTCCCTCTTTTTTAAAATAAGCATCTTCAATCTATAAGGTCAGAGGCCTCAAGTTTTTAGAACTGTATATCCTTGCTTTGAACAGAATTTGCTAAAACAAAAAAAAAAAGGGGGACTTTTCCCTCTTCTCTTGATCTCTTATATCTCTCACTCCAATGGAGTCCCAAATGAACAGGAATCAGAGTATCTTCCTAGACAACTGACATGCAAATAAACTCCTTAGTAAGTGTAGATATGTTTTTCACTCCTGGGAAAAGGGCAGTCCTACCTGACTTGATTTACGTGACTTAAGCATTGTAGCAAAGTCTAGAGCTAAAAAGGACCTTAGAGATTATTTAGTCCAACCCCCTAATTTTATAGATGAGGAAACTGAGGCCCAAAGAAGGGAAGTAAATTAACCAAGGTCACATAGGTAGTAAGTAGAAGAGCCAGGAATACAATCCAAGTTTTCCATCTCCAGATTCATGTTCTTTCCAATACGCCCCACCCACCAACCTCCCTATGGTAGGGAGGAGGGGGAGGAAAGGGTTGAGGAAGTAAAGGGTTAAAGGGGAAGCATTTAGTGAACTTTCTGACAGTTAACTGACGAAGATTCATACAGCAGCATAAACTTGACTGTCTTGGGTTCCTGCAAATTATTATTTTTGTTATACTTTTTTTTTCCCCTTCATTTCCTACTGATATCATCTCAGTTCATTTAATGGAAGAAGAAATGTTTGTCTATACCTGGAATATTAAATAATATTCTGAGGAAATTCAAATGTTCTCTCTGGTCCAGTTCACCTTTTGAACTCCTACCTATCATTTAAAGTCCAATAAAAATACCGCTTTGATTAATCCAACATTGATTCCCCCAACAGAAATAAATTTATTCCTCAGAGCTCCCTTTTTTTGCATCTCTTTAATGCACTTACCTAACTTTGGGTTTTATTCCTCACCCTACCCCTATTCCCAACATGGTTTCTTTCATACCCAGCTCAAACATCAACTTCTGTAGAAGTCCTTTTCTGATCCTGAGTGGGGTATTATTTTAATCTATTTCTTTAAAAAAAAAAAACCTGTCTTAATTTCTGGAAATATTGGTTTTGAATGGAGGTTAACCCCATTTACAAAGCAATTTCTTTGCAAATGTTCTAGAATGATATGTGTGACATTATCTCCCAATGCCTTGGGTCCAAGGGAGTGGGATAGGTACCATCTGCAAAGCAGTGTTTTCATGGGATTGAAGATGTTCTACATGATTCTATCTATTCTCCCTGCTTCTTGGGGGGATGATGGTGGTGGTACAGGAGAGTACTGTTAGGAAATAGCCAGCACATGCTCTGTGAATAGCAGGGGCCCTCTTTATAAAACCAAGATCTCTGAACTCCACAATAGCTATAATCTAAAGACCATCTAGTTCAACCTAGCAACAAGGAATCCCTTGCATGGCAATCCTCTAGGTCATCATTTAGTCTCTGATTGAAAACCACTAGTGACAGAACTCTTAGTACTTCATAAGGTAGATGACTCCATGCCAAATGACTTTTCTTCTTTGCTCTGTAGTATGAATTGATTTCAGGGACTATGTACCCTCATGAAGTCTGTGAAGCTGTGTAATTTTCATCTATTCTTAAGAGCATCCATCTTACTCTAGAATTTAAAAAAAAAAATTAGTCTACAGTATGTGAAATTGGAATGGAAGAAGAGAGCAATGCCTAGTAGAAAGAATGAGACAAAAGTTCAATCAATCAATAATCAATCCATACTTATTATGTACCTACTATGTGTCAGCACTGTGCTGTGTTAATGTCACAGGAAAAAAACCTGGAAATTTTCAATGACACTGAGTTAAATATGCGTAAAGAATGTGAACTAGCACTTAACATGTGACTAGAATCTTAGATTCCATTAATAGAAGCAGAAAACAAGGTAGGTCATGTTTCTACTAAAATTTTTACACATTTAGAGGATAGTATTCTATTCTGAGGTCACATTTTAGGAAAGATATTGACAAGTTGAAGAGTATCCACAGGATGGTGACTAAGATGGTAAAAAAAAAGCTTTAAGGTCATGTTATTTGAAGATCCTTAGAAGGAAGGAGGAATGTTTGGCCTAATAAGCATTTATTAAGCACCTACTATGTGCCAGTACCATGTTAAGTGCTAACTTCACAAGAAAAAAACCTAGGATTGTTTGATGACTCTGAGTTACATATAAGTGAATAATGTGAAGGACATTATAACTATCTTCACATATCTGAAGCACTGACATTAATTCTTTTTGGACTTACAGGGACATGCTAAGAATAATGGAAGAAAGACACAGAGAAATGGGTATCAGCTCCTTGTAAAGAAAAAACATCCTAACAAATGGAGCTATCCAAAAGTAGATTGGCCTGCCTCAGTAGGCAGTGAATTCCCCGTCACTGAAGGTCCTCGAGCAGTCTGAATGATCACTCATTGGATTCTTGTTTAGGTAGAGGGTGGAATAGATGACTTTTCAGCTCCCATTCAGCTTCAAATCTAATCTATGTACTGCTAAAGCAAAATCTGGAGTGAGGGTAAGGGTGGGGACACAGTCAAATAAGCCAAGCACAAAGAGAACTCAAAGACCCAAAACTCAAAAGGTCGCTTGGATAACATCTACAACAAGAAATAGAAAGTATTGACCCCAATAGGACCCATTTCTTAAAGGTCATAGACAAAGACCTGGCAGTTGACTAGGAATCATAGCTGTTCAAATAATTTGAAACAAACCACAAACTCCACATTCCCCAGATCCAGAACTAGAATTGACTGAAAACAAAGGGGACATGACTTGCCAGCCAGAAGGAAGCTCTCTGTAATAGGCCATTTAAGAAATCAGGCCCAGTTAGCATCTTGGTTTGACCAGTCCAGGGGTCTCCCAGAATCCTCTAGGGCAGCATTGTTGTTTCAGTTTTATAAGAGGGAAATGCCAGAGAAACAGGGTTTATAGTGGCAAGATCCCTGAACTTGGAATCAAAAGGTTGGACTTTGAATCTTTTGCTACATTCTAGTTGTGGAATGTTGGACAAGAATCTTCCCCTCTCTGACACTAATCTGTATATTGAAGAAATTAAGCTAAAATTCTGTCTGGAGTGAAGCAGCTGGAAAGGTTTTTAGTCACTTATGGATGTCCAGAAGTTTTTGCAATGTGGGGCCCCATTAACTTCCCAGAGCTGTAAGATCATAAATTTAGAGCTGGAACGGACCTTAAAGGTCATCTTGTTTAACTTCTTCATCTTATGAATGAGGAAACAGAGGCCCAGAAGGGAAGGAAGGAAATACACATTTATAAAGCACTTATTTCAGGAGTTGTGTTAATATAAATATTATCTCATTTAATCCTAACAATCCTAGGAGGTAGCTGCTATTATTATCTTCATTTTATAGTTCAGGAAACTGAGGCAGACTGAGGTTAAGTGACTTACCCAGGGTCCTATAGCTAGGAAATGCCAGATGTGAACTCAAGTCTTTCTGACTCCTGTGCCACTTCTCTATCCATGCTACCATCCAGCTGCCTAGAGGTGAAATTTTCTACTCAAAGTTACATACAGGTAGTAAAATTTTTCTGAATGGATATTACCTTTCCCTCAGAGGACCTATGAGCTAGAATCAGAGATGAACACAGGCCTTTCCTCAAGTCAACCTTACCTGCTAAGCCCTCAGGAGGAGTCGTATCACCCGTGCCAGGTTGGATGGCCCTTGGACACATTTACAAATATGGAAAGAGACAAGGGAAGCAGCTAGCTCAGGCTGGCTTCTCAGCTCTGAGTGTTCCTTCCCTGCCATTTCCCTTTTCCCATTCAGACTATAGACCCATGAGGCATTTATTACTCCCTCAACAAGCCACATTCCAGGACCTCAGGATTTAGAGCTAGAAAGCACCTGAGAAATCATTCAGAAAGCAACAGGGAATAGTGAATGGAATGCTGGAACTAGAGTAAGGAAGACCTAAAGTCATGTCCTACCTCAGAAGTTAACTGGTTCTCTGGCCCTGGACAGGTCATTTAGCCTCCTGGTTCCTTAGTTCCTTCATTTATTAAAAAAAAAAAAGGCGGGGGGGAAGGGAGAGGGGAGAGGTGTGTAGTTGGCCTATATGATTTCTGTCTCTTCCAGCCTTAGACCTTATGATTTATTTTGTCCAGACATTCTTAACTTATTTTGCATGTGATGAATCCATTTTCTCAGGATAGTGTTTTTAAATAACTGAAGGAAATGTTAAATTAAAGTTAGAGGTGAGTACAAATAAAGATTCAATTTTCACATCTAAGCTCATGGATTCCCTGAAATCTGTCAACAGCCCTCTTGGGGATCTATGGGCCCCAGGTTAAGAACCCCTTATGTAACCCAACACTAATCACACCTATAAGAACCCTAAGTCCCAGAAGAGAGAGGTGAAGTCATTCGCCCAGGTTAACATAACAAGTGTCAGAACTGGGATTTAAACTCAGGTTTCCTGATTTCAAATTCAGGGCTCTTTCCATTATCTCATGCTAACTCTCTCAGTGACCTTCTACAAGTAGTTTCCCATTGAAAGTTTGTAGGGTTTAGCTGAGGTCAGCATTGTACCAAAAGCCAGTCTTTGGTGGAGCAGGAGAGGGATCTTGAGACTTCTTTCAATATCTAAGTCATCAATCTTTCTGATGTACCAAGGGTTTACTCTAGGTTTTGCTTCCCAGAGGCCAGTATAAGTATCCCCAGACCAATCACAGTTCCAAGATAGTTTCATTCGATTCACCTCAACTAAAATATATTAAGTGCTTACTGCATGCAAAGTAACATGGCAGAGCAGACCAGGCTTGAGTTAAATTATTACTTCAGACCAATACTTGCTTTGTAACCCTAAGTGAGATATTTAACCCTAGGAAAATCTCTAAAACCATGAGTTGCTGACTTACATCTCTGGAGGGACCCTCCATACTGAGAACTTCCTGAGACTGATAAAATTACAAGAAGAGACAGGAAAAAAAAACAAAAACTCCAGATACTGTGCTAGGGGCTAGAGATACACAGACAAGAATGAAAACTTTCCCTACCCTCAAGGAACTTACATTTTACCATGTTGAAGTCACTTATGCTGTTTGTTAGCTGAGGTTTTCTTGCCAAGTGCAAGTATGTATATGTGCAAATCTTATGACCACACTCAGAGAGCACACTCAGAGCGAGCTGGCTAAGGCAGCCATGGGCAGTATCCATCACAGGCTATGCGGACTGAAGTCTTCCGGGTGTGTTTAAGCCTCTCACTACCAGCATTAATTAAATGGGCATTGTTACTTTAATGAACATTTCAGTTAATTGAGAATCAGATAATCATGATTTTAATGAACTTGAAATGCTACTGGGCAAAGCTGTGCAGTTCTTAGAAGGGCAACCTTGCCGCTGTACTGCAAATGGAATTCGAATTGTAGCTATTTGAGAAGATAATAACAGTAACAACAGTGTTGGAGCCCCTACTTTGGCACAGAGAGGGCCCTGGAGTGGCTAGTTACTGAAACACAATAGTGAGATGGCAGAAAGAATATCGAATTGGGAATCAAAAGGTCTAGATTCTCATCCCAGACCTAGCATTAAGAAATGGGTGAGCTTGGGCAAGTTACAACCCCCTTTCTGGGCCTCAGTATTGTCATCTCTAAAAATAAGAAAGTAGGCACATTCTTTGGCTTGGGAAGCAACTCCCTGTGATGTCTCTTAGTGAAAGCTCTCTCCAATCACCTAAAAGGCCAGACTGAAAGTCAGGCAGATCTGAGTTCAAATCCCACCTCTGACTTACTAGCTGTGAGCAAATGTGACCTTAACCTCTCTTAGCCTATTGTCTCATCTGTCAAATTGGGATGATAACAATAGCTGGCTCTTGGGTACTGAGAGGATCAAATGATGACATGTCTAAAGCCCTCTACCAGCCTAAGAGTACTATGGAAATGTTAGCTATTATTAGCATAATTTCTTCCTCTTCATCAAATGACCATACATATATTTATGTGTTTATATACTCTACTGCCCCCATAATAAGGGTCTTGAGGATGGAGACTGTTTTCCTATTCTCCTACTCTAATATCTTGTGCTTGGAAGGTACTTAATAAATTGTGGCACTGAAGACTGTCAGCTGGGGTCTTGACTAGGGGGCTCCTGGAGCCAATATCTGGCTATAGAAGTGTGCCCCCATACCCATCCCAAGAGAGTCTGAAGTATTTTGTTATTCATATAAAGGTATTCTAGCTAAGGAAAATTACCTTGAAGCCTGATGTAGTAGGAAGAACATGGGATTTGGTGTCAGGACACCTGGACTAAAGTCTCTTCACTACCTACTGGACAAGGTTGCTTGCTTCTTATGTACCATGTGGTTTGATCCTGAAGCATTTACATAACATTCTTCATTGATGGTTTAGTGAATGAGGATTCTTCCTGCTCCTCTTGCAGGCATGTGGCTGTAGAGTCTTCATGTTCTTCACCTATGAGAAGACCCTGATGCAAATACTCTAGTCCAGGGATAAGAACTTGATCTAGGCTTAATGCCCTGGGTTACATATATAACCTCTCTAAGCCTCAGTTTCCTCATCTGTGAAATGGAGAGGCTAAAGTGAATGATTTCTGACATTCCCTCCAGCTTCAAAACTCCATGACAAAGACTTTGTAACTTCTGTGACTCACCACCAGCAGGCCAAGTCCAAAAAGAGCCCAAGTCACAGGCAGCAAAGCTAGCTTTATCAAACCCCACAGTCATGACTTTTCTTAATATTAGGTTTAGTTAATATTAGGTCTAATTCATCGCTTCAAAATTACTGTCATTGGCTTTAGAGGGGATTGGATTGCTCAAGATATATAATTAGCATATCAGTGTTTGGAAGTAAAGGGACATTTCTGAAAGTTTGTGAAAACAGTTTGTTTTCTTAAGTAGCTTAAATATTTCTCCAGCCTCTGATCTGAGGCTACGAATTTGCTTAGCAAAGCCCTTATAGAAAAGAATTACAGAGGCAGGCCCAGGTAGTCAACACGGAGTGAGGCAATGTGGGTTTGCCACTGGGCTACAGCACCTAACAGTTGCCTTACTGTCACTTAGGCCCTCCAAACCTCCCTTTGCTTATCCTTACAATGGGAATAATACTTGTACTGCTGGCCTCCAGGGTTGTCAAAAGGAATATGATTTGTCACCCTTCCAGTGCTGGCTAGACAAATGTATGCCTCACATCAGACAACCTCAGAATCCAAAGGTACCTGAGAGAATTGACTATTGCTCAACCCAAAGTCTGTCAACTGTTGTTTAAAACAATAGCAACATTTTATTAACTATATTTCAGTATAATTGGTCTCCTTTGTAATCTTACATATTTCATATTATACATTTAAAAACATGATTCTGGGAAAGGGTCTTTAGATTTCCCCAGACTTCCAGGAAACCAAAAGGTTAAGAAATCCTGATCTAATCCAACCTCAGGACTAAAGTGGGACTCTCTTGGCACTACAGCCTCACAGAGGGACCTGCTATATGAATGGAATCTGTCATGGGTGGATGCAAAAGAGAAACTTGGGCTCGATCTCAGCTTCATATGGCCATAAGTCTTGAATTAGCAGCTCAGAATTAATTAATTAATAAGGAGACAGGAGAATGTCAGCACTTTGTTTCCTTTTTGTTTCACTCTTTCAATGTCTTCTGATTAAAAAATTACCATTATTATTAATATTACCACTTTGTGGTTACAAAACACTTTCCTCACACCTCAAATTTCACAAATGAGGAGAGGGGATAAGAGAAGGACTTTTTGGTTTGTTTTGTTTCTTGTTCCGTCTGGGTTTCTTCAGTCTTGTCAAAATCAGACAGGAAGTTCTTCTTCTCCTCTCTCCCTCACTTGACTCCTTTGCAGACCAGGCATAGAAACTTTGACCTGCTCCATTTCCATCTGGGGCTGGTTTCCTCCTCCTCAGATCCTCTGCTAGGGGCCAGAGAGTGTGAATATCTGAACAGCTTTGGCCCTAAAGCATCTCAAGAACTTCTGAGCTCTACTGAATCATCTGCCTCAGTGTCCCCACTAGCAACATTATGGGCAAGTACCTCCATGCCCAGAGAGAAAAAGGCTTTTGTCTTCACTTTTAATCACAGTAAGGCTGAGCTCTTGATCTGCTTCATACATACATATAAAATATCATATATATACATATAAAATATCATATGTATAAATAAATAAATATCATATATATGCGTGTGTGTGCAAAACCATGTGTGCATATATACAAATGTATATATGTGCATGCATGTTTATATGTAATATACACAGGTATACATTGATATATAATATATAAATATATAAAACTTGTATTGTTATATGTGTGCATATGGACACATGTGCATACTTTGTGTGAGCAATACATACATAATGTATTGTAGACCACTACACAATTACATGCATGTATCATGTGTGTGCATATCTGTGTACACACATGTGTATATCTGTTTATATAGTGTTCCTATCAGTGATTATACAATGGCACGTATTATATTGTTTATGTGTGTATACATGCATTTGTGTGTGTGTGTGAGTGAATCGTGTCCAGAACTGTGATTTGAGAAACATTTTGAAAGAAGTGCAACAGATTTGTAGTCAGAGAATGTAGGCTAAAAGCCCACCTTGGGTGCTTCATTGGCTGACCCTAGGATCAGTCCCTTTTCTCTCCTCTCTCTGTACAGGGAGGGGCTGGACTAGATCTCCTCTAAGGTCTCTCTCAAGTCCAAATCTATAATCCTAGGATCCAATAGGAGGTTGAACGAGATGATCTCCAAGGTTTCCTTCCATTCCTAAGTCTTCAATGGGATGATTTCATTAATGGAAGGCAATGCAGGCTAGCAACTGTTCTGTAATTCAAAGCCTTAGAGAGCTGTCCAATGCTCTAATGATTTGTCTGGGATTACAGAGTCAGTATACTTCACATGGAGGATTTGAAACTGGGTCTTCCTCACTCAGAAGCTATTTCCCTGTCCTATAGACCAGGGGTATCAAACTCAAATGGAAATAGATACCCTATCTTATTGACTCAGGAAACCACAGATTAATATTATCTATCTTATATTTTATTTTTATTTATTATGGAAAACGTTTCCCAAATGCACTCTAATCAGGCTCTGGTCACAAACTGGGGAGCTTTGCCTACTTCTGAGAGTTTAACAACTCTTCTATAGACCACAATGCCTCAAATCAGCACTTACTTCAATGATCCATGGTTTCATGAATTTGGGGTACACTGAACCATATGCAGGTCATATCCCCATACTTTAGAAGATGGTCTTCATGAGCTGCTGTGGCCCCCCAAATTTATCGCCTATAATGAGCTTCTCTAATTTTAGTGGAATAGATCCTAGAATGGCAGGCATAAAGCCCTTTGTAAGCCTGCACTGGTAGGGTGCTTGAGCAAAGATTTCAAGAGACAAAAGATACCTTCTGTTGGAGACACCCTGTGTCCCACTCCTTCATGCTATTTAGTCTCACAGAAAGGGGCTCAGCCTGAAATATTCACATATGTACACTGTAGTTCTAGTAATTCCCATCTCACTGAAACAATTAGGATCACTTCCAACCTTTGACAGAAGCAGGAGTTATCCTCTCCATCCAGGACTGGATCCAGGGAGGGAAAGGCTGGGAAAGAAGGAGGTGGGTGGGAACCCAAGGAGTTGGTCCTTGTGCTAGCTTCAAGACCTAAGTCAAATCTACCTAGTGCAAGCTTTAAGGAAATGTAGAGTTTACAGGATCATAGCATTTAGAGCTGGAATATGAAAAATTATGAGGTTCAGGGTTTAGGAAACTTTTCAAAAAGTATCTCATCTGTGTCTCACAGTAGCCCTGCAAGGTAGAGACAAGAGGCATTATGCTCCCCATCTTACAGAAGGGGAAATTGAGGCTTGGAAAGACTAATTAACTCACATGGCTTATGTCAGAGATAGGATTCAAACCCAGATCTTCCTGATGTCCAGTCTGGCCTGCTATCCAATATGCTATATTTCCTCTTATACAAACTTAAAGATCATTTAATCCAACCCTCTACTTTTATAAGGGTAGCTAGGTGGCAGAGTGAATTGAGTGTCAGGAAGACTCCATCTTCCTGAGTTCAAATTGAACCTCAGATACTAACTAGCTGTGTGACCCTGGGAAAGTCACTTAACCCTGTTGAATTCAGTTTTCTCATCTGTAATGTGAGTTGGAGAAGGAAACGGAAAATCACTCCAGCATCTTTGCCAAGAAAACCCCAAATCGGGCCATGAGGAGTCAGACACAACTGAAATGACCAAACAACAAAAACTGTTATAGATGAGGAAACTGAGGCCCAGAGAGAAATTACTTGCCCAAGGTCACATAGGTAGTAAATAGAGTCATAACTCTGGAAGGGACCTTAAAGATCAACTCTTCCAATCCTCTCCTTTCACAGTTGATTGGGAAACTGAGGCACAGAAAATAAAATCATTCCTCCCAAAATAATTCAGACAGACTACCACCAGTCAGTTAATTTTGTCTTTTAGGGGGTGTAAGAATAGATATTTTTTGAGGGCAGCTCATTTGAGGCCAAAGTTTGACTTTGAATCACTTTATCTGCATTTAACCTCCTACAGACTCAAACCCCTGCCAACCAGGAGAGTGACATTCATTATTATTCATTATTCAAACCCCATCCCTTTGTTTTCTGGAATAGCTTTGTAGCCTGGAGTCAAATGAGCCAAAGTAAAATTATGTGACTTGGCGTTGGGAATATATTACTTGAGCTGCCAGAATGGATTTAGCAGAATATGGGCACAGTTCTTCACTTCTTCCACCACAGACTCCCTCCCCAGCGCACAAAGGGATATGACAGCCCTTGAGTTATGAGGGGCCATTCTAAGGGCTATGATAGAGCTGATTGTTTTATGCACTGACTTAAGATCTCATTTCCTGCAACATTCACAAGTGCTTTCTGGGCGAATGAAAGGGAACCTGCTGTTTGTGCATGGTGCACAGCCCTCCCTCAAGCCCTTCCACCATCCTTTGCCAATTCAAGAGGGAGACAAGGGAATCATTCCCTGGATTTGCTACTGGGGCAGAAACCCTAATCTAGTTGGGTGGATATCATAACCAGAGCAGTGGTAAGGCTGCCCAATCAACCCTCTTGTCTTTCTAGGATGTCCCAGTACGCAAGTGGAAATAGTCCTTAGTTAAGAATCAGAAAAAGTGGGTTTGAATTCTCTCAGTAATAGTGGGTATCTGTGAGACCATGACCAAGGTGTGGGAATCAAGGAAGTTCTCTTTCCACGGTTTTGGGTGGTAGGGGTCATGACCTAGTACAGTCAGGTGAAGGTCAGAAACTTCTGCGCAGGCTCTATCAGCTGTTTGAGGGAAAGCCTATCAGAGAAGAGAATATAAAGTCACATGGCCTGGGGACTGTCACGGGAGATCCAAAGTTTGGAAGACAATATAAGAAGCTCCATTTTTCTGAATGTGTTGTAGTTTTCCTATAACCTTACTGGGGAGGCCACCCATCCATCCATTCTAAACAGACATAAAGATTAATAAAAGTTTTCCCAATTTCACAACAAATCTTTGTTTAAGGTGAGCATGTTTCTCACTTGTTAGATGAGTTCATTTCTCCCAAAATCATTTAACTTCCCTCAAGCTTAGTTTTGCCATCTGTGGAATGGAGGGTTGGACTTAATTATTTTTAAGGTAACTTTTCTATCTGAACTAATAAGGGGGTAGGGGAGTGATGAAGAAAATTACCGTAAGTTGGATCCACATTCCCATTACTACAAAGTACCTGTCAATTACCTGAGGATACCACCATATATCCACATGACTCTCCAGACCACAGCATCCAATTCTGGCCATTGTTCTCCTCTTCCCTATTAAAATATAAACTTCCTGAGGGCAGGGCCTATCTTACCTTTTTGCAATTGTATCCCAAAAAAGCCTACCAGTGTATGCTTTTTTTCTTTCTTACATTCATCCCTCCTTCCTTCCATCCTTCTTTCTTCCCTTCCTTCTTTTCCTTCTTCTTTCTTTCCTCCCTCCTTTCCTTTCTTCCTTCTTTCCTTCCTTCCATCCCTCCTTTTTTTTCTTCCTTCCACAGCTTGTTCCATTGTGGGAATGGTCCAATTGCTCAACTCATTTTAGTGCAACAGAAATTGTTGAAGTTTCAACTATGGTTTAGGATCTGGGCTGAGCTAGGCAGAAGGTTACAAAGAAGAACGGTAAACCACTACTTACAGTCTACCAAATGTACATTCACAGAATTATTTAGAAGTTTATTGTTAGTGAGTCTTTCTCCCTCTAGCTGATTTAAATCCACTGATTTAAAATATTTACATGTATACTGAAAAAGTGTTTGTAAGTAGGGTTTGGGGAGGAAAGATCAGAGGTGACAAAATATATTGATAACTCAAATTTTTTTAAAGAATATATACATAATAACCATTATTTATACAGCACTCACTTTGTGCCAGGTACTATGCTAAGCACTTCAAGCACTACAATTATCACCTCATTTGATCATCACAACAACCCTGGAAGATAGGTGCTTTTATTATCCCCATTTTACAGGTGAGGAAATTGAAGTAAACAGGGTCACACAGCTAAAAAGTGTCTGAACCTGGATTGGAACTCAGGTCTTCCTGACTCCAGGCCCCAGTATTCTATCTCCCTAAACCACAACAACATAAAATTATAACTAATAAAAACTGTTTGGGGTTTGTGTTTGTTGCTTGCAATTCATCAGCCACTTCATCTGGAAGAGGAGCCTTCAGGGACTATTCTCTTGCTTTTATCACTACTAACTTCCTATCAAGAAGTAGTGGGGAAAATATTGCTACTCTGGATGATACAGTATTGAGGGATGCTAAGGGAAATAAGTAGTTCAGGCCAAAGCAGAACTATGAGCATTGTCCTACTACAATATCCATATTGGTGAGGGTGACCTGCAGAATATCTTGGCAGTGGTTGATAGAGAGGCAGAAAACTGAAAATTACTGATCTCAGGGGATGATGTTAAATTAACCCCACTACCCACCACCCCCACTCCCTTAGGAGCTCTTTGAATACTGTTATGAAATAGAGAGGTGGAGAATTTGACTGCTCAAGACTTGGTTTTCACTCATTCATTCAGACATCAAACATCTATTAAGCACCCATTATGTGTCCTGCATAGATAACTAATGGACAGGACATTCCTACCCTCACAGAACTTAGAGTCTGTTGGCAGCAACAAGATGGGATACATAAGTACTCCTACTACATTATTTTAAGCTATTATTGGAGAGGCAGCTTGGCAGAGTGACTAGGAGGCTGTATTTGTCATTAGGAAGGACTGAATTCAAAAGCTTTCTCAAGTATTTACTAGCTGTGTGATCCTGAGTAAGTCACTTAATTTCTCTCTGCCTTAACTTGTCCACTTGCAAAATCATGATGTTAGGAGGCTCAAATGAAATAATGAATGTCAAATGCCTTATGAACCTTAAAGCATCATATATTAACTGTCAGTTAATATTATTAATAAAATTAATGACTGTTAAGTGACTGAATGAACCGACAGTCACAATTCAAAACAGAGTAAGATGAAGGTATGAACCAGGTGCTTTAGAATTCATAGGAAGAAGACTCTTTCTGATTGGAGTATCAAGGAAGATTTCATGGAGATGGATAGATGGGAATGGCATTCTAAGTATACCTTGAAGGATGAGCAGGATTATCCCAGGAAAATATTTTGGGATAAGGGTGGCAAGTCTCATAGACACCAGAGTGAACCAAAGAAAACCATCTCAGTAATTTGTGCCAGACTGATTGAAGTACTCATTGAGAAATTCACATTCATGACTGTCACAATGGAGAGCTCCATCCCCGGTGATGAGGGGATGTAGTAATAGTTCCATTCCAACTAGGACTTAAGCCCCAGCTTCTCATTGACTGTCCTTGTTTTAAGTGCTTTTGCATGTGAGATCTCAGGAAGGGATTTGTAAATGGAAGGATTCATTGTCACGTCTCTCTGAACTATTTGTTAACTTCAAGAATCCTCTGAATGCCAACTCCAATGTCTTTGGAATTGCTGTCTTTGTCAGAAGCTGTGTGAAAAATGTCATGCAGTAAATGAAGGCAGAAAATTGAATCTCTGCTTGTTCTTCACAAAAGGTAACAATGACCAGAAAACATCATTTTCCTTCAATACGGTTTTGAGAAAGAAAAGAAATGCCAGTTGCTAAAGGAAGCGATATTTGTAAAGTGTGTGTGTGTGTGTGTGTGTGTGTGTGTGTGTGTTGGGAGGTGGGGGCAGGGGTAATGCTAACACTGACAGAAGAATTTATAATTGGGGTGAGAAACTGTGTAGAAGCATTGGCAGACAGGATTCAATGAAAAGTACTCAGCCAAAGCTCCAAAAACTTTTAAACAAGGCTTATAAAATGTATGGAGATTTCAAAAGAAAATGGTCACGTTTTCCTCTTTTGAAATGTGTCTTATAGTGTTTAACCTATTACTTGAAGTTCAGGATATCCAGACTTCTTATCATGCTGCTGATCATTTTCAAGATGAGTCTGCAAATGTCTCTTTTAAAATAGAATGCAAGAACCAGTTACATTACAAAGGTCTAGTTAGAACAGCTAGGCTATGATCCAGAGAGAGAAGCAAAAGCAGTCTAGTGCGATGAGAACTCAGTTTAGGATCAGGACACCAGAATCTCAGTCTTAGCTCTGTGGCTAGCTGGCTGTGTAATCCTAGGAAAGACACTTAAAGAGTCTGAGCCTTAGTTTCTTAGCTATGAAAAAAAGACATATCTCAGGGGACAGTTATAGAAAAATGGATTTATAAAGCTTGACATGTTACAAAAATGGCATTTACTCCTGCAGTGATCTGTATACTTTACACCCACAAGAAGATACTGGAACATAGAGGAAAGAGAAATGGATTTGGAGCCAGAGAACCAGAGTTAGAATTATGGCATTCACATTTTGATGCTGTATTACTTTGGGGTTTTGAACACTGTATGTCTCATTTTGGGTACTCTAAAAACTTCAGATAATCGTCACACCACAATGATCCCCCAAAGTGAAACTTTGAAGAGAATGATCTAAGCAACAAGTTATATATGCTTTCCAAGATCAGCCTAGCTAAGCAAAGCATTTGATATTGAATTTGAGTTCCATTTCCTCATCACCAATTGTCTTTTGAACATCTGGAGCAAGACATCCTATAGGCATCTCAATCTCCACATATACAAAACAGAACTCATTATCTTTCCACCCAAATTCTCCCCTCCATTGAACTTTCTTAACTCCTCATTCTCACTCAGTCCACATATCTCATCTGTTTTCAAGACTTGTCATTTCTACTTTCACATATCTTTCATTCATTCATATACATATATACATATATACATACACATAAAGATATACATATATGTACACATATACACATATACATACAGATATACACATGCAATGCACATATGTATACAGTATACATGTGCATACATATTCATGTATATATGCATACACATGTGCATGTATGCACATACATGCATGTGTATGTATAATATGTACATTGTATATACAATATATATGTGCTTAAGCATATATACCTTGAGCATATATGTATTGTAAATATTATATGTATATGTTGTTATACATATATGCATGGGTATGTATATACACACATATACATATTTATAACTTTCAATTTTAGGTTTATTTTTAATTTTTAGAATAAAATAAGAGTTTTCAGAACATAGTACAATAAAAAAGATGATCACACATGAAACTGCAAATCTACTATGCACAACTTGTTATTCCTTTGAAATATACAAAACAATTATCATGTAATTTTTTTCCTTCCCTTCCCACCCCACTCTAGAGATGGCTACCATTAGACACAAATAGTTGTATATATGAGTACATATATGTATGTATATGTATATTATACATACCACTATTTTTTCTGTTCTTTCTCTTGTTGAAGATTGTGTCTTTTTTCATGTCCTTTATAGCGAACTTGGTTTTTCTAATAGACCAATTAACTCCATGGCTCATCTTGTGTCTCTGTGTCTTGGTGCTGACTCTCCCCATGTTCTTTCTGCCCCCATCTTAGTTTTCCTGACTTCCTTCAAGACTAAACTCAAATCCCCACTTTTGAAGAAAGCCTTTCCTTGGACCATCCAGTTATTAGTGCTCTCCCCTCTGAGAGGGCAGTTATCCTATGTCTGTACCTTGTATGAATGTGATTACTGATATGTTGCTTCCCCCAATTTGAGCTCCTTGAGGGAAGGGGCTATTGTTGTTTTTCTTTGTATCTTTATTGTTTAGCACAGTGCCTGACACATAGTAAGCACGTAATAAACAATTGTTGCCTAAAACTAAGAAAAATAATAAAAAAGAGCCCTAGATGCATGTGTCCTCTTTCTGCTTTTGCAGTGATGATGGCAGAGCAGCTAAAAACTAGGAAAATGAATCAGACAGTTATTAGTACCTGAGGTGGGGAACTTGCAGTCTCAAGGTCACATGTGACCCTCTAGGTCCTCAAGTGGGGCTCTTTGACTGAATCCAAACTGCACAGAACAAATCCCCTTAATAGAAGGATTGGTTCTGTAAAACTTGGACTCAGTAAAAAGGCCACACCCAAGGTTTATTATAAACTTTAATTTTAACTGTTTTACTACAAATGTGCTATCCTTGTCCAATGACCATCGAAGGGGCATGTTACTGAAGAAACTGAATTCTATTCATTTTAACATTTTTTCTATAAATGAAACCAGAAGCACCATGAAGCTGCAGCTAAATGTAAGATGCCTAGCAGATTTTCCTTGGAAAAGCAAATTAAAGAGTTGATAGAATTGCGTTTTTTTCACGAACCCAAAGACAATAGGAAACATCATTTGGTGGGTCATTTGGTCATTTTTTATTACTTCACTAATGATAACTATTTGCAAAATAGTCACCATGAAAATAATTACAGCTTATTTACCAACATTGATTGTAGAAGATAAAGATCAATTCTATGAAGGAACTCAATTAGACCCTCCAAATTAAATCAACATATACTTTGAAACTCAATGAGTTCAATGCAAAGATGGGAATAGGTGGTATGGCAAGAAATATACTGGAAAAAATGAATCAGAAATGAAGAATCAACAAGTACTATTAAGACTTGTTTGCTATGGATTAGACACTATGCTAAGTGTTGAGTATATAAAGAGTAAACAGTACCTGTCCTCAATGAGATTATATTGCAATTGAAGGGTAGGAGACACCACATAAAAATCAGCACATGAAAAGTAAATAAAAGTACATGTGAAAGCCTTAGAAGAGAAGGTACTAGCAGCTATGGGGACTAAGAAAGGCTTCCTCAAAGAACAGAGCAAGAGCTGAATCATAAACAAAGTCAGAGATTCTCAGAGTTGGAAATGAGGAAGGAGAGCATTCCAGGCACAGGGTAGAACAAATGCAAAGGTGTCCAGAGAGGAAACAGAGTATTATGCATCAGAAACAGCAAGTAGTAAAATATAACTGCATTCTACAATCCATGGAGAGAGTAATGTATTAAATACTATAAAGACAGCAAGGGGAATGATGTGAAGAACTTTAAATGCCAGTCAGAGGAATTTCTATTTAATCCTAGAGATAATCGCTATGGGAATTTATTGAGTGGGGTCATTACCTAGTTAGACCTACATTTTAGGAAAATCAATTTGGAAGCAGTACGAAAGATAGATTGGAATGGAAAGAGACTTAATACCAGGAAACTAAATAGAAGTCTATCAAGGTAAGGGAGAATGAGGACTTGAATTAGTAGAGTGGCTATATGACAGGAGAGAAAAGAACATATGCAAATTTTGTTGGTGAAAAAGAATTGGCAATGGAATGAATGGGTGGGATAAATGAAAGAAGAGTCAAGAATGATGGTGAAGTTGTAAACGTGGATGAATGGAAGAACATAGAAGAGATCCACACTAGTGACACACCAGGAAAAAGAGAGTAAGGTATCTGAAAGGAGAAAATATACTGAAGATTTAAAGGGTTGGGAGATCTTAAAATTTATGTTAAATGACTGAAAAATATCAATCACTACTGACATTTTTGCCTACCTTTCCATCTATTTAACTCTTTTTTTTATTTTTTGGTTTATTTATTTTTAATTTTCAACATTCATTTCCACAAAATTTTGAGTTCCAAATTTTCTCCCCATCTCTCCCCTCCCTCCAACCAAAAACACTGTGAATTCTGATTAACCCTTCCCCCAATCTGCCCTCCCTTCTATCACACCCCTCCCTTATCCTCATCTTCTCCCTTGTCTTGTAGGGTAATATCAATTTCTATATCCTATTATCTGTATTTCTAATTTCCCAGTTGTGTGCAAAAACAATTCTCAATATTTGTTCCTAAAACTTTGAGTTCCAACTTCTCTCCTTTCCTCCCTCCTCATCCATCCCCACTGAGAAGGCAAGCAATTCAATATAGCCCATATGTGTGCAGTTTTGCAAAAGACTTCCATGATAGTCATGTTGTGTAAGAATAACTATATTTCCTTCCATCCTGTCTTACCCCCCATCTATTCTATTCTCTCTTTTGATCTTGTCCCTCCCCAAAAGTGTTTACTTCTAATTGCTCCCTCCTCCCATTTGCCCTCCCTTCTATCATCCCCCTCACCCCACTTATCCCCTTCTCCCCTGCTTTCTGGTAGTGTAAGGTAGATTTTCATAACAAATTGAGTGTGCATGTTATTCCCTCCTTAAGCCAAATGTGATGAGAGTAAGCTTCACTTTTTCCCTCTCACTTCTTCCCTTTCCCCTCCACTGAAAAAGCTTCCTTTTGCCTCTTTTATAAGAGGTAATTTGCCCCATTCCATATCTCCATTTCTCCTCCCAATATATTCCTCTCTCACCTCTTAATTTAATTTTTAGATATCATCCCTTCCTATTGAACTCACCCTGTGCCCTCTGTCTATATATGTGTGTGCATCTGTGTGTGTGTCTGTGTGTATATGTGTGCATAATCCCTCCAACTACCCAAAATACTATGAAAAGTTCCAAGAGTTACAAATACTATCTTTTCATGTAGGAATGCAAACAGTTCAACTTTAGTAAATCCCTTATGATTGCTCTTTCCTGTCCATCTTCTCAGGCTTGTCTTGATTCTTGAGTTTGAAAGTCAGATTTTCTATTCAGCTCTGGTCTTTTCATCAAGGATGCTTGAAAGTCCTCTATTTCACTGAATGACCATTTTTTCCCTTGAAGTATTATACTCAGTTTTCCTGGGTAAATGATTCTTGGTTTTAATCCTAGTTCCTTTGACTTCTGGAATACCATATTGCAAGTCCTGTGATTTGTTAATGTAGAAGCTGTTAGATCTTGTGTTATCCTGATTGTATTTCCACAGTAATCAAATTGTTTCTTTTTAGCTGCTTGCAGTATTTTCTCCTTGACCTGGGAACTCTGGAATTTGGCTACAATATTCTTAGGAGTTTCTCTTTTTGTATGTCTTTCAGGAGGTGATTGGTGGATTCTTTCAATATTTATTTTACCCTCTGGTTCTAGAACATCAGGGCAGTTTTCCTTGATAATTTCATGAAACATAATGTCTAGGCTCTTTTTTTGATCATGGCTTTCAGGTAGTCCCATAATTTTTAAATTGTCTCTCCTGGATCTAATTTCCAGGTCAATTGTTTTTTCAATGAGCTATTTCACATTATCTTCTATTTTTCATTCTGTTGGTTTTGTTTTGTAATTTCTTGGTTTCTCATAATGTCATTAGCTACCATCTGCTCCATTCTAATTTTTTAAAGAACTATTTTCTTCAGTGAGCTTTAGAACCTCCTTTTCTATTTGGTTGATTATGCTTTTTAAAGCATTCTTCTCCTCATTGGCTTATGGGAACTCTTTTGCCAATCAAGTTAGCCAATTTTAAAGGTATTATTTTCTTCAGCATTTTTTGGATCTCCTTTAGCAAGTTGTTGACTTGCTTTTCATGATTTTCTTTCATTGCTCTCATTTCTCTTTCCAATTTCTCCTCTGCCAGGCCTAGAGGCCTGAGGGCTACCCGAGTCTTACCTTACCTGTCCCAGGTCTTCGGTTGGCCAAACCGGATAAACGTATGAGAGAAGAGACTTTCCGGAGTCGAACAAGGGTTAGGCTTTATTCAGGGTCCTGGTTACATGTGCAGGGGGAGCTCTTCCTTAGGAGGGAGAGAGAAATCTCCCAAGGAGGCAAAGATCTTATAATAAGAGATTGGAAGCAGAAGTGTAAGTGGGGAGAGAGGGGGAGGGAAGAGTGAAGAGAGGGAAAACGGAGCCCTCTGTCCTGTAAGGGCCCCTCCCGAGCTAAGAGCGCCTTCAGGCTTTCCTGACCCTACTTAAGCTCTCCAGCCGCGTAGTTTGCACCTGAATACCATGCCTGTTAGATAACAATAGGTGTGCCCAGATCCGGGCCAATCTCGAGGGCGGGGAGAGCTCTCTCCCATCACGTTTCTCATGGGAAGAGGAGGAAATACACGAGATAGCTCGGTCTCACTCCTCGATTCCCTGCTGTTTTCTGGGGGGCCTCATGAGAACTCTAAGATTTAGAAGTTCCCACCTTTACCCACCCGAGACTGTCCACATGGAATTGAGCTTCCATCCCCAGCACTCCTCCACCTCTATTATTTGATTTTCAAAATCCTTTTTGAGCTCTTCCATGACTTGAGACCATTGTGTATTTATTTCGGAGGTTTTGGTTGTAGAAGCTTTGACTTTTAGTTCTTCCTCTTATGGTATGCATTGTTTTTCCTCATCTGAAAGAATGGAAGAAAAAAACTTCACCAAGAAATAACCTTGTATAGTCTTATTTTTTTTCCTTTTTTGGCATTTTCTCAGCCTGTTACTTGACTTTTGAGTCCTTTGTCAAGTGGAGGATATACTTTAGGGACCTGTAAGTTCTCAATTCTTCCAAGGAACAATCAAGGGAGAGTAGTTTACTCCTCCCCTGGTCTCCACTTTAGTCTGGAAGCTACTGCAAACTTTTCTCTCCAGAATCTGCAAGTAGAATTCCCTCTTCAGAACCTCCACCAGCTCCACCATGTCAGCACTCTTTCTTACCCCAGGACTGCCACTCAGGGCTGAGAACCAGATCAGCAGCTCAATTCCCCCAGGGTCTTTAAGCCGAAAGCTCCAAAAATGGATGCTGCCACTGACCATATTCCCTTTTCTCCCAGGTGAAAGAGCTTTTTCACTGACCTTTGAAGCTGTCTTTGACATTTGTGGGTTGCGCAATCTGGGAACCACAGCTGCTACCTGGAATTCTGCCACCCAGCCTGCTCTAGTTCTGTCTCTTTCATGGGGCCAAGGCCAGGCTGTACTCCACTCCGTGTCTAGTATGATAGACCTTTTTTGTTAATCTTCCAGGCTTCCTTGGGCTGAAAATCTCTTTCACTCTGTTGTTTTTTGATTTCTGCTGCTCTAGAATTTTTTTAGAGTCATTTTTGCAGGTATTTTATGGTCTATGGGGGGAGCTTCTACAGGACCACCCTTTTAAACCACCACCTTGGCTCTGCCCCTCTATTTAATTGGTTAATTCAAACTTCTATTAATGCCTAAAGGGGTGGGGTGGGGAGCTGAGATGGCAGAGAGAAGTCAAGGACTCATCTGAATTCTCCCAAATTCTGGACTGGTAGAACCCACAAAAGGACAGGGTGAAACAACTTTCCAGCTCAAGATAACTTAGAAAGTCTGCAGGAAAGGTCTGGCCCTAGGGGTTGAGAGTGAAGATTAGTCTGGTACTGGCTGCACCATAGTAGGTCTGGCTCTAGCAAACCAATACCAGGCTTTGGGGGTGCCTGAATCAGTAAAAAAAAAAAAAAAAGCAGCAACAGCTGTGGCTTCTGGAGCTCTTGATGAACAGAGGCTAAGGGGGCCCCTTTGCTGGCATTGGATGAAGGACTCTCTTGTACTGCACATCATGGCTCATGGTCACAGTACTGAGTCACAGTCCCAGGGTGAGGACGAGTACCAGATCTTATGACCTTAGGGAAGCAGTGACCTTGGTCACAGTTACAGCCCAGAAAAGAGTTCCTATGGTCACTTTTGGACCAGAACACAGAAGAGTCGTAAACATGCCTCTCCTTAGCACATACCTCCTTAGAAAAACTACAAATTTGCAGAACCCCAGAACTATATTATACAAAAAAACTTAAGCTTGGGACATTGTCCCCTCCACCCCAAGGACAAAGGTCAATATCACCCTCAAGTTAAAAGTCAAGAAACAGGCTGGAAACTAAGAAAACAAAATTAAAAAAAAGAACCTGACCATAGTCAATTACTATGGTGACAGGGAAGATGAAAACACAAACTCAGAAGACAATGAAGTCAAAACTAATACATCCAAAACCTCAAAGGAAAATATGAAATGGTCTCAGGCCCAAAAAGAATTCTTGGAAAGACTCAAAAAGTATTTAAAAAGACAAATAGGAGAGGTAGAGGAAACACTAGGAAAAGAAATGAGAGTGATGCCTGAAAATCATGAGAAATGAGTCAACAACTTGGTAAAAGATGCACAAAAAATACTGCAGGAAATAAATGCCTTAAAAAAAGGTCAACTAGTAAAAGAGACACAAAAATTCACTGAAGAGAAGAAATACTTAAAAAGCAAAATTCACCACATGGAAAAAGATGCAAAAGTTCACAGGAGAAAAGAACTTCTTAAGAAATAGAATTGATCAAATGGAAAAAGAGGTACAAAAGCTCACTGAAGAAAATAATTCCTTAAAAATTAGAATTGGGCAACTGGATGCTAATGACTCCATGAGATATCAAAACAACAATAAAACAAAATCAAAAGAATAGAAAAATAGAATAAAATGTAAAATATCTCAGTGAAAAAACAATTGACCTAGAAATAGATCCAGGAAAGATAATTTAAGACATATTGGGCTACTTGAAAGCCATAATCCAAAAAAAAGAGCATAGACATCTTCTTTCAACAAGTTACCAAGGACAATTGTCTTGACATTCTAGAACAAGAGGATAAAATAGAAATTAACAGAATCTACCTATTGTTTCCTGAAAGAAATATCAAAATGAAAACTTCCAAGAATATTATAGCCAGATTCCAGAGCTCCCAAGTCAAGAAGGAAATACTGTGAGCAGACAGATAGAAACTATTCAAGTATCACAGAACCATAGTCAGGATCATATAAGATTTGACTGCTTCTCTGTTAAAGGAGTAGAGAGTTTAGAATAAAATATTCCAGAGGACAAAGGAATTAGGATTACCATCACCTATCCAGTAAAATTGAATACATTTCTTAGGGAGTATATTCTTAGGGATGGACATTAAAAAAACAGAGAATTTCCAAGTATTCCTGATGAAAAGATCAAAGCTGAATAGAAAAAAAATTGACTTCCAAATACAAGAATCAAAAGAAGCATAAAATGGTAAACAGGAAAGAGACATCATAAGGGATCCAATAAGGTTAACATTCTTACGTGAACAGATGATACTTGTAACTCCTGAGAGCTTTCTTTTTCTTAAGGCAATTAGGAATATACATAGAAAGCACAATGATAAATTGAATATGATGGTATGTTATCTAAAAGAATAAAATTAAGGTGTGAGGAAGAGGAATGGCCTGGGAGAGGGGGGATAGGAGAGGTATAATGGGGTAAATTATCTCACATAAAAGTAGCATACGAAGTAGAGCTTTTATGTAACAGGGGGAAATAGGGTATGGTGAGCAATGCCTGAACCTCACTCTCATCAGAACTGGTTCAAAGAGGAAAGGTTCAGTTATGTATAGAAATCTATCTCATTCAATAAGGAGACAGGGATTAAGGGGGGATATGGGGAGTGGGAAATAAAGGGGAAGGGAGATTGGGGGAGGCAGTGGTCAGAAACAAGAGAGGCATTTGAGGAGGGTTAGTATAGAAAAAGAGAGAAAAGGATAAACAGAGGAAAATGGGATACAGGAAAGTGCACAGTTAGTGATCATAACTGTGAATG
Source organism: Notamacropus eugenii (assembly GCF_028372415.1). NCBI lineage: Eukaryota > Metazoa > Chordata > Mammalia > Diprotodontia > Macropodidae > Notamacropus > Notamacropus eugenii. The sequence continues at coordinate 426,218,351 of NC_092872.1, forward strand.
TGAATGTGATAAACTAATGCATAGGACAGAAAGAGAAAGCAGAAAGGATTGGAAACCAGAATGCAACAATATGTAACGCGCAAGATATATACTTCGGACAGAAAGATACACTGATTTGAAAATAAGGATTAGAGCAGAGTCTATTACTCTTCAGCTGAAGTAAAGAGGTCAGGGGTAGCAATCATGACCTCAGACAAAGCAAAAGCAAAAATAGACCTAAATGCAAGAGATAATCAGGGAAACTATATTTTGCTAAATGGTATCATAGACAATGAAGCAATATCAAAAAATTTTACAGCTAGCTTCTCTGATAAAGGCCTCATTTCTCAAATATATATAGAGAGCTGAGTCAAATTTATAAAAATAAGAGCCATTCTCCAACTGATAAATAGTTAAAAAGATATAAATAAGTAGTTTTCAGAAGAGGAAGTCAAAGTTATCTATAAGTTGTATGAAAAAAATGCTCTAAATCACAATTGATTAGAGAAAGGCAAATTGAAAAAACTCTGAGGTACCTACCACTTCACCCCTATCAAAAAATGACAAATGCTGCAAGGGATAAGGGAAAATAGGTACATTAATGAAGATCATTTTACACAGTAACAACAATATTGTAATGATGATCAACTGTGAAAAACTTGGCTGCTCTGATCAATCCAATGATCCAAGACAATTCTAAAGTACTCGTGATGAAAAATTCTAACTACCTCCAGAGAGAGAACTGATAAACTCTGAGTACAAACTGAAGTGTAATTTTCTTGCTTTTTTTGGTGGTATGCCTAATATGGAAGTAAACTTTATAAGATTTCATATTTATAATTGATATCATATTGTTTGCCTTTTCAGTGGGGGCAGGAGGAGAAAGGGAAGAAATCTGTGACTCAAAATTTAAAAAGAAAAGAATGTCAAAAATAATTAACAAATTAAGGGGGGGAAAGATTGTGATAGATATAACAGACATAACTTGTCTGATGACACTGATCATAAATATGAAGTGAGACCTGATTAATTATAGTAAAACAAAGAAATGCTCACCAAAAGTGTTCACTGTCATAATTGAGATCCTTTGCAATGTCCAAGTTGAAGAGGGATTCCTTATGGATGTAAAGGCCCATCAGATGTTCCTGTTTGTGAGTGGCATTGTATTTTTAGAATCAAACCACACAATATCATAAATCCTCCTGGAAGAGATCTATAACCACTCAAAAGAATTTAGCCTGAACATCTACACAAGAAAGACAAAGTGGATAAAGGATGGCTATTGAGCAGATCATGACATGCAGGACTGCTGAGTCCAAAACAACAAGATGAAATTAAACTTAAATAAATGTAAAATCCTGAAGAAGGGGCAAACAGAATGGTATAGCACTGGTTTGGCAACAATTGGTTTGGAGAAAAATATGGTTATTTTCATTGACCACAGCTTTATATAAGCCAAAAGTGTGATGCAAGTCCTGAAGATGGGGGACAAAACCAGCTCAGAATTAGGTTGCAGTAATAATAACACTTAGAACAAAGATGAGGGAATGGAAAATGGATTGTGAATGAGGTCAATTTGATTGGACCATAGAACACGTGAAGGACAACAACAAGAAAAAAAATCCTAGAAAGGCAGGTGAGAGTCAGATTATGGAGAACTTTAAATGACAGGCTAAGGATTCATTATTTTTTCCTAGAGGAACAGATTATTCTGTTACAACCTCTGAAGAAATAAATCTCCGTTGTCTGTTACTCAAATGACTTAAATTGGTTTAACATGTTTGATTAGATTGTGAAATAATCTCGTTGCTTTAAAAACTTGAATTTTAAAATGCTAAATCAGAACAGGAGAAACTGAGTAAGTTAATTAGGATCAGCTGGGGGCAGAGACGCTGACATAATGTGCTCCAGCCTCCAGTATAAATAGTATATCAAACTCATGTTGGGAAGAACCCAAAACAGGGGAGTTTGTTGTTGCTGTTGGTGGTGGTGGTGATGGTGAGTTTTTTTCCCCCAAGAACATCAGATAGAGGTTAGAATTTAATTTAAGTAAGCAAACTGCTCAGAATTTTAAAAAAAACTATAAGAAAGAATAAGGCTAGGGAAACTTAGTGGAACATATTAAGAATAAGACATTAACGTTACTAGAAAGTAGCATAGTAATGCTGATGAATTATTTACTACTTTACCTAGATACAGGAAAACAAGGTATGTGGTGTCAATCTGCCTTTGACTTAATATGTCAGTTCTAAGAAGTTACCTAGGGTGCTGAGAGATTAAGAAGCTTGCCCAACTTCACATAGTCAGGAAATGTGAGTGGATGCTTTGGAAGCTTCCTCTTTCTTACTCAAAGTCAAACTCTCTACCCACACTGCCCTCTTAAGTATTTTAATAGACAGAGGAGCAACAACAGACAAGAAAAGTACAAAAAAGATTGTTAAAAGAAGTGAGGTTAGCTAAGTAAATATTTAAAACTGGAATTTTATTAGTTAAAAATTGACAGATCCTTTGCGCATAAAAATTGTTCTCTCTTTCCCTTTTCTTTCTTTTACTAGGTATTATTTTTTAAATTAGCACTCTCCTTGTGACACTGTGACTCATGTACCACCATAGTCTTCAGGAAAATCACAAGTCCAGGTAATCCAAGGAAGAGGGGAAAATACAAGAGAGTTTGGGGTGGGGGGAACAGGAGGTCAGCCGTAGTATATTTCCAGTCATGATCTGTGCTTAAGACATGGAACAAAAAGAAATCTTTGAGATCATTTCAGTTTGAAAATGACTTGGGTCAGCCATGCAACAAAACTGAGTTTTACACTGATACCCACAACACATTAAAAGAACCAGAGGAGAGCCTCCAGCATCAGTAAAACCTAGTCAAAAATCGAGAGGCTAAGAAGGTACATAGGACCGACTACTTGCCCCCAGGAAAAAAAGTCCTGCACTGATGAATCAAAGATATATCACCGAAGTGTACACAGTATTGTTCAATCTTTATTTTCAAAAGTATAAGGGGTGTGCTGGGGATTCCCACACACACACTATATTCTGAGTATACCTCCTCCTATCCTATGCAGGGGTTAACAAACTACCTTCCAAAGGTCAAATCCAGTGGGGTCTATTTTTCTACATGAACTATGTTTTTTATATTTTTAAATACAATGCAATTTGTTCAAAAGCGTAAAGGCACATACAAAAAATAGCAGGTTGCTGAATTTGACCCACTGGTCATACTTTGTCCATCCTTGCTAGAGTATGGATATGCCCACTGGCACTTTGTTAAGAAGACGAAGAAAATTTCTGATTGATTTTCAGAGACTGCTGTTGTTCAGCCATTTCAGTCGTGGTTATCTTGGCAAAGATACTGGAGTGGCTCGCCATTTCCTTCTCCAATTCTTTTTATAGATGAGGAAACTGAGGCAAACAGGGTTAAGTGACTTGCCCAGGATCATACACCTAGTAAGCATCTCAGGTCAAATTTGAACTCAGAAAGATGAGTTTTCCTGATTCCAGGTCTGGCACTCTATCCACTGTACCACCTAGCTGCCCCTCCAGAGACAGAGGCTATCCCTAAAATGTTCAGTTGGTCGGGACTCTTAGAGGGCTATATCCAGGAAGGAGGAGCTTCTCTGTGAACCTTGATCCCACCCTTTTTGCCTTTTCCTCTACACTGTTCTCTGAGATATATAAATGTATGTGGGATGGCAGGGGAGTAATCTTCATAGTACTTTAAGCCAGAAGTCCATGAGAAGGTTGATTTACTCAAATCCACATGGACGAAGAAAAGAGTTCACGAGCAATGTTTCTGACCCTCTGCCTCCTAGTTGAAGGAGGAGGGAAATTTCTTTTTAAAATGATTTTTTTAGTGCTCCAGACATGAATCTGGCATGATTAGGATTTCGATGGTCAGAGGTAGGAAGTGCTGGATTTCAAACCATCTCTTGAGAGTTGATTGTTAATTTTTTATTGTGAGAATTTACACCTCAGACGTTGGCAAATGCTACAAATCAGGGCTTGAAGGACCATTTTGTTAATTATCTGGACTTAAGTGATGGAGAAAACTGTTTAAACTTTAAAGTGGATGTCAGATACCGTTTTTACCTGGAGAAATCACCTGCATGGGAGAACCTGTTCTTGGAGACCTTTTCTCTAGCAGTTTACTATTTGTACATACACATTCTCTGGCCTCCAAAGACAAGGTTATCTGCTATCTGCTCATCATCCAGTGAAACCAAAAAGAGTAGTAAATTCCTCCAGGTCATTATCCCCTTCCCCAGTACTGTCTCCAGTTGTTTGTGACACTTTCTATTCAACAAGTAATCACAATAGCTATAATTTTTATGTTCAGTTAGGTGGTGCAATGGATAGAGTGCTGGGCCTTGAGTTCAAATTTGACTTTAGACGTTTACTAGCTGCATGACCCTGGATAAGTCACATCACTCTATTTGCCTCAATTTCCTCATCTATAAAATGAGTTGGAGAAGGAAATGCCAAACCATTCCAGTATCTTTGCCAAGAAAACCTCAAATAGGGTTATGAAGAGTTGGACAGGGCTGAAAAACTTAACACTGATTCCTACAGTGTTTCACAATTTACAAAGTGCTTTCTTCACAACAATCTTGCAATGTTATTAGTTGCATTTTATAGATGAAGAAAGTGAAATTAAGTAACTTGTCCAAAGTGTCAAGACCAAGATTCAGTTCCAGATCTTTGGGCTCTATGTCCAGTACTCTTCTCATTCTTCCATATTACCTCCACAACAGTAATTATTTAGGAACATAGACTTGTGAGCTGGAAGGGGCTTCAGAGATTGTGCAGTTTAATACCCTTGTGGGGTGTTGAGGAAACTGAGCTTCAGAGACAATAAACAACTTGCCCAAAGTTACCCAAGCAGTAAGCAGCAGAAACAGAATTTGAACTTGGGTCCTTTTACCTCCAAATCCATCATATTTTCCCTTGTTCTATGCTTCTAAAAGGGACATATCATTGTTGGTATTCCACAGTAGTTATAGGATGGTGTTTTTTTCTAACTGATTTTCCCGAACACTTTTATTAAGACTCAACATCTGCTTAATAGATATATCCTATTACACAGTTGTTCTTAAGTGTATGGGCAGAATCTGGCTTAAATGGGAGACAGAGTTTAAGTAAACTAATTGCATAAGCATGATCTAAAGCCGGGCTAAACATGGACCTTTGAAAATGACACATGACTTTAATCAAAATCAGAGATCAGGCTGAGAACAAGACAACCACCAGACTGAGTCATGAGAATGCTTTGATTTTTGATTTCACAGCTGAAATTGCTGAAGCCAGCACACACTGGGGGCTTCCTGTACTCCCAGTCCCCCTCCCATCCTCTTTCCCCCAAACATCACACAGGTCGGATTGATTGTAGAGTCTACCTGGCTTTGCAAGTGGGGAATATGGGATCTGTCTCTTCAAATGAAGTCAGTTGGCATGATCTTTTTGGCACCCAAAAAGGTGATACAAACAGAGAATGACAGAGCTAGAAGGGATACAATATGAAGCAGTAGAAAGATGAACCCTAGACCTGGAATCTAGAGCCCAAGGTTCAAATACTAGATCTCTCACCTACTAGCTACTGTGACCTTGAGTAAATCACTTCCCTTCCACAACCTTCACTTTTCTGTTCTGTAAAATGTGGAGGTTGGAGCTTAGATGCCTCTCCCCACCAAGGTCTGTTCCGCTTCTATGGTTTTTTTTATATATTATTCATATCATTCACTTATATGTATCATTCAGTTACATCATTGCTAGATTAACTAGTCCGGTGCCCTCATTTAGTAGAGGAGGAAATTGTAATCTATTTCAACAAGCACTTATTAAATGTTTACTATGTTCAAGGTGGAAGCATAATAGTAGAAGCCAGGCCTCATACTCAGGAAGGTCTGGGTTCAAATTGTTCCTCTGACCCATACTAGCTGTGTGACCATGGACAACTCACTTAATCTCTCAATGCCCTAGGGAACTCTCTGATTTGATAAATGATGGACCAGTCTTCATCTGCATTGATGAAGGGAGTTTCTACACTAGCAGTTCCCCATATCAATGAAATCATAGTCCCCTCCCCAGAGGGGAGAGAGGGAAGGGGAAGGAAATAAGCATTTGTATGATATCTGCTATGTGCCAGACATTATACTAAGCACTTTACAAATATTATTTCATGCTCCTCACAGAAACCCTGTGAGATAGATGTTTTTATCCCCATCTTACAGTTGAGGAAACTGAGGTATACAGAGATTAAGTGATTTGTCCAGTAAGTATCCTTTGCCAAATTTGAACTCAGATCTCCCTGACTCCCAGCCCAGAACTCTACCCTCCATTCCACCTAGCTGTCTCCCCTACAGTATGCACAGCATCAACCATACAAAGACAAATTGAGAGCCAGAAAGGTGAAGAGACTTGCCCAATATTATACAGCTAAGAAGTATCAGAGCTGGACTTAGGACTCAGGTCTCCTGACTCAGTCCAGTGCTTTTTCCATGACAATACCTCTAACTCAGTGCTAGGGCTAAGAAAACTATTACCTGCTATCTGTGTGCCCTTAGCAATAGTTACAGGAATAGGAATGGGGACTGGACCTAGAGTTCATGGATTAGAGTACTCCCAAATGAGAGAGTTCCCTCAGTAAACGCAGATTAACACTGTCTGCAATTCATAGGCTCAGAGAATTGCCTATATGAGCACTGAGAAGTCAAGCAGCTTGACAAGGGTTGCACAGCCAGTATGTGTTGAAGGCAGGATCTTAACCCAGGTCTTCTGGTTATGAGGGCAACTCTGTGTCTACTACAGCCACTACCCTTAAAATAATAACACAAATATATTATAATATATAGTTATAAAAAGTTTTAAAGTTCGAACTTTATATAAACATATATATAACTTATAGCATATAAGTGACTACATAAACTTATGTATTAATATATAATAGTAGATATATTATAATAAACATTTATGTAGTACTCAAGGCTTCATTTGTCTATCTCTAATTCTAGTGACCCCTTCCCAGAGCTGCCTCTCTCAGACGTGATGCATGCAGGCTCTGACACATTGTCCTGTTGTCTGATACTTTCTTCCAGCTGTTCCATGTATGCCTGAGGTCCAGTTATCCTCTGTAGAATAATGAGACCAAATTGCCTACAAATAAATACACTCGAAGTGCATTGTGCATTGTTGTTCCAAATCATCACCTTGGGGAAGCTACCTTTGTTCCAACAGCACTGCCATTTCCAGGAATATTGGAGGAAGTTTTCTTTAGGAATGAATTGTTTTTGAAGTTCCCACACAAGAGAGCTTGTGTAAGACCATTCCAGCCATACCGTGTCTTTGACTCGAAGTAGTTTCACTTGATGTGATCATAGGATCAAAGGACTGGAGCGGAATTCACCAGACTTCACTCTGAAGGCTTCTTGTCTCTTTTGAAAAGCAACAACAATAAATTTACCTTCCCAGAAGTATTGCCTTAAAGCTACAAGGGATCTCAGAGGTTAGCTGGCCCAAGTCTCTCATTGTATACATGAGGAAACTGAGGCTCAGAAATATGGAGGATTTGTCCAAGGTTATAGAGTCAAGGTCATAGAATCAGGAATGGAACCAGGTCCTTTGACTTTAGATCCCCCCTTCTTCTTATTGAATCATGTTGGTACCATGCTGCCCTTCATCAAACTGGAGGACTTGTCCCCACTGAGAGCCCAAGAAGGACATGACATTTATTCTGAATTAAATCCCCAAAGAGGAATTTCAGAAATGTTCAAAACAATGGACATCTTGAGGAAATAAGGGTCTGCCCTCCCAAGGAACTTGCTTTGAAGGGGACCACACACACACAAACACACACACACACACACACACACACACACACAAATTCTAGTCTTGTTAAAAAGTCAGTCACATTACTTTATGATCATTTCTTTCTCAATGATATAATTGTAATATTCATAATAACAGAGACAGCTCACATAAAGTAAGCACTTTAAACTTTACAAAGCACTTTCACCACAACAACCTGTTGAGGGGAGTGATTCAAATATTATTCTAATTTTACAGATGAGAAAATTGAAGTGGAGAGAAATTAACAGACTTGCCCAGAGTAATGCAGCTAATATGTGTCAGGATTCATACCCAAGTCTGCTGTAGCAACATCTTTGAGAGCAGGAGACATGCCTCGCACATATATACATGCACACACATATGCATGTACATGCATACATACATGTATATCTATATATATTATGTATACATACATATACTATATATACATATATATCCTCTATAGGACCTAGCACAATGCCAAACACAGAGTGGACATTCAATATACGCTTACTGGATTGAATTGAATTCACAATAAGAAAAAAAAGTCATTCTCTCTGTGCTACAAATTGATTCCATTTCATACAATGTGCTATTTCCTGTTTTGTTGGACCAAATAACTGCACTGAATCATTGACTCTACGAATACAGAAGCTGAAAGTAGAGGTGTGGAGTAGGTTATGCCTCATTTGATTATCTTGCCTTTCCTTCAGGGCATTATAACCTGTCCCCTCAGCATGCCTAGGGACATGCAGAATGATCACATGACAGAGCTCACAATAGAAAGCAAGGGTCCCTGGGTCACCTTTCGATTGTATGACATGGGATGGTGGGAGCAGCAAAAGTAGTGAAGATGAAGGCATCTCACTGAAGTCACTCAGACGGCTAATTAAGAGCAGTCGAGAAACCTGACACTGATAGTAATCATTGATATCACTGATAGACCAAACGGGGAAAAGTGTCCATCACTCCTAGGCTTGCCAGCTCTTTCTCCTATAATTGGTGAGTAGCACCTGACTTCAAGGTCTGCCTGTCTGTCTATTTTTTCTACACACATATAAGTGTATGTATTCATATATACACGCATTATATATACATATATGTGTGTATATATGTATATATGTGAATGGCCTATATGTGTGTTATATGCCTATACCCATAAATATATTGTGTATAAGTACTGTGTATATGTATATAAGACACATTTTATATATTTGCAATTTACTATTTACCTTTTAATGTATAAGTTGTTTCCCTCCAAGAGGATACAAGCTCCTTAAGGGTAAGAACTATTTCACCTTTTGCCTTTATATCTGCAATGACTAGTACAGTGCCCTGGACACAGTAAATGTTTGGTAAGTATTTACTGAATACAATTTGAATGACAGTTCTCCCAAGATGTGCCAGAAAGTAGAGTCAGAAAGCAGAGGGGAAGCGCAAAGAGGGAGGCACCTAGGAATGAGGCTGCCGAATGCTGAGAAACAGGGGGAAGCATACAAGCCCTTCTTACTGTTCTTCTCCCTCTGAAATGGAATGTGCTCAGGTAACCTGACTCGTTGTCCCCTTCGTGAAGTTTCTTGCGGCTACATGAAGACATCCATATTTTGAAATGAAATCCCCAGCCATCCTTCTAGTTCAAAGACCAAACTGGTGACTGTCACAGAAAACTACCAACTTGGAACCTGCTTGTTGCCCAAAATATGTTTTCTCCTCACCTCAGTGAGTTCATGGAGACTAACATCCTTGTTATAACTACAGGTCCTACTGTGATTAATGAATTCACTTTGAAAACTCCAGGAATGAATCACCATTTGCCATGTATTCATTACAATAGCATTAATCATGATAATTGATTGGTTAATTAGCTAATTATGGTTCTAATGGAGATGTCCTGTGTATTTCCACAGGAATTCTGTGATAATCCAATATTAATTAATGCCCAGCTGTAGCCTGATGCTGAGCTCTAGAAATGTCTTCCACAAGATTTCACAGTATTTTCATGTGATAAGTATTGTGGTTTTCTAAACAACTGTTTTGGCCTAGTAGCTAAGTTATTTGGTTAGAAGCCATCTAGATTTTCAGGAACGTTGCAGACAGGTAACTACCTTTGATAAGTACTTTTCAATTCTCAGTACTGCCTTTGTTGGGAGGCCCTTACCCAGTGATCAGGATGAAAGCTCTCTACCTCAGTGGCAAGATTTCTCTGGGAATGGGGGGAAAGTTATATCCCAAGGAGTTTTGTGTTTTGAAGGACATAATTCTAACATATGAAACAAGTATTGAGTAACACAAGATTAAATCTGTTCAAGTATGAACTGAGTAGTAAAGAACCAAAATGTTATTGGTCACCAATAGTTAAGAGATCACGGAAGTTGGCCTGTGAAAGCTACATGGAGGAGGAAGGGTCTTGAAGTTCAGGACAGTAGATAGAAAGAGGTGAGCATTCTACCTGAGGGCAGCGAAGCAATCAAAGCTTTAGAAGCTAGAGAAAAAATGGCATTTGAGGAATACAGTAAATATGTCATTCAGTTATTTTTAGTCATGTTCAACTCTTCATGACCCCTTTTGGGGTTTTCTTGGCAGATACTGGAGTAGTTTGTCATTTCCTTCTGCAGCTCATTTTACAAATGAGGAAACTGAGTCAAACAGGGTTAAGTAACTTGCCCAGGGTCACATAGTTAGGAAGTGTCTGAGGACAGATTTGAACTCAGGAAGACAAGTCTTCCTGACTCCAGGCTCAGCCCTCTATCCACTGTACCACCTAGCTGCCCCAAGCAGAGTATACCCATTGGCTGAAGTGACCCAAATGTAAGAGAACAGAGAGAGTTAAGATAATACAGATGACTTTGAATGCAAGGATGAGGAATTTGGATTTGATCTAACCACTAAGCCCCCAAGCCTGTGAGCACATTTGCGTGTGTATACATAAAGGCTGAACATGGAGATAAACATGAGCAGAGATCCTAGGTCATGGGTGCTGGAAAGGTTATGGCCTGATCTTGGTAGAGTATAGTCTTGGGCTGAATCTTATAAGATAACACTCAATAGGGATAAATGCAAGTTAGTTTTATACTTCGGTTTAAAAAAATCAACTTCACAGAGATAAGCTAAGGGAAGAATGTTTAGACAGAACTTTGTCTGAAAAAGCTCCAAGGGTTTTAGTGGACTGCAGATAAAAAACAGAGCTGTGATGAAATGTCCAAAAAAGCTAGCAGTCATTTCATGCACATATGACTGTATAAGAGAGAACTGGCCCACTCTCACCCTGAGCCAACATGAAGATGAGATTGTATGGTAGAACATGGAGGAGGTAGAAATCTTGCTCTGTGAGAAGCAAGAAGTGACAGAGCACTTACCACATGCCCCCAAGGACTGAGCTGATTGGCCAGTTCCTTGTTACATACTCCCTTCATTCTCAGCTTCGTGCAGGCAGTTCAGGGTGCCAAAAAAAAGGCCAGTCCCTTGTTACAAGTAAATACAAAACATGTACCTAGGGAAGGCCTGCACAAGGATATTTTCCTTTACATATTTCGCGGGCCACCAGAAATCCTTTGTCAGGCTGCAGGTTATGCAGGCCTGATCTAGGGGGATAGCACAGTTCAGTTAACTGCCAAGAAAGGAGCTGCCTTATTTACTTGAAAGGGTAGCATTGCTGCTCAATCGTTTTTCAGTTATGTCCAACTCTTCATTTTCCCATTTAGTGTTTTCTTGGCAAAGATTGCGGAGTGGTTTACCATTTCCTTCGTCATCTCATTTTTACAGATTAGGAAACAGAGGCAAACAAGATTGAGTGACTTGCCCAAAGACAAACAGCTAGTAAGTTATCTGAGGCTGGACTTGAACTTAGGTCTTCCTGACTCCACACCACCTAGCCGCCTGTCAATAGGGCAGTAGGGGACCACTAAAGATTTTTGAGCAAAGGAGTGACATGACCATCTCTATCCACAAGGAATAATTAGCCTAGATGGACAGACTAGTGTGAGAAGAGAGTAAAGGTAGGAAGACCTCTAAGGAGGCTATTATAATATAATCCAGATTGGTAACAATAAGAGACTGCTGATATGGTGGCCCTGGGAAGAGAGAGGAGGGGACAGATTTAGGAGATGCTGAAGACTTAGAAATGACAGGACTGATAATGATGGTTATGAGGGCTAAGGGAGAGCTGACCAAAGTCTAAGATACCTCCAAAGTTTGCCATGTTGAAAGCCAAGAGAACGGCAGTGTTCCAAATAGAGACAGGGCAGCCAGAAAGAAGAAACGAGTTTAAAGGAAGAGATAAGACACCCCCCCCAGATTGCATGCCTGGCCAGGAACATGGATAAATGGAGGGGTTTGAATTGGGAGATGTGGGATAGAGGATAAAAAAAGTCTTCTTATCAAATAGCAGAGGGTCAGGAATGCTGTGGAATAGTAGCAGAGGGGAGATGTCTCTGAAATCCCTCCTCCTTCACTCCCTTTGTTCTGTACTCACCTCTCAGCCAGCTGTTTGGAAAATGGGCAGTCAGGAAGATAGCAGGAAGATGGAGGGAGAGAGTGTGCATGTGGGCTGGGGGTGGGAGGGGGGAGCCTCAGTGCACTGATTCTTGGCTCAGGGAAGCATTTTATTGGATTTGTTACCCTTTGATGCTGATTAAGCCCATGGGGTAGAAGAAGCCAACTCAAGAGTGAGTTGAGAGGGGTGGGGAGGAGTCAGCATCTCTCTGTGGCTGCGGCGTTTTTAATTTATTATTAACCATCTCTCCTGTGCTATATGACGGAGCTGTTGGATCCTTTAGGGAGAGGGAGTAGCTCCAGGGCCAGTGCTTCAGTTTTGTTCTCCCAGTCTGGCTTCCTGCTTTTCCCTAAAGTCCCACATCAGCGAGAAAAGTTTGTGAAGACCTGTTAGAAGCAGTGCACTGAGATCCAGACAGAGATTGACCCGAGAGTAACCGCTGCCCACATAGGCCAGAACGTTCCCTTTGAGCCAGTCAGACTGAGCTGGCCTGAACCAGTGAAGGCTTATGCTACCAATGAATGGAGTTTAACAGGGAATACAGGGATATAGAAGGCACAGTCCCTGCCCTCAAGGAGCTTTCAGGTGATCTGAAGAGAGGAGACATGTGAAAGTGAAAAATTGAATTACATAAGAGGATGGGGATTCTGTTCCTTAAAGTTACCATTTTTCTGATTTTCTTATGCCCCTTTCTTCTCATTTTATTCTGTTTAAGTATGTACTTGACCAATCACCTCCTGTTACATTTCAAGTTCCTTATGCCTTATTCACCCTCGTATATCTCCCAGTACTTGGGGTGCTTTGTATATAATAGGCATTTATAAATATTGGCTTCATAAATATGAAGGACAGAATATGATCAATGAATACTAAGGAAAATAAACTCTAAGTGCTAGAAAAAGTTCAGAGAAAAGAGAGGTCAATGAGGGTGAATATGGTCAGGGAAGTTTCTCACAGATTATGAGACATGAGAAGAGAAAGGGATTTATGAGAGTAGGATGATAAACAAGAGTGGAAATTGGTGCATAAGTTGAAGGGACTAGCAATGGTACCCTACGCTGCTCCCATGGAAGAAGGTAGTTAAAATGGAGTAGAAATAAGGAAAAAATAAAATGTTATTTAAAAAATATAAAAGAAAAGATGAGGAACTTTGAGGAGGATATGAATGGCAAGGGAGGATATCTAAGGGGCTTGGACAATAACAAAGAATAAGTCAGTGTTTGATAGTTACTATCTGGTTATTTGTTGAGTCTTGTAAACCAAAAAACAAGAAATAATCTTTACCTTGAACCCTCTCAATGTCACCTCCTTCTGTCCATATCCACTATACTCATCCATGCCCACACTCTATCCCCATCCCAATTCCAGACATCCCAAGACACTTAGACTCTGAATTGCTTAGTTTAATGTCAATGATTCCTAGCTTTATGTCCTTCTCTGTTTAGGTCAAGTATAAAACTCTATGGTCATAGTATTATAGGCTTTAGATCTGGAAAGAATCTTAGAGATCATTAATCCAACACTTTGTTTTCCATGCGTCCCAGAAAGATTAACTGAAGTATCCTACAAGGAACCATGGTGTAGTGGAAAGAGCTGGCTTTGGGAATCAGGAAGATGTGAGTTTAAATTGAGTTTTCAACATATGTTGGCAATGTTGTCATGTGACCCACACATGTATATGATGAATTATCACGAATACCCTGTCATCCTTAGTTTTTCTCCTCAATATTTCCCTCTCTACTAGCTTTTTCCCTACTACCTACAAATGGACCAAAGTCTTTCCTATTCTTTAAAAACAAACAAGCAAATAAAAATCTTTTCATTTACTCTACCTATCCATGTTAGTTATCATCCTCTATTGCTCCCTGTCTTCTTGGTTCAACTCCTTGAGAAAGCTATCTATCCTAGGAGACACATTTCCTCTCTTCTCACTCACTTTGAAATGCTCTTCAGTCTGACTTCTGACTTCATCATTCACCTGAAAATACCCTGTCCAAAATTGCTTGTGGTCTGTGAATTGGTAATTCTAGAGGTCTTTTCTCAATCCTCATCTGTCTCAATCTTTCCATGGACTTTCACTCTACCAATCACCATTTTTTACTGGTTGTTCTGTCTAGGCTTTGTGTCACTACTCTCTCCTGATTCTCCTCCTATCTGTCCAACCACTCCTCAATCGTCTTTGCTGGTTCTTCATCCTTCTTATGTTTACTAACTGTAGATATTTCTCTATAATATATCTTGGCACTCTCCTCCTTCCCCTCTATAGCAGGAATTCTAAACCTCTTTATGTATATGTGTCATGGACACCTTTGGCTGTCTGGTGACACCTATGGACCATTTCTTAGAAAAATATTTTTAAATAATTGAAGAAAATGGAGCAGAGCCAAGATGGCAGAGTAGAAAGATGGACCTATAGAAACTCCCCTCCATAGCCCATAAAATACCTGTAAAAATGACTCTAAACAAATCCTAGAGCAGAAGAAGACACAAAACGACAGAGTAAAAGAGATTTCCAGTCCAAGGCATCCTGGATGGCTGACAGGAAGGGTCTATCACACCTGGCTTGGGGCAGAGCACAGCCAATGGAACACAGTCAAGCCTTGGCCACATGGCACCAGTAGGAACAGGACTGGAGCAGGCCTCAGGGGGCACAGTCTTTGGCAACAGCTGAGGTTCCCAGATTGCTCAACCCACAAATGCCAAAGACAGCTTCAAAGGTCAGTAAGAAAGCTCTTTCACTTGAGTGAGAAGAGAATGGGGTCTGTCTCGGCTGGTAGCAGCAACTGCAGCAACAGCATCTGTTGTTGGAGCCTGTGGCCTAAAGACCCTGGTGGAATTGAACCACTGATCCTAATCTCAGCACTAAGTGGAAGCCCTGGAGTGATGAAGAGCACTGGCTGTGGAGTTGGTGGAAGCTCTGGAGAGGGAACCCTACTGGAAGATCCTGAGCACAATAGAGTGCTTGTGGTTGCTCACAGACAAGAGTGTATACCAGCAGAGGAGTAAACTCCTCTCCATTGATTGTACCATCTTAGTGGAAATGAGAATTTACAGGTCCCCAGAGTATACCTTGCTCTTGACAAAGGACTCAAAATTCAAGTAACCAGCTGAGAAAATGCCCAAAAAAGGGGGAAAAAATAAGACTATAGAAGGCTACTTTCTTGGTAAACAAGTATTTTATTCCATCCTTTCCCATGAGGAAGAACAATACATACCATCAGAGGAAGACCTAAAAGTCAAGGCTTCTGCATCCAAAACCTACAAAATAAATATGCAATGGTCTCAGGCCATGGAAAAGCTCAAAAAAGATTTTGAAAATCAAGTAAGAGAGGTGGAGGAAAAATTGAGAAGAGAAATGAGAGTGATGCAAGAAAATCATGAAAAGCAAGTAAACAGCTTGCTAAAGGAGACCCAAAAAAGGCGAAGAAAATAGCATCTTTAAAAGTAAGCTAACTCAATTGGCAAAAGAGGTCCAAAAAGCCAATGAGGAGAAGAATGCTTTAAAAATCAGAATTAGACAAATGGAAAAGAAGCTTCAAAAGCTCACTGAAGAAAATAGTTCTGTAAAAATTAGATGAGATCACATGGAAGCTAATGACTTTGTGAGAAAACAAGAAATTACAAAACAAAACCAAAAGAATTACAAAATTGAAGATAATGTGAAATATCTCATTGGAAAAACAACTGACCTGGAAAATAGATCCAGGAGAGACAATACAAAAATTATGAGACTTCCTGAAATCCATGATCAGAAAAAGAGCCTAGACATCATCTTTCATGAAATTATCAAGGAAACTGCCCTGATATTCTAGAACCAGAAGGCAAAATAAATATTGAAAGAATCCACTAATCACCTCCTGAAAGAGAACTGAAAAGAGAAATTCTTAGGAACATTGTAGCCAAATTCCAGAGTTCTCAGGTCAAGGAGAAAATATGACAAGCAGTTAGAAAGAAACAATTCAAGTATTATGGAAATACAATCACCTTAACACAAGATCTAGTAGTTTCTACCTTAAGGGATCAAAAGACTTAGAATATGATATTCCAGAAGTCAAAGAAACTAGGATTAAAACCAAGAATCACTTACCCAGCAAAACTGAGTATAATACTTCAGGAGAAAATGGTCATTCAATGAAATAGAAGACTTTCAAGCATTCTTGATAAAAAGAACAGAGCTGAATAGAAAATTTGACTTTCAAACACAAGAATCAAGAGAAACATGAAAAGGTAAACAGGAAAGAGAAATCATAAGGGACTTACTAAAGTTGAACTGTTTACATTCCTACATGGAAAGATAATATTTGTAACTCTTGAAACTTTTCTCAGTATTTGGGTAGTTGGAGGGATTAGAGAGAGAGAGAGAGAGAGAGAGAGAGAGAGAGAGAGAGAGAGAGAGAGAGAGACAGAGAGACAGAGAGAGAGAGACAGAGACAGAGACAGAGAGAGCACGCACACAGGGTGAGTTGAATAGGAAGAGATGATATCTAAAACAATAAAATTAAGGGGCAATAGAGGAATATATTGGGAAGAGAAATGGAGAAATGGAATGGGGCAAATTTTCTCTCATAAAAGAAGCAAGAAAAAACTTTTTCAATGGAAGGGAGAAGGGGGGAGGTGAGAAGGAAAAAGTGAAGCTTACTCTCATCACATTTGGCTTAATGAGAGAATAACATGCACACTCAATTTGATATGAAAACCTATCTTACACTACAGAAAAGTAGGGGAGAAGGGGATAAGTGGGGTGAGGGGGATGATAGAAGGCAGGGCAAATGGGAGGAGGAAGCAATTAGAAGTGAACACTTTTGGGGAGGGACAAGGTCAAAAGAGAGAATAGAATAAATGGGGGTAGGATAGGATGGAGGGAAATACAGTTAGTCTTACACAACATGACTATTATGGAAATCTTTTGTAATACTGCACATATATGCCCTATATTGAATTGCTTGCCTTCTCAGTGGGGATTGATAGGGAGGGAGGAAAGGAGAGTAGTTAGAACTAAAAGTTTTAGGAACAAATGTTGAGAATTGTTTTTGCATATAACCAAGAAATTAGAAATACAGGTAATGGGGTATAGAAATTTATTTTGCCCTACAAGACAAGAGAGAAGATGGGGATAAAGGAAGGAAGGGGTGTGATAGAAGGGAGAGAAGATCTGGGGAAGGGGTAATCAGAATGCATGGTGTTTTGGGGTGGGGAATGGGAGAGATGGGGAGAAAATTTGGAAATCAAAATTTTGTGGAAAATAATGTTGAAAACTAAAAATAAATAAACATAAAAAATAATTGAAGGAAATGTCAAAATTCAGTTAGAAGTTGGTGAAAATAAAGATATTTTTCTTTTTTTTTAAAACAAGTTCCTAGAACCCCTAATGTCCAAGTTAAAAACCTCTCATTTTGCAGAAGATCCCAAAATCTCTGTATTTGATCCTAGACTCTTGTCTGGCCTATAGTCCTGCATTACCAACTCTTTTTTGGACAGCTTGAATTGGAAGTCCCAGAAGCATCTCAAACTCAGCATGCCCAAATACAGAGCTCATCATTTTTTCCACCTGAATCTTCCCCTCTTCTGAATCTCCTTATTACTGTTGATGGTAACATCATCTTTCAAATCTGCTGCCAAATATTATTGTTTCTACATTCACAACTTTATGTATGTGTGTGTATATGACTAACCAATAACATATATATGTACATATATATGTGTATATTGCTCTTGTTCAGTCATTTCAGTAATGTCCAACATTGTGTGACCTCATTTAGGGTTTTCTTAGCAAGGATACTGGGGTGATTTGCCATGTCCTTTTCTACCTTATTTCACAGATGAGGAAAACTGAGGGAAATGACTTTCCCAGGGTCACACAGCTAGTAAGTGTCTGAGACCTAATTTGAACTCCCAAAGATGTGTTCCTGACTCCAAGCTTAGCAATATATCCACCATGCCACCTAAAAGACAGAGAGAGAAAGAGAGAGAGAGAGAGAGAGAGAGAGAGAGAGAGAGAGAGAGAGAGAAGGGGAAAGTTGATGAACTATGGTATCTGTGAATGGAGAGAAGGGGATATATACACATACACACATAAATATATGTATATATACATGCATGTGCATAAGAGTATGTATATATGCAAACATACACATGTTATATATGTGTTGTATGTGTGTATACATACAGACATGTATATTGCACATATATCCCTTCTCTCAGATACCACAGCTCACCAGATTCACACAGATGCCATAGTTCATCAGTTCATGTCTGTATTATTACAATATCTTTCTAGTTGTCTCCCAGCCTCAAATATCTTCCCATTAGAATCCTTCCTCTATTTAGTTACCGATGTGATTTTCTGACTATGCCCAGATATTTATTAAAATCCATTGGCTTCCTATTACTTCTAGGATCAAATCTAAAGTCCTCTATTTGGCACTTAGAGTTCCTCTTAATCTGTCCTACTCTTCCTTTTACCATGCTCTTTTATCTAGCCACCCTGGTCTGCTCTCTGTTCCTCACAGAGCTGGCTGGACCCAGTGCCTGCAGTGCTCTTCCTCTTCACCTCTACCTTTTAGTTTCTCTGACTTTCTTCAAGACTCAGCTCAAATTCCATTTTCTACAGAAGGCTTTGCCCAGTCTTCTGACAGGCTAGCACCTTCCCCTGTGAAATTACTGCCTACTCTAAACTCTTTGAATGTAACTGGTCACATATATTTTCTCCCTCTATAAAATGTGAGTTGCTTGAGGACTGCCAACAAGTGTTGGTTTGTTTGCTTTGTTTTTGCATTTCTTTGTAACCTCAGTACCTAGTTGTAATGTTTGACACATAGTTGGTGCTTAATAAATACTTGTTGACTGACTTTCTTCAATAAGAAACACAGTGTGTGCTGTGTGCGCTGAACATCACCCACTTCTCCCAACAAAAACTAAATTGTATTTTAATAGTTAGGAAATAACCTTCTACTAATGTGGTAGTTATTTCAGAATCAGTTATCTGTGTACCACCAAGTCATTAACTGTTTGAAGCAAAAGTGAAAGTTAATACCAAATTAAAATTAAGACTGAAAATGAGAAGACAGTAAATGTGGTTATGGCAGTTCTGACACAACTTATTTTAAACAAGATGCTTGTCAATGCCGATAACAACAGGAAATGCATAAAAATAAGAAAGTTGTCTCTGATTCCATTTGAAAAGTTTACCTGATAATAATAAAAATAATACATAACACTAACATAGTGCTTTAAAGGTTGCAAAGAATTTTCACAAGTTATCTCATTTGAACTTCACAACAACCCCATGAGAAAGTGCTATTATTATTCTTGTTTTACATATTCAGAAACTAAGGGCTAAAGAAGTTAAATGACTGAACTAGGGTCATAGAGTTGGTAAGTGGCTGAGACAAGATTTGCACTCAGGTCTTCTGGACACCAGAAAGAGTCCGATACAAAAAGATCAGAGAACTTATGAATCAGAAACACCTTAAGTAAAAAGTACACATAGACCTTTGCTCTTCTTGTCAAGAAGAGAGGTATAGAAACCAAGGAAAATGCAAATTCCCAACAAGACCATTTACTAAATTTTACAGAATAGAGTAATGGGAATTAAAGAGTAGTGTGTCTCACAAAACAGCAAAAATTAGTTATAGGGAAAATTATGTATTTGCATGGGGGAAAATGTTAAAAAAAATGTAAAAAGGAAAAGAGCTGTTGCCATTTTCATCAGCAGCATAGAGGAGTCAATACATTTGTACTCCTTCACGTGGGTACCTGAGGCACTTTTATGGGAAGACTTGGCAATGGCATTTAAGAAGCAAATTGGAAAGAAACCTGACAAAATATATAAGGTAGGCATCTAGGTTGGAGGAGAAACAATTTTAAAAACATTCAATGATCAAAATTTAAGATATCTCAAAGAACAAAAGATTCAAAAGCACAGAAAACTTTTTGGATGATATAATGGCCAAAACAAAATGACCAGACAAATATTAGCAACTATTGATCTATTTGGTTTGCTGTCTGTATAAAAGCATCATGAGATTATATGATGCAATGAAGGCTTTTTGGAGAAGGTGATATTTAAGTCAGGCTTTGTGTGACGGTAAAAATGCAACAGGCAAAGAGAGGGGGAAAATGCATTTCAGACATCAAAAGAGCTGCATGAGCAAAAGCAAGGAAATGGAGTATGATTGAGGCAAGATAAAGAGTATTCCAGTTTGCCGAGAGTCTAGAGAAAATGGAGGGGAATAATATTCCAGGATTCTGGAGGATCTTGAACAGCAGGTAGTGACATTTGAACTTTCTCTAAGTACACGCTATAAGAAGCCACATAAGTTTTTTGAACAAAAGAATATGAGGAGCTCTATGCATAAAAAAGACCATCCCCCTCAAAAAAAGGAGATAGATTAATTATTTTCATAGTGTTCTATTTTAAAATTATTGATATATTTTGTTTTTATATCATTATTACCTACAAATATAGTTCAACCCCTCTCCTTCCCAGTGCTGAGCTTGTCTCAAAAACTAAAAAGAAAGAAAAAAAATATTTAGCAAAAATAACCCATGTCATTGAGTCAAACAATATATACAATGTTCCATACCCATAATCCCTCAAAAAAGCAAGGTAGGGGAATTTTCTTATTTCTTCTCTGAAGCCATATTAGGTCATTATAATTACATTGTCCAGTTTTGTGCTTTGTTGTTCTTTCTGTTTACACTGTAATTATTGTGTGTTCTTTTTTTTCTCTTGGTTCTATTACCTTGTTTTACATCAGTTGATATGTCTTCTGATACTTCTCTGAATCTTTCATATTTATCAGTTCTTATGGCATAACAATATTCTATTGAATGAATGAACCACAGTGTGTTGAGTCATTCCCTGACCAATGGAAATCACTTTGTTTTCAATTCTTTGCCACCACAAAAAGTGCTGCTATAAATATTTGGGAATATATCATATTTTTCTAGTTTTTTTTTTAATTCTTTGGAATATATGGATTGATTGGAGAAGGCTTAAGATTTTTTAAGAAGTTATTACAGAAGAAGGAAAGAGAGGGTAAAAGAGAAAAATAGGGAGGAAGGAAGGAAGGAAGGAAGGAAGGAAGGAAGGAAGGAAGGAAGGAAGGAAGGAAGGAAGGAAGGAAGGAAGGAAGGATTTAAAGCACTCACTATGTCCTTAGCACTGTGTTAAAGAGCTGTAACAGTGAGAGTAGAGAGACAAACTTGGACACTGGAGTTGAAGGGAGAGGCAAAAGAAAGTGAAATATCTCCATGCTACCTCCAAACAGAAGCAACGATGCCCCTGAGGGACTGGGAGTAATGGCTGATTTCTCCACTGAGAGCTTAGTCTTGGCCATACTGTTTTGTAGGCCACTGGTGCCCTCCCTTTATGTGGCTGTCAGGCATGTTGCAGGGGTGGAATCAATGGGACCTTGAGAATGATTAGAAATAAGAGGTGAAGGTCAGGGTAGATGTTTACATCTAACACTGTCCCTCCCCCACAAACCCACTTAGGAAGCAAAGCATATTTACATAGATAAAGTAACATATGCGTTGGTTTGCACACAGGAATTCACAGCTCCTCGTTCAAGCCTGCTCTGTCAATTTTTGTCTCCTAATTCCTTAGCAAAGTCCGACAAAATCTAGCAACTGTCTCTGTTGCTCTTCCTTAGAGGAGAAGAAGGTGGTAAGCATTTATTAAGGGCATACTATTTGCCAAGCACTGTGCTAAGTGCTTTAAAATGAGAGTCAGGCATCTCACCTGGAGGCCACAGTTAGCCCAAGGCCAGATCATTCAAACTCTGACCCTTGTTCACTATGACACTGGACAAGTTAGTTTCCCTTCCTAGGGAAGGAGAAACTTCCTTCTTTGTCAAGCGAAGGGGCTAGACTGGATGATCTCCATCTCTAAATCCGATGATCCTATTCATCCATCCCAACTTTTAAAGCTTTCTTTTACATCATGTACCAGAAAGAATCCTTGAGTATATTGATAGCCAAGTGAAACTTTTAAGCAGTTTCTGTGGGGATGTGGGAAAGAGGATTTGAAGCAAAAACAGAGAATCTATCATTTTTTCTGTACAAATTACAATTTTATTTCTACCTATAAGTTGGCAATTAGTCAACTTTCTACAGAGGACACCAAATGACACACTTTTTCAATGAATGTGGAAGCAGATGCAAAGGTTCTAGGCTTAGATTCTGGTTCTCTTACTTCCTACCTATGTAACCTGAGGCAGGTCATTTCCTTTATCTCTCAGGACATCCATTTCCCCTTCTATAAAATAAAGAGCTTTAATAAGTTTTCCAAGATCTCTTAGAGTTCTTTTTTTCCCGCCCGTGTCATCCATCCTAGTTGACTGTAAGCATTTTGAGGGCTGGAGCCATATCAGCTCTTCAGTTGAATACCTAGCTCCTGGTATCCAATTCTACACTGGCAGGTTCGGTATATACTTATCTATCCACTGAGTGAAGGGCCCACTGCAGCCCCAGGGTACCAAGCAGCACAGACTGACACAGCTGCTTTGAGAAGTAGGGTGATGACCTAACTATACAGAGGCCAAAGCATCTGGCCTCTCCATCCACATTCTGAAAAGCAGCCACTCTCAGACTGTTTCAGGATGCTGTCCCTCAGGCTTATCCCTACTAGGCAGTTCTACGCAAATTCTCCAGGAGCCTGAGCCCTGCTCCATTGATTGAAAGAAGGGATTCTCTCTTGTGGGCTTTTTTATTATGCAAATGAGAATGAAGTACTCCACACAAGTTCATTTAGAAGGGCATCATCTAAATGTTCTGGCTTCAATCTCTCACATATATTATACCTTTTGCTTATTGCTCTTTTATAAGGTAGAAGTTATATTTGTGTAAGAGGGTATGTATGCCTGTGATTGGATCCATGACTATATGGTAAGACTGTATATGTATGTCTGGCTTTCTATTCATATGTAAGTATGTGAGAATACAGGATAATTTATACATGTCTAAGTCTATCATTGTGTTCCTCTCCATGGGTATGTGTGCATGAGCACGGTCATGTGTGTGTTCAGGTGTATTCATGTAAGTATGCATGTATAATTGTGGCATGTATGCATCTCTTTGTGCCTATATCAGTCTGTTTATCTGTGAGTGTGTGTCTATGAACTTGTCTGAGTGCTTGTGTGTGTGCGTGTAAGTGTGTGTGAGTGTGGGTATATCAGTGAAACCCTTCTTTCCAGGTCTTATCTTATTGCTAAAAATAAAGTACTTGTAAATTGCTTTATACATTATTTATAAGGAGGGCTTCATCATTGAAAAAGTCCTACAACATACTGTGAAAATGGGGGAGGGGGGGAGAAAAGAGGGAGGTAGCAGGGAGAGGAGAAAAGAAAGCACTGGAATCACTTATAAATAATATATTCATTGGTCCAAGAAAGTTATCGTTTATGAAGTGTTTGGGATTCATCACGCATGCAAAGTGGTAGCACAGTTGCTGGCATCCCAAGGAAGTGCAGCAGCCATGGCTGGCCGGCACAGCCCCTAAGCATGCCAACAAGGCTGTCATTTTCTTATCTAAATAAAAGCCAGGATTGCCAGATCTCATCAACTGGAAAGAGACAGGGAATGGCACTGACTGATTCTGAGGAAGAAATGGACAGAGACATTGTCAGCTCCTTCTTGTTCCCACCAAGCTGAGTCCCCAGGCCCTGGGCACCCATTTGATATTCACTGGAACCATGTTCCTCCTAATGAAGTCATTTGATATTCATGCAGATGTCACATGTATTTCCAGAGATGTTCGTCTCTGATTTAGCATGGGTTAATGGACACATCTATTAAAGTGTTATCGAAAGTTTGACATTCAAATAACCCAATTTAAAAATCAGACAAACCCAGACATTAGAGCTGAAGGGAAGCGGGGCGGGGGGGGGGGGATGGAAGGAAAGTCATGTATCTAAATGCGAGTTTCAGATGGAGACACTGATGTCACTACAAGGGAGTTCTGACTTCACTGATATTTTGTCCTTTTCTTCACTTTTTAGCCAGCCATCTGCCCTCTTCCCCTAATTCCTTCCAAGTCTGGCTTATTCATTCTCCCTCTGTAGGGAGTGGGAGAGAACCCCATACTTCCAATCAGATCCTTGTAATTCAACAGTCCAGGGCAGGTACTATCCAGGATACTAGAGATACAGAAAAGGGCACAGTTCCTGTCCCCTGGGAACTTATAGTCTGGAGAAGAGGAGAGGCAAATATAGGCAAAGATACATATATACATGCTAATTTGAAGAGTAAGAGAGCCTTGATAATTTTGTGGAGGAGCAGAATTCAGGAATCCATCATGGAAGAGATGGACTTTAAAAAAAGACAGGAATTGTGAGGATTGTTGAGGAAAGAGTTCATTCTAGGCAAGGAGATGATGGGGTGGAGAGGGTGCAGGGGCAGGGATGCAAATGTGCTGAGGTAGGAGACAGAATGTTGAATTGGAGGAACCGAGTATGCAAAGGAGGGAATAATATTAGGTAAGGCTGGAAAGGTAGGATAGGTTCAGATTTTGAAGAGACTAGATATCAAACAGAGGCGTCTGTGCTTTATTCTAACAGTCATAGCAAGACATTACAAGTTTTAAACAGAGATTACAGGATCAAATCTATGCCTTAGGAAGGTTATTTTAATGGCTATGTGGAGGATGGATTAGCAGAGACTGTAAACAGGGATATCAACTGAAAGGCTATTACCACAGTCCAGAGGTGATAAGTAGTCATACAAGTAAAGAAGATGGGACAGATCTGAGATATATTGTAGAGACAGAACAAGTTAGCAAGACTTGGCAACTGACTAAATACAAGAGCTGAGAGATAGGAATGAGTCTAGGATGACTTAGAAGTTATGTGCCTAGATGCCTGGAATGAGGGAAGTCATCTCAACTGAAAGTTTAGAAGAGGGAAAAGTTTGGGTGGAGCTTGGGGAGAGGAGTTCTAGTTGGAACATCTAGTGTTCTGATTATTTTGTTGTTGCTGCTTATTTGTTGCTTGTTTTGGAAGGAAAAGATTCTCTCATATGGTTAAGTAGAGGAAGAAATTCATCTCAAATGAGCGTATCTGACCATCTTGGGTAAAGTCACTAATAGCTCAGCTTCTCCATGAGACCTTCCTAATAATAGTAGTCAAGAAAACAAACCATTATTGACTTCCTACTGTATGTTAGGTCCTTGAAAGATACAATCCTGGGATAGCGGGGAAAAACACAAGTCAGAGAACATAGGTTAAAATTATAACTAATCTTTATTAATCTTGAGTTGTTTCCCCTTTACCTTGTATCATAACTCTAGGTCTGGAGGGGATCTCAGAAAGTGTCCAACCCACTCCTCTCATTATACAGATGAGGAAAATGAGTCCCAGAAAAGTTGAGCAACTTGCCCAAGATCACGCAGCTAGTAGGTTATAGGGTCAATTCATTTAGTGTCTTTTCCTACTTAAAGTCTAATGATTCAGGGGAGGGTGCAAAAAAAAAGAATACAACTTGGAAATAATATTATGATGTAGTTCCTGGCCTCAGGGAATTACAGTCTAGTTAAAGAAACAAAGCTTCCATGAATTAAACCAGAAGAGAATGCAACATAAGGTAATCAAAGCCTAGTCTATATGATTCAGAATCTTAGTACTGGAGGAGTACAGAAAAAAGACTGGTTGGAATGGAACAAGGCTTCATAGAGTAAGTGAAACAGCTAAGCTAAGGTCTGAAGGATATCTAAGACTTCAGGAAAAGGAGAGAAGGAGGAAGATCATTCCAGGTATGGACAAAGGCACAGAGATAGGAATTAATATGATATGTTCACAGAATCACAAAATTTGAACATTTAAAAGTATTTCAAAGGTTACCTAATCCAAACCTGAACAGGAATCCCTCCTACATCAACACTTATATGTATCTATCCAACTTCTCTTGAGAAACTCCAATGAGAGTACACTTACTCTGTCTGGAGACAATCCATTTCATTTCTGAATGGTTCTAGCTGTTGTGAAACTGACCTTTGTTCATGGAATTGGTCAGCCTAACTGGCGTGCAGAATGTGTATAGGAAAGTAGCAAGCAGATAGGCAGAGGCAAGGCCAGACTATGGAAGGCAGGAAGAGAAATTTGAATTTGATGCAAAAGACAGTGGAAACTAATGCAGGTGCTTTAGCAGGGGAGGTATAGGCTGAAAGTTGTGTTTTCAAAAGAGAAACTGGGTAAACAAATGCAAAATAGCTTATGACAGAAAGAAATCAGGTCTGGGAGAAGTTAAGTTACTGATAACCATGCCATTCATTAACTCTGTGTTTGTCATTCTGGTTTTATCTGAAGGGATGGTGAAGACAATAATTCCATCATAGGAGGATTATAAAAATTTGAATTTTTTGAGGGGGTGGGGTTAGGTATGGTTGCCTATAGCCAGATGGCTTTCCCTCCCGATCCATAGAGCTTTCTCTGAGTGAAGTTCTGAAGATGCCAATTGTTAAGAAACTATGTTTCTTCACACATTTAATGGTCAGGTCCTCCATTCTCTAAACATTGGCCCTTGGCATAATAAATCACATTTCTTTCTACAACACTTTAAAGTTTATCAAATATTTTCCTCCCATCAGACCTATGTGTATTATCACTTCCATTTGACAAATGAGGAAATCAAGGCTTGGAGAGGTTAGGTGACAAATTCAGTCTCCACAGTTAGTAAATACCGAAGTTCAGATTTAAGCCCAGGTTTCTTCTGCGTCAGAGCTAGCTTCCCCAACCCCCCAATACAATTAGGGGCAGTGGTCAGGAGTAGGGTGGGGACCTTCTAAACCAAAGAGTCCTTTGATCTTCTCAGGCAGGCTTTAGAGGCTCTCTTTCCTTTTAGTTTAAACATCAGAAGTAATTTGGGTTTTCTCTGTGCAGCTGGTGTCTGGCTCCCAAATGGGTCTGTGCTTTCACCCAGATCAGCTGGCTTTGAATCAGTTATGCTGACTATTGCCTGACTGGGAACACTACAGAAGAGTCTATGAACTCTGTTCCAAGTCCCCTGGATTTGGGAATATAAAAGAAAAGGCTCTATCGTCAGGCAGCCAAAGGAGGAAATGCTCTTTCTCAGAACCCTCTCAGCCCTTCTGAAAGCTGAGGGGCTCCCTTTTTGATGTCTCCTGCTAGGACTGAGAAGCCAAGATGCATTCTTATTTTCTGAATACCATTCCTTAACCCCATGAGCCTCCCATCAACATAGCTGTCCAATGTGAGTGAATACATCTTCTATTTCATTCCTAGAATCACAAAATCTCAGAGTAGGCAGAGAACTCAGAGCTTATCTAATCCAAGGCCTACCTGAAAATGAATTCCTTCTATAATATCCCTTTCCTCCCTAATAGTCTCTTAACTTCCAATGATGGAGAACTCACTACTTTATGAATCAGTCTATTCTACTTCAAGACAACACGGATTGTTAGGAAGTTTTTCTTTATATAGTTTCTCTTTCCTATTTACCTTTTCATGCTCCTCTTGATTTTTATATTTGAAAGTCAAATTTTCTATTCAGCTCTGGTCTTTTCAATGAGAATTCTTGAAAGTCCTCTATTTCATTGAAGTTCTATTTTTTTCCCATTAAGTATGTTACTCAGTTTTGCTGGGTAGGTGATTCTTGGTTTTAATCCTATCTCCTTTGACCTCTGGAATGCCATATTCCAAACCCTCCTATACCTAAATCTTGCTTTATCCTGATTGTGTTTCCATAATACTTGAATTGTTTCTTTCTGGCTGCTTGTAATATTTTTTTCCCTGACTTGAGAACTCTAGAATTTGGCTGTAATATTCCTAGGAGTTTTCCTTTTGGGATCTCTTTCAGGAGGTGATTGGTAGATTCTTTTCATTTGTATTTTGCCTTCTAGTTCTAGAATATCTGGGCAGTTTTCCTTGATAATTTCTTGAAAGATAATGTCTAGGCTATTTTTTTGATCATGGCTTTCAGATAGTCCAATAATTTTTAAATTATCTCTCCTGAATCTATTTTCCAGGTCAGTTGTTTTTCCAATGAGATATTTCACATTGTCTTCTTTATTTTATTCTTTTGATTTTGTTTTATAATTTCTTGATTTCTCATAAAGCCATTAGCTTCCATTTGCTCCATTCTAATTTTTAAGGAATTATTTTCTTCAGTGAGTTTTTGGACCTCTTTTTCCATTTGGCCCAGTCTGCCTTTCTAAAGCATTCTTCTCATTAGCTTTTTGGACCTCTTTTCCCTTTTGGGTTAGTCTAATTTTAAAGCTGTTATTTTCTTCAGCATTTGGAGGGGGAGGGTTCTTTTAGCAAACAGTTGACCCATTTTCATGATTTTCTTGCATCACTCATTTCTCTTACAAATTTTTCCTCTACTTCTCTTACTTGATTTTCAAAATTCTTTTTCAGCTCTTCCCTGACCTGAGGCTGATTCATATTTTTCTCAGAGGCTTTAGATGCAGGAGATTTGGCTTTGTTGTCTTCTTCTGCTTGAATGTTTTGATCTTTCTCATCACCAATGATGTAGAAAAATATCTCTTTACCGAGAAAGTAAGAATTTATAGTCTGTTTCTTTTTCCCTTGTTTACTCATTTTCCCAGCCAATTACTTGACTTTTGAGCTCTTTGTCAAGTGTAAGCTTCCAGAACCAGACTCTGCTTCAGCAGTGGCTGCCACTACCCTGATGCTAGGGCCAGAGCTGGGGCCAGGACTGAGTCTGGGTCTGGGGTCAGACTCTGCTCCCTTCTCAGTTAGGTGAGAGACCCTTCCCAGTGACCTTCGAAGCTGTCTTTGGCATTTGTGGTTGAGACGTGAGGAAACCACAGCAGCCTTGAGTGATTCAGTCCCCTAAAACCTATTACAGTTCTGTCCATGCCCAGAGTAGCCCACACCAAATTGTGCTCTGCTCCCAGCCTTGTGCAATAGACCCTTCCTATCAATCATCCAGATTGTCTTGGGCTGGAAATTTGCAGCCTGTACTTTTGTGGCTTCTGCTGCTCTAGAATTTGCTTAGAGTCATTTTTACAGGGTTTTTGAGGGGTTTGAGGGGAGAGTTCTAGCAAATCCCTGCTTCTATGCCTCCATCTTGGTTCCACCCCCCTAAAGAAAGCATTCCTGTTCTCTTTACCCACCCCACTCCACCCCCAGTCTTCTATTCTCCAGGCTAAACACAACTAGTTCCTTTAACTCCAAATATCTCAGCATCCTGGCCACCCTTCTGTAGATATGTATCCTTTTGTCTATGTCCTTTGGCAGATGTGATATCCAGAGAACAGTCTTCCAAATGTGTCCTGACCAAGGCAAAAAACAGCAGGATTATTGCTTCCCTCACCCTGGATAATATGCTTCTATTAATTCAGCTTAAAATCACATTAACTCTTCTGTTTTCCCCCATCATCTTGTTGACTCATATTGTGCTTACAGTTCACTAAAGCCACTGGGTCTTTTCCACATGAACTGGTGTCTAGTCATGCATCCCCATCCTGGACTTATCCCATTGATTCTTTTTCAAGAATTAGGCAAATGAACACATTCAGAGTCCTGGATCTTCTCTCTGCCACAGAGAGCAAGTAAATGTTCCCAGGTGCTCCAAGTGACAAATCTCCCCTAATTCCATCTGCTTCACCCCTTACTGTAGGAGATAAGGGAGCAAAATGGATTCAGAAATCTCAGCTCCATCTATATATGATTAAGAATATTTGGACACATTCCCCTGATAAAGACTACACAGACCCTTCAGAGTCCAGTATCCCCAAACACTGAAGGATCAGATCTCCTCAGGGAATCCACCTAGGACTCTTTTTCAATAAAAAAAAAAACCCTGGTCTTCTTCAGGCCATCACTGAGCCCATCCATCCTTCTGGTGTCTTAGGTTTGTAAAATATGCATCTGGACTCTTCAGGTGCCTTCATTCCACATATCAAATCAATTACCTAATCTTGCCATTTCTACCTTCAGGATACCTTTCACCCCTGAGCCCTTCTTTACTTTCCCACAACTACGATCTGAGTTTGGACCCTGGTGACTGCTTATCTAGAGTCCTACTTAGTGTCCTAATTGGTCTCCCTGCCTCAAGGTCATCACAACCTGACTCCAAATTTCTTTTTAGCCACATTGGATGCACCTTCCCCTCTCACACTCTCAAGTGCAGCCAACTGGCCTCTCTGTGTGTCTTACATACAATATTGCCTCTTCCAACTCCAAGCCTTTTCAGTTGTCTTTCCACATGCTTGAATTATGTTCCCTTCTTACCTCTGCCTCACAGAATTCCCCTTCCTTTAAGTCACAGCTGAACCACTATCCTCTTCAAGAAGCCTTCCCTAATCTCCCCAACTGCTGGAGCCTCCTTTATATTTGTATTTAACTACTTTGAATATATTTGTATTTATTCACTTTATATTTAGGTTGTACATAGTTACATGTGTACTTGTCTCCCCTATTAGAATGGAAGTTCCTGAGGAATAGGAGAATACTCGTCTAGCCCATTGTCTGGCACTTATTAGGTACCTAATAAATACTTGTTGATTGATTGATTCAAACCAATCTCATTCTATTCATTTGTTTATTCATTACCTGACTTATGATTTCATTGACATAGGGAGCTCCTGATAGGGAAAAGCCCTCTACCAATGCAAATAGGTACCTCTCATGCAACTCACTCTTTTAGACATTCACCAGAGGGGGTGGGGGGCAAGAGGCTAAGTGATTTGCCCAGAATCACACAGGCAGTATGTGTGTATGAGTCAGAGGGAAATCTTCAACCCAAATCTTCCCAATTTCAAGGTCAGTTCTTTATCAGAGACATGCTGCCTCTCCCAACTTCATTTTATAGAAGAAGAACCCAAAGCTCAGGGAAGGGAAATTATTTGACCAAAGTCACATAAAGAATAGGTAACCAAGCTAGGACTCAAACCCTGGTCCTCTGGCTCACAAGTGCTATTACCACAACCACTTAATGCCTGGTTGCCTTGCACTTAGTGACATCATATAGACAAAGTCAAAGATGGATGCTCCTAGAGGAATTATATCTTGTTTCTTCTCTATGAAAATAGGGAATTCTACCTTTGACTACCTGAGGAACCCAACAAGGAAGGCTGTGCTAAAAACAACCAGCTTTTCTGGGTCATCTCTGGGTCTGAAGATGGCAGACACTCTCTTGGAGCTGTACAAGAAGCATCTTTACTGGCTCTTCATGCAAGGCAACACGTCCCTTTAAAACCACATTAATTCTAAGTTCCACAAGAGACACTAGTAAAAATGGCAAGTTCAGCTCAATAGAATAGGGCAAATAGAAAAGCACAAATAACCACATAAGAGACATCAGTTTTCTACCATTCCTTCTACAGGAGTCTCACAACATGCCTTAAACAAGACAATAAAAATAATAGCTGCTATTGATCTAGCATTTTGAGGTGAGCAAAGTACTTTCTACATAAATTATCTTGTTTGAGCTTTGTAACAATCCTAGGGAATTTTTATTATCCCCATTGTCCAGCTGGGTAAACTAAGCCTCAGAGAGGTCAGGTGGTTTTCCCAAGGTCACACAGCAGCAGAGATAGAATCAAATGAACTTTTTTTGACTCCATATCCAGTACTTAATCCTTCCTGTCATGTTGCCTCTTGAGGAAATGGAAATGTATTTGAAGACCAGTGGCTCAAAATTTCCAAAAGGATGTGCCAGAAACTCCCAGGATGCCCAGAGCCAGGGTTCAATACATTGGCTGTATGCTTACCAGACAGGGTCTAAGAGAGTACAGTGCACTAAGATGGTCTAGGCTTGCAGTCCAAGTACCTTATTTTCATGCCATCTATGCTTCTTACTAATTTTGTGACCTTGTTGGTCAAGTCACTTAATCACCCCTGGACCTCATCTTCTTCCCCTGTAAAATGTAGTTGGACTATATGACTTGACCTTCCCTTCCAGCTCCAGCTCCTAGGATCCTGATTACAATTGAGACCCTGCTATCCAAAGTGGAACAAGGGCAAAGAGACATTAGAGACTCCCCCAAAAGCAGGTGCCCCAGGCACTCCAATGGGAAGATGTGGCAGCATGCAACACAATTGCATTTGGGAGATTTGGCGTAGAAATCAAGTTCAGTTGTTACAATGTACCGCAAGACACATACAGCTCAGGAGCTAGGGAGCAGAGCAGCCCCAGGATCATCTCTCCCATAATCGCTACTATCCAAAGACAGAACATCCTGATTCCTCACTTGTAATGTGGTTGACCTGTAATGCTAATAGCTAGAAAGGGGAGAAGTGGAAGAAGTGGTAAAGTGGAACTGTTTTTTCCACATATATTCTTAGTTTTTATATTTTTATTTCTGAGAATAAGCTCTTTGAGGGTAGGGGCTGTTTTCCTTCTTTGCTATCCTCATTGCGTAGTCCAATTCCTAGCACTTTATCAGTGGTTAATAAGGGTTTATTGAATTGGTTAAATTGATTTGGGAGAGGGAAAAGAGTGAATCATTCTAATCACATAAAGGTCCAGTGCTCCTGAAAGTACCTTTGGAGCACTGACACATAAACCCCCTCGCATGTACCACTACAGATGCAGAGGAAGCGCAGCAGCACGTGTATGTGTGTGTGTGCACGTGCATGTGTGTGTGTACCTGGGTGCGTTTGTCACTAAGAGTGGTTATCTGGGCATCAAACTTGGACTAGATATAGAGTCCCTATGTTTATGTAGCCTCAGCTACATAAGGGATTATGGGAAAAATTAAGTGAATAGATGAACTTTGTCCCACAGAGCATATTGAAAGGCAGCATGATAAACTGGAAAGAACTGAGGATTTTGAGTTAGAGGACCTAGCTTCAAATCTCAATTTGGACAATCTCACCCATAAGACTGTCAGCAATTCAGACAAGTAAGATTGAGTACTGGCCTTGAATTAAGGAAACCCCAAGTGCAAATCAGATCTCAGACTCTTATTATCTGTATGACCCTAGTCAAGTCAACTTCTATTTACTTGTTTCTGTGTCTGTAAAATGGGTATGATGATAGTAGGACCTACCTCACAGGATTGTTCTGAGGACTAAATAAGACAAGAATTATAAAGCATTACCACATTGCCTGGAATGTAGTAGGTATTATATAAATATTATTCTATAATATTATTGCCATTAAGTCATACAACCTCACTGGGCCTCATTCTTCATCTATAAAATGAGTTGGGTAGACTTAGCTTTGATTCTGTGTGCTTACTAGAAGAGCCAGAAGGTGAATCTGTTTGCTGGGTCCCGAATTATTCATAGCCACCGTACCCTCCACATGGGGTTTCTGTGAGGAAATTCCTTGGTACAATTTAAAGTATTGTATAAACGAGTTATTATTTTTCTGGGCCAACTGGGTCTTTAATAGCCCCATCTTGGTCCTTGTCAGTCACGGGGATCAAATTTCTTGGATCTTAAGCCCACCTCATCAACAATAGCAGATGGTTTGCTAGGCGTTTTCAGTACAACAGTTTTGTGGGGCTGAAGGTAGATTACATTAGCACTGGATCAGGTGGAGAAACTGAGGCTCCAAGAAGGGAAATCTAGCACCCTTTGTACTACATCCCCATGGCTCTAAACCAATAGATCAAAAGCCTCTCTTTCCATCCTGCTAAGATATTCTCTTTTTCTTACAGGAGATAAATTAAGGGATGTTAATTCCTTTGATCATGAATATTCCTCCCAGTACAACAGGCCCAGGGGGACCCAGAGGGCAGATCTCTCAGGATACAGCAGTGCTTTCCCCCAGGTTCCCAGGACTGCTGGGGCAAGGGGATTAAAAGGGGGGGATGGGGAGGCGATGGAAAGCACACTCAGTTATTATAGCCCTGTTTCCTGTCCTCCAGTCAGAAAGGGCAGGAAGGAACCACCCAATCCCTTCTAACATGTGGGCCATTGATTGGGCTTTCCCCCCATGCTGCTGAGCCCCATGAGACTAATGAGGAAGGAAGAAGGATGCTTTCAACTGACTAACCCTTGAAACCTGAGCTGCCTCCCCAGAGAGCAGAAGGCTAAGCCCCCAGAGAAGGCATTAAGGCAGGGGTTCAGAACAGTTTGTGTGTCATGGAGCCCTTCTGGTAGCTGGTGAAACCTACAAACCCTTCTATAAAATACATAGGATTGCAAAGGAAGTCAACTATACTGAAATACAGTTATAAAATATTAAAAGAAGCAAGGATCCTTGGTTAAGAAACCCTGTTTCTAGAAGATCTTAAACACTTAAAAGTTTCATCAAACTGAACCTCTGTAAGCTAGGAACCTAAATGATGAGACATCTAATCTAGACAGAATTGAGCCAGAAGACAGGAGGAGCTAAAAGACCCATCCTCCAGCATGTATGGATGTAGAACCAAGATGAATCAAGAAGCCCTCTCTTAAATGTAGCTTCTCCTTTTGCTTATTATTTTAAACCTGATATGGTTCCCTATAGAATTCAATACTAAAACTACTGGACAAAGCTAAAATTACTGTGTGCTTTTTAAAAGAAAGTGAATAAAACAAAATAAGATTACAAAAATCCCAATAATATTAAAGTATAGATATCAAAATATATTTTAATAAATTGGAATATAATAATATATGTAGCAAAAGGTCTAATAATCTCAGTAATTTTGAGCAAGTGATGAGTGCAAGTGATGTTCAGAGATGACTGCAGTGACTCTAATGTGACATGACAATGTTATTGGTGACCAGATCATAGGTACTTCTAATACTTCTGTGGTTTGTCACCCACATTTAAAATTGAAGGAAAAGCTAAATTTTTGTTAGAAGTTCATTGAAATCAAGATAAAAATAGTTTCCCATCCAAGTTTACACATCCCTAAAATCTACCTATGGAAACCTTTGGAGGTTAGTGGATCCCAGATTAAGAACCAGTGTTCCAAGCCTCCAAAAGGCATGAGCTTTTGAAAAGAGTGGTATGGGAAGAGGGACCCTAGGAAGACTTACAGAGAAGTTTCATGCACTCAGCAAGCATTTACAAAGCCTAGGGATTATCACCCTTTCTCCCCAAACAAATATAAGGCACAGTCCCTAAAGGCCTGCATAGTGTAATGGAGAGGTGCCTGGACCTGGTATCAGAAGGCTCAAGTCCAAACATTAGATAAACTCCAGGTTAATTGTAGCTACAATGAGCTACATATGATGATGGTTTGTTTCCCTCAGAATTCCCAGACTGATTTATTGTGAAGGCAAAGTAAGCCATCTTTTACTTTAATTCTCACCTAACATCTAACTACTGAGTGAGTGTTGCCTGAGACAAACTGAGACCTGCGAAAGACCTTAGCTTAAAAAGGTCAAGGTCTCCCACTGCATCCTGGACCACCTCTAGCCATTCTGACCTATATCTTGCCACTGGACTCTGATGACTGGAGGAGAGAATGAGGCTGATGACTTCGCACAGCCCTGCCTCACTTAAATCCAGTTCACTTGCAAGTCAAGACATCACCCTCCTGGTGTCATTGGTCCTCTTTAAGAACAAATGATGAACTACAATGTAGTCTTATATTTTCTAACAACAACAATAACTAGAGTTCACATTTGCATTTCATATCTCAGTTTGTCAGTTTCTTTCTCAGAACAAACCCCTGGATGTTGATTTTCAGAGGGTAAAGGAGATAAAAAGTCTAACCAAGACCAGGTCATTGCTTTTAAGCTGCTTACAGTCTAATAAGGGGAAGAGATACACATATAATTATAATACATAGTTTTTACTGTAATTTCACTGTGGTAGGTATTTCCCAGGGAAGAAATTCTCTACCAATGTGTAAAAACAACTATTTTTCAACCTGAAATCTTAAGAAAATTTGCCCGGGACCCTGACTTGTCCAGAGTTACACAGTTAATGATATTAAAAGTGGGCTTTAAAACAAAATCTTCCTGATTCTAAGATGAGCTCTCACTACTAGGCTTCTCAACATGAAGAACACGACAAAGAAATACAAAATCATTCATGAAATTCAAAGAGAAAAATCTTTGTTTGTACCGGTGATCTAGGAATGATTCATAGAAAAAAAGGGCAATTGAATTGGCCTTTGAAAAAGTTTAAGAATTGAGTAATGAATATAAGAAACAATAATATAAGAATAAGTATAAAGGGAAGAGTGTGAGCAAAGTAAGGAAATCAGAAGATATTCTCAGGGTCCAGAGAATAACCCTGTTTCAAGTGTACACAGAGTATAAGAAATGCAACTCCAGAAGATCAGACTGGAAAGAAAAGATTATGAAGGACTTTGATTTAGGCAAAGAAATTTGAAGTTTATTCAAGAGGAAGCTGGGAGTTATGGAAGATTTTTGAGCAGAGGAGAGCTATGACCATTAGCTATACAAAAGGACAGACCTATGACAGATCATTAGAGAAAGTTAAGTTTGGAGTTTGCATCAGGAAGGATGACCCTGCCTTCTTGGAACTATTCATTGGGCTGCTTCTGAGAGTCTTTTCTGTGTGAGAAGTGCCTTGTGGCTAACACAGGGGTTCTGTTCTAAGAACCCGTCTGCTCTTGTTCAATGCCCAAAGGTATTTTTTAATCACTTTTGACTTAGCCAAATCCTTCAGTCCTGCTCTTTTCCTCCATATTATGGATGAGATTTCTGAAAGGGAGAGAAAACCTTGCAAAATCTGTATTCCTCTCCACCCTGCTACTCCTGCAACTCTGGCCTGAGGGTCTGATCTATGCAAGGCAGCTCAGGCTATTGGAGCAGACCCTGGTGGGGCCCCTGGGAGCTGCACTAACATTTCCTCAACTGGAAAATGCCTAGGCATCCATCATTCTCAGAGCTGCTCTACCTTTCAGCAGGGCAGCCACACGGGATCCTTTCATAAATCATCCAGAGCTCAGTAGCCCCCTTTCTTGCCCTCCACCAATGTTTCACAGCAGATGAAGGTGGCTTTTATTGGTCTAGAATCCTGTCAGTCTGATTTGTTCCACCCAGTTTGATGCATGGAACTTAACATCTCCAAACCATAACTGAACAGAAAATCCTTCTATATCATTCTCCCAAAAAAATCAACATCTAAACTTCTGACTCCAGGCCCAGCACTCTAGTCATCTTCCTGAGTTCAAATCTGGCCTCACACACTTACTGGATGTGGGACCCTGGCCAAGTCACTTAACCCTGTTTGCCTCAGTTTCCTAACTTCTCCTGAAGACCTCCAGTGACAGAGAACATACTCTCTCTATGAAGAAGTCTGTTTCACTTTTGTACAGCTCTAATTATCAGGTAGCTTTCTTATATCCAGATTCAATCTGACTCCCAAATGTCTCTCCTAATTTTTAGTCCTCTTCTCTGTGAGCCAAGCAGAATCCTTATTTCACATGTCAGCCCTTCACATACTTGAAGACAGTTCTCATGTCCCCTGACATCTTCTCTTGTTCAGGCTAAATATTGCCAGGTGCTTCAACCAATACTTGTTTGGCATGGCTTTCAGTTTACACAAGCCTTTCCTCTCACGTTTTCCTAAAATTGAACAAAATACTCGAAATGAGATGGATTTAACTTGGGCAGTGTATTGCTTTCTTTCACCCTTGAAGCCAAGAGAATCATAGAGTCCTAGATTTAGAAGAGATTTCAAAAGTCTAGGCTTTGTTGCTATTGTGTCATTTCAGTCTTGTCTGACTCTTTGTGACCCCATCTGGGGTTTTCTTGGCAGAGATACCACAGCAGTTTGCCATTTCCTTCTCCAGTTCATTTTACAGATAAGGAAATCTAGACAAACAGGGTAAGTGACTCGCCCAGGGTCACACAGCTAGGAAGTGTTTGAGGTTGGATTTGAACTCAGAAAGATGAGTCTTTCTGATTCCCAGACCAGCTCTCTATCCACCTAGCTGCTACCTCTCATAAGCAGAAGTCCCTTCTTCAACATCTTGTTCTAATACCTCCAGTGTCAGGTAACACACAACCTCTTAAACAGAACATTATATTTTAGGACCACTCCTGTCACTCAACCCCTATCCACTGTACCCATGATGCACCTTTATCTTTCCTTATCTCTCCCCTATTAATCCTTTATAACATCTCCTTCTGAGACTTGTCACTGAGATAGGGGAAGGACTACCAACCTGATCATCTTCAGGAAACACAGGAAAGCCTTAGGTTCTTTAAGTTTCTGGCAGTTTTGGAAGGAATTTCCTTCCAGGAGAGAAGCATCTACTATCATAGTGTAGGGGTGACTGAGAGAAAGTGCTAAGGTCAGTCAGAGTAGGGTCTGGGCAACTAAGAGCAAGGGAAAGCATGGAGCCTGAGGGCAGGGCACTAAGAAGGTATAGAATGGTTTAGAGCCCCAGAGACTCGCATTTCTCACTTTTTCATTGTGCCTTTGTCTACCCTGGTATGCTTGAAAAAATGTGATTATCCTGAATTCTACAGAACTCTGCCTATTGTCTCTTCTCCCTGCCTCTCCAATCAGAGTAAGAAAGGTATGGTACCGGAAGCACGCTTCCCCCTCCACATGTTCACACAAACACCCCAAACAAGCAGGAACAGCATCCTTTTGACCACTCCTTTCATACCCTTTCCCGCTGAGAACTGTAACTAGCAAATTGAATACCTGAGGCAAACAACATGGATCATACCCCCAAACCAATTTTATAATTAATGGT
The DNA here is from genome assembly GCF_028372415.1 of Notamacropus eugenii. Lineage (NCBI taxonomy): Eukaryota > Metazoa > Chordata > Mammalia > Diprotodontia > Macropodidae > Notamacropus > Notamacropus eugenii. The sequence continues at coordinate 426,257,206 of NC_092872.1, forward strand.
AAAAAAAATAATAAAAGAGAAAAATAGGACAAATATGCCTGATTAGGAGGGAAATTTAATTACTGTAGTGACTTGTACTACTGAAGGAATAGATATGTTAAAATTTGAAGCCCTTTTAATTTCAGTGGTCTGGGACAAAATCTGTACTCCTCTGTCGTAGGTATACCTCCAATGGCATTTGTGACTAAGGCTTCCCTACTTTGGTATAAAGAAAGGTCAGGATTAGGATTAGGGTTAAGATAGTCTCAGGGAAGTAGAATAATACATGATCCAAAGGACCAGACGTAGAAATGGGACAACTAGGGTCAAATAATGGCTCAAATATGGATAAGCTCTGGAAGCCTAAGTCACTTAAGCTATATGAGCCTCAGTTTCCTCGTCTACAGAGTAGGGATAATTTTATACTAGCTACTTCATATATCTCTCCTCAATGAATTCAAGTCCCTAGGCATAGACAAACTACATCACCTGTTATTGAGAGAAGTGGAAGATGCAATTGTTGACCTGTTGGTAGTGATTTTAAATGAATCCATGAGAAATGGGGAGAAAAAAGGAATTCCTTGAAGACTTTATTGTCCTTTGTGCCAAGCATTGTCCTAAACACTAATGATAGAGATAGTCATTGTTTTAAAGGAGCTCACATTATAATGAAAAGGTTGGGGGATAGGGGGAGGGCAACACACCCATAGATGTGTTAATACATATATATGTGTATAAACATGTGTATATGTGTGTATGTATATATGCATATATATACACACATACATACACACATGTATTCAATTGCAAGTCAGATGGAAAGGTCTAGTGGTCCTTAGGGTATAGTGTCAAGGTAGATGATAAAGTTTCTTCTTTAGCATAATTTCTATTGATAAAACCATATGCATTTCTGACACAGAAAAATTTGCCAGTGCCAAGGACATTGATGGTGAGAATTCCCTTTTCTAGGTCTTTAGCAGCTGTGAGTGCTGAAGAGAAGGGGGCTGCAGTCCCTAACGAAGTAATTGCTGCTTTGAATCTTTGCAGTGGCTGTTTCCCCGGACAGTGGTGAGAGAGGCATGGATGGAGGCTTGGTGGAGGGTGAGAGAAGAGAAGTCTTTCCTGTTCCCAAGGCTTTTGTGAAGAGGGTCCTGCTCTGCCTGTGCCATAGTCTAAGGGAAATTGGTGATCAAGGTGGGGCTAGTTGGCTTCTGTTTCTCTCCCAGCTAGACTGGCTGGCTTGTCCAGGGGAGCAATTCCTGCGGAGGGAGAACTCCGCCACTCTTGTTATCTTCAACAGCAATGACTGAGAACAGCTAGTACTGACTGGCAGGATCAGTATCCAATGACAATTTGCATTTTTTCAAACAGTTCCAAAATAACCCAACTGTATTATAGATCCAGTCGCATAGCTCCAGGACTAGCATAAGTGATTTTTTTCAGCTGCTTCAACAAAATCCAAGTGTCCTGGGTCTAGAGCATCTCCCTGATCCAAAAGTACCTTGGCCTTTCACTGTACCAACATCTTAGCAATGAGTTGACTGAAGACGTAGGTAACATGTTTATCAAATATCCAGATAAAGCAATGCTCGGAAAAAGAGTAACTATGTTTAATGACAGAGAGCATCCAGACACAAAAAGAATCACTGTAAGCTGGAATTATAGGTTGAATTTAATAGGGTAAAATTTATTAAAGTTTAAATCTAAAATCCTACACATGGGTTTAAAATAATTAATTTCACAATTTGAAAGAATAACAATATCTAACATTTACAGAGCTTTACTATGTGTCAGGCACTGTGGAAATAGCTTTTCCAAATATTATCTCCTTTGATCATCACAACAACCCTGGGAGGTAGGTACTATTTGTTATCAACCCCATTTTGCAGATGAAGAAACTGAGGCAAACAGAGGTTAAGTGACTTGTAAAGGGTCATACAACTAGTAAGTTCTTAATCTTCCTGATTCCAGGTTCAGCACTAGATCCACTACAGTAAATACAACACAGGGGAGAGGTATGAGAACTGAACCTGGGGTTTCATTGGAATAGAGAACTCCAAGATAAAGACATTTCCTCTAGCAATGCAAGTCAGTACCTTTTCTATAACTATTTTAGAGAAGTTCCTAACACAATGAGAGGTTAAGTGATCTACCATAGCCAATATATGTCAGAGGCAAGATGGTGGTGCTAGGTGGTGCAGTGAATAAAGCTCTGGGTGGGGTTTCTGAATCCAAATCTGTCCTCAGATATTTACTGGCTGTATGACCCTGTGCAAGTCACTTAACTCTGTTTGCCTCAGTTTCTCTGTCTGTAAAATGGACTGGAGAAGGAAATGGCAAATCACCCCAGTATCTCTGCCAAGAAAACCCCAAATGGGATCACTAGGAGTCGACTGAAAAATGACAGAGCAATTGGCTTCAGAGCCAGCTCTCTCTGTCTACTAGATGACCCTTTACAATCTAGGGAAAAGTAGAGTTTTGTGTGGCTATGGGTGTGTGTACACACATGCCCATATGTACACATAAATATATGCATGCATATATACATACATATACATCCATACATAAGCTCTGGGGGTTTTAGTGGACTGAAAGCTCAACATTCATCGAATTTGAATGTGACATGATAGTCAAAATAGCTAATGCACTATAAGAGCCATAGGGTCCAGGACCAAGGAAGTAATAATCCATAGTCTACTTAGGTCGAAACACTTCTAGAATATGATGTTCAATTCTGGGTACCACCGTTTAGGAAGGAAACTGACAGACAGAGATACATCCAGCAGAAGGAAACCATGGGATTATGAACTGGGCCAAATCAAAGACTGATTGTGAGAACTGAGGATGAGAAGATTGATCTAGCTCAATCACATGTTTTACAGATGAGGAAACTGAGGCCCAGTTAGGTTAAGTGGCTTGCCTAGGATCACTCAGGGGAGTAAGGAATTTAAATCCAGGTTTTCATATTGCTTTTTGTAAATTTATTTTTTTATTTAAGGTTTTCAGATTCATTTTCTGATTCTGATTTCAGTTGAAAGAGCCTTAGACCCAGTCAGGAGAGAGGTTTGAATCCTAGTTGGGATACCACTAGCTGGGTAACCTTGGGCAAGTCACTTAAGTTTTCCAAATTCCAATTTCTTCATTTTTAAAAAAGAGAAAAACAACTTTTGTACTTGCCTGTTTTACACAGTTGTTGTGGAGAAAGTCTGTGGAAAACTTCAAGTGCTGCAAACATGTGACTCATTATACTCATTAGCTTTTTTTCCCTCTATTCATCATCATTGTTTTCCTTCCAATGTGAAAACAGTCTTCTCTCCTTTAAGGGTCTGCATCCCCTAGTTCGTGTCAAGTTTCCATTGGCAACTCCCAGATCCAACCCAAGTTTCTCTTAGTGTCTGATTAAATATGAATGTGGGAGGGGGGAGCTAACTCTTTTATGATCCTTTCCCTCAAAACCCCCATTAGTAAATCACTGTCCAGTAGGACAGGAAACATGGCCAGTCCATTATCCTGGGTTCATGGAGGGGCATTAATTCTTAATAAACTGACTGGTTGTAATAATGATACTTGGAGGAAGCAGAGTAATGGACAGACAGGTTTACATCTGTACCCAAGATTCAATATATGTGAGGCCAAGAGGTAGATAAAGTGAACTAGAGACCTGAGAGGATAGAAACAGAGACAGACAGAGACAGACAGACAGACACATCCAGATAAAGAGAGTCAGAGACGGATAGAGACAAAAATGGAGGAGACAGAGAGGAGACAGAGACAGAGCAGAGAACCTATGCCAAAGCTAGGTTACTTTCCACTGAGACAATCTCGGATGGGGACTTCCAGGAGGTCTCTTACTAACAAATTACTTCCTGTTAAGAGTTGTGTTGTGCTATGTGTATATCGAACCACTGGTTTTGTAAATGAAAGCAAAATCCTAAATCTCCATTTCTCACTTTGCATTCATATGTCTCATGTCTCCATGCAACTCCATGTTATACCTGGAGGCAGCATGTTGAAATGAAAAGCACACTGGATTTGGAGTCAAAGGAACTGAGTTCAAATCCCAGTTCTACTACTTACTTGTTATGTGGCTTTGATAAAGTCACTTCCCTGCTCTGGGCTGCAGTTTCTTCCTTTGGAAAATAAGAGGCATGAACTGGATCACCTCTGAAGTCTCTCCTAGCTCTAAATTCATGGTCCTATGAAAAGTCACACAAAGGTCTGTTTTCTTTTGCAACATGGCTGATATGGAAATATGTTTTGCCTATGACCTCATATCCATAATTAATATCATATAACTTTCCTTCTTAAGGGGTGGGGGAGGAGAGAATTTGGAACTCAATTTTTTTTAAGTGAACTTTAAAAATATTTACATATAATTGGGAAATAATTAAAACATAATAAGAAAATTCACACAAAGGTCATTTTAGGATAAAAATGACTTTAAAGATGATCTAGTTCAACTCCTTCAGTTGAAGAAACTGAGGCCCGGAGAAGAGGATTGTCTTTCTCTAGATCACATGTCTGTGAGTAACAGCCTCAGTGTTTGAACGGGTCTTCTGACTCCAAATTGAATGTGTCTGAGATAAAGTTGAACAGTACATTGTAATCCACCAATATTATACATTTAGTTGTGAAGGAAAGAAGGTGACAGGAAACAAAAGAAAAACAATGTCTCTGAGTTCTCATTCAGCTCTTGACTTAAATGAATATTTGCCTTCATTGCTTACTTACTAACCCAGCTAGAGAATAAGGATGGGTGGGGAAAAGGCAAGGAAGGTTAAGCTCCAGCAAAAATTTTTAAATCAGCAAAATATATTGAATTTAATGCTGGAAAGGCTCTTACAAACATCTAGTCCAAATCCTTCATTTTATAGAGGAAGAAACAGAAGTTTATTTAGAAGAAGCTACTTGTAAGTTAGTTGTAAAGCAGGGAAGAAAACCCATAACTCATCAGTCCCAAGCCAGTACTCTTTGCAGTACTACGTGTCTACGTGTATACGCTATCTCCACAAAGTACAGGCAAAAATCAATCCCATTCCATTATCTTCACCCTTTATATTTATAAATACAATATGTCATCTAATAATATATAATGTACCATAGCATACCAAAGGGGTTTTTAGGCATGAATTAACCTTGGTAACAGAGGAGTAGACACAAGTACAATTGATCACTTTCCCAGCTTTGTCCAACACTGTTTTGATGTTCTAAAATCCCCTAATGAGGACAGCAAGTACTATGTAAATAAATCATCAATTAGATGGAAGACAGAAATCTCAGTATGGGAACAAGCTCCTCATTTGCTGACACCATGTGTTGACTGTGGTACACGCCATCCTCTACAAATGCACGCTCACATTCAGGGCCTCCTTCTTTGTGACTCTTCTATTAAGAACTAAAGTCTATAGCCAACAAAGATTGCCATTACCACCATTACCACATCTTCATCATTTCCATCTTGTGCCAGAGACTCTCGATCGACCTGAAGGGTCTAGGTGCCCTTTGGAAACTTTTAAACTCCTCTAGTCCATTTGACCCAACTCAGGCAAAATCTGGGAATGTCAGAATGTCCCAATGATAAAACTGTTTAGGTTTAGGGGTGCTGGGACCCCAAAATAGCAACATGCAGGGCCTACCCAAATGAATTTGATTCAAGTCTTCTTCAGCCAAAGAAAAACAAGGTTTATTAAAGATCCACCATATTGTCAAGACTCTTAAGGAATTTAAACATTTGTGTCACTAGTACAAGCAGACCAGACTAAAGCTGAGCACTTTAATGAAAACAAGATAGATCTTATATACAGAAAGAAGGTTGGAGGGATCTAGGAGTGGCCAGTAGGTTGGAGTGACTGGAGGTGAATCACCTAGGCTAAGAAAATGGGGTCTAGATTGGATCAACGGTGGGAAGTAGCCCACCCTTGTGGTGATCAGAGGGAACAGACAATGAAGGGCTGGGCTTAGTTAGAGGTAACAGAGAACTGAGAGATTGGGCATGGACATTGAAAGGCCAGCTGAGAGGATTATAGCCTCAGGTGAAGGCCAGAGACTTGATCAAGTAGGAAAATTCAAAGAGAGTTCAAGGGGGTTTCCAGAGCCTGTACCCCCATCAATACCAGTTCCTTTTACAAGTGTTAAGGCTCACATGGCATCAAACACAGAATTAGTTTTAGTTATACACTAAATGACAAAAAAAAAAAGGACTTTGTTATGGTAGAGATTCTTTTTTGTAGTAGGATGGCCACAGAAGTCTTTTCTAACTCTAAAATTCTGTGGTTCTTTGATCTCACACTTGAGCTCATAAAACTTCAAGGAATTCCATCTCCCTTTTGGTGAGGCCTTCCCTTCCCCATCACATAGCCTGGATGAGACTCCAGTGTGGTTAGAGTAAGAGTCATGGTGGTGCCTCCAATTGTTCATTATAGTAACCTCTGCTGACATGCACTGCCCTCTCCAGTCATGATCACTATCTCACTGGAGTTATGAGTCCTACCTAATGTCCCCTCTCAAATGCCTGTTTTCTCCAAAAGATGGTTCCAGTTCTCAAAAAAACCAAGCAAGAAAAGAATTAAGCTGGAACCTTACCCGACAACTTTATAACTCTTTAGTGTCTCCAGGTCACCTCTAAAGCTATGATCTTGTGTATGTGTTATCTCTCCCAGTAAATATATAGTCCTTGATAACAAGAGTTCTTTAATGGTTAAATTTTATCCCCAGAGTCTAGAACATAAGATGTGCTCACTGATCTACTGATTGATTAACCTTACATGTCAACATAAACTTCAACCAGGGTTGGAGAACCTGTAGCCTCAAGGCCACATGTAGTCCTCCAGGTCCTCAAGTGCAGCCTTTTGACTGGATTCAAACTTCACAGAATAAATCCCCTTCATAAAAGGATTTGTTCTATAAAACTTGGATTCATCAAAAGCTGCACCCAGAGACCTAGAAAGTCACATGTGGCCTTGAGCCCACCCTTGCTCCAACATCTTGATTAATAGATTGGCTGTGGACAAAATATGACATCCCCTGGAAACCAGACCTTTGGTGATAAGGTTCCCCATGTTTTCACTCTAAAATGAGAGAAGATAGGATGCCAGACAAGGACTTTCTCATTGACTTAGTGTTCAGTTTTGCAACCATAATTCACTTCTGAGATTCTCACTTCCATTTTCTAAAAAGCATTGTCAGATATATAGGTTTACAGCAAGCAGTGGCATAGTTAATAGAAACCTGGATCTCAAAAGATCTCAGTATTTGGAGTTAGAAGAGACCTTAGAGACTCTCTAATCTATTCTAGATCTCCCATTTAACAGATTGGAAGACTGAGATCCAAAAAGTTTAAATGGCTTGCCCAAAGCAGTAAGAAACAGAGTAGAGATTTGAACTAGTTGGGTGTTTTTACTGGAAACTCAATTCCCTGACATTAACACTGACAACTTTAAGCAATATAATTTTTGCTTTAAAAATGAGACAGGGAGGGGAGAACTCCAGCTCAGTGCTGGAGTCTACCCACAAGCATCCATGGGGAGTTCGCAATCCTGTTTCTTTGGCCCCGAGAAGAGTTATAGAAGGAAACAAGGAGGGAAGAAGGGAGGAAAAAAGAAAGAAAGAAGGGGAGAGAGTATAATTCTGAGAAAGGGTTTAGAGAAGTCGTTGCAGACTAAGTCTTTGCTCTCTTGACCTCAGCAAATAGCTAACCACTCTTTCAATACCATTACTCAGTTTATAAAGACAAAGTTTGCCCTGCTTAGAGATGAACCCTGCTCTTGATAGTCATGGTTTGTTAAGAAACAAAGTAGTAGAAGATTATAGGAGCAAATCCTCCTTATTATACTTCTCAAGGAATGTCTGGGAAAGTGAATCATGTGATCAGTATGAGGCACATTTGAAGACTAGGGATGTTTAGTCTGGAGGAGAGAATATTTGGGGGTAGGGTGTGGCAGCTGTCTTAAGTATCAGAACTATCAGGAAAAAAAGGGGGGGATTAGATTTGTATTTTTGGCTACAGAAGGCAGAAGTAGAAACCATAAGGTAAAGTTGCAGAAATCTGGGTTTCAGCTTCACATGATGAAAAAAGACTTTCCAACAATTAGAGCTTTCCAAAAGTTGAACGGCCTCTCAGAAAACAGTGAGATCTCCATCACTGAAGTATTCAAGTAAAAGCTATACAACCCCATATTAAGAATGTTGTGGAGAAAATTTTTCTACAGGTAAATTTGGACAAGATGGCTTCTGAGGCCATGGGATCATAGAATCCCTTCCACCTCTGAGATTCTATGATGTGTTCAATGCATATGCATTTATTCATTCAACCAGCATTTATTAAGTACCTATGGGTTTGAGGCTCTTTGTCATGTGGTTCAGGTATTACTAAGAGGCACAACACATAATCCTTACTGTCAAGGAGTTTATAGGCTAGGGGTGGCTTGGGAGAAAGACTCCATGCTTAGAGGCCTATTTCAAAAAATCTGTGATTTTATGAGGAGCCCTTCCTCATACTTCACCCTATGTGATTTTCATCCATGGCTTTCCTTAAATTATCCAAAGAGAAAACAATCAGCACTCTAGAAGACTTCCTCTGGGTCTTTTGCTAATCTGTGGATCATAGCATAGCCCATGTCATTTATTCATTGTCCCTAACAGGACTATGGCTACTCCTTTTCTGGTCATATATATTATTCATCATATCCTTTATGATACTTCTCATACAAAAGTCACATATGCCAATAACTCTAAGAAGATCAAGTTTGTGATAGTGAGGAGATTGATAAAGGACAAAATAATAAAAGCATTCATGGGTAGGACTGGAATCTCCCTCCTTGCTGTAGGGAGATTCTATATGAGGAAATCCCCTCTACCAATGGAACTTGACAATATCCATAACTTAAAAGTGAGAAAGTTGTCCATGATGCTCAGGGGTAAAGTGATTTGTCCAGGGTTATGAATCCAGCTCTGGCTAGCTGACCTTGTGCTACTACACCCCCCTGTCTCTCTTCTAAGAGTTGGAAGAATGAAGAATCATGTCTGGATAAGGTTGAGTAGAGGAGTTGGAACTTCCATAGGAGCTTGAAAGTAGGATCTTGACAGAAAGACATTTATCTTGGGGGTGGTTATGAAGTAGAATAAATGAAGTAATGGAGGCAAAAAGTCACCAAGTGCATCTGAGAAGTGTCTAGTCATCCAGTTGTGTTCCTTGGTAAGTGAAAGGGAGAGTGAGAGTTGTCTGGGAAAGTAGATTGAGACATATCATGCACAGCCTCAAAGTCCAGACTATAGAGTTTGATTTTTATTTAGTAGGCAAGAGGGGGCCATTGAAGGTGTAGGTGTTTTACTTTTGTTTTGGTGGTGGTGATGGGTTGCGTGTGTGTGTGTGTGTGTGTGTGTATGTGTTTGCAAAGAAGTGAAATAACTTAGAGAGGCACATTGAATTGAAGATTAAACTGGCAACAGGCATAAGATGAATTGAAAAGAGCAAGACTGAAGGTTGAGAGACTGGTTAAGAGGATACCAAAATAGTCAGTCAATAATATAATAAAGTTGGCATGAACTAGGGTGGTGGCAGTGGGAGTGGAGAGGAGATGGATAGGAAAAGAGGAGGAAGAACACAGAGAAGGAGAAGAAAAAGGAGGAGAAAGAAATCGAAGAAGAATGAGGAGGAGGAGAAGGAACAGGAGGAGGAGAAGGAACAGGAGGAGGAGGAAGGGGAGAAGAGAAGAGAAAAAAAGAGGAAAGCAAAAGAAAAGAAAAAATGAAGAAGAGAAGGAGGAGAAAGACTTCAGGTTTGGGACTAACTGTATATGAGGGGAGGAAAGATTAGCTGAGTTTTAGTATTATTCAGTTTTTGACATGCTGGCAGGGGATCCAGAAGGTCCATCTAAGAAGTAATTGAAAACATGCAACCACAGAGCAATAGATTCCTATGTGACTATTGAACCATGAACCTAGAGCTGGAAGTAAACTCCGAGACCACTGAGTCCACATACACCTCCTATTTTACAGGCAAAGAAGCTAAACCTTACAAATGTTAAGAGAATTGTTCAGAGTCATAAAAATAAGCTCCAGAAGCTGGATATCATGATGCATTCTAAATCAAGCTCATAATATTGTTTGCAGGACAAAGTAGGAGGAAAAAATAAGACCACAGCCTTGGACGTAGTGCAAAAGTAGGCCGATTTTTAAAAGTGCTTATATTTGACCCATTTAAATTTTTTGTAAAGGCTTGCTACTGCTAGTAGGACATGGTTTATTCTTTGTGTCTTTATAGCTCCTGATTATTCAGAGACAAGAGATTTACCCTGAACAGTAACCAGGAAAGCTAGGTCCATTGTATTCTTTCAGTCAGGTCCCTTGAAAAATGATGCTGTTGGCTTTTCCTGCCCTTGATCCCCCAGAAACCTCCCTTCTGCCCTTCTTCAATTTACTCACATCCATCTGACTGTTCCCATCATTGCTGCAACATTTGCCCTCAGAGTAAAACAAGAAAAATCAAAGTCGTTTGAAGGTGAGGCCCCTACAGAGAGCAAACACTTCTCTCACTCAAGCACATTTTTTTCCTGAGTCGCTGAATTTTCATTGAAGGCTCTGAAGAAATCCACATAGCTTGTCAGTTTCCAGGCATGACTGCTTTAGCAGGAATGGACTAAACCATAAAACCTGTATGAAACAAGGCACACTGGACTCTCTGGTGGTAGAAATTGGCATTAAGTTATTATTCCCACTGTTCAGCATCCTGACTTTGGAGAAAAGAGGAAAATGGAAAACTCAGGGTGGTCTGTTCTGGAGCATCTGGTTTAGGGTTCTTACCTTAAAGGATTGAGCTGAACCAAGCAAAACAAAGAATGACTGATAATCCAGTGGGAGTTTTCCACTACAACAAAAAATTTCTTTGGACCAGGAGTCAGCATATTAGCTCTGAGCTCTGGTCCTGTTGTTTGCTTCCTATAGGATCTTGGCCAATTTGCTTAACCACTCTGAGTCTCAGTTTCTTCTCCTGTAAAATAAGGGGTTTGAAAAAAATGATCATAAACATCCCTTCCACCTCTGACATTCTGTGATCCATGTTCTAAATGGAGCTTCTGTGAACAACATTATCGCCGGTTAACTCAGCAGCTGGGAGGCTCATCTGAACTACAGTGAGCCAGTGACTCTGATTGTCCTCCTTTATGGCTTCAAGTCATAGGATCATTAGCTACTCTCACATAGAAGGGATCTCTACATGCATTTGATGTAACACTTTCATTTTGCAAAGGAGGAAACTGAGGCTGACAGCAGCAAGGCAACTTGATCCTGGATTCAAAGCCAGGTTCTCTGACTCTAAATCAAGTGCTCTATTCACTTTGTCAGTCAAGGGAGAAGCCAATCTTTCTTACATCTGCCTCTGAGAGGAGGTGATATTTTACAGTACTTGGGGACCTACTGCAGTAAAGCACTGGGGAAAGGTGACCTCAGGAAGCTGATAACATCCTGCAGGTCTTTCTCCAAGGTTATGTTTTCCTCATGCCCCTATAGGAGTGAGTACTGTTTATTCTTGCCCAGATCCTGGGCTCCCTGCTTGACTCTGGGAGGAAGTGAGGGCAGTAATGGAGCTTTCCTCTGATTTCAGGTATCCTCCCTCAGAAAGGGCCAGTGTGGAGCCTTCCCATCTACATCCCCTCAAAGCCATTTCCTGGGAGCATGAGAAGCGGGAGTTTTCCAAAGAGGTTCCAGAAGGGTTAATTGAGGCTCTCGGATTCTTTGCTTTTCCTGATCACGTCGCTGGTGACCAAAAATAGACCTAGAGCGTTGGCATGGCTCGTGTCTTGTTGTTAATTGTCTTGTTTTAGATGCAGATGTTTTTCACTCACAGACAGTGTTTTTTGAGGAATCGGAATACAAAATGTGCTGGTGTGGCATTTCTGAGCCCAGTAAAACTTTGATTAGTTTCAACAGCATTGCTGGGCTCGAGATAAACATCAAATCCCAGGAAGCAGTGGCCCTTTTGTCTTTCACCAGCTATAAAGTAACAAGACCTCTTTTAAGCCTGTGAAATCTGGCATTTTCTTTGTTTCCCCCAAGAGACTCATTTCTTTTAATGTGTTGGGGGATTTTTTTTTTTCTTTTCTGCCTACGCAAGGTGAAAACCAGGAATTACCAGTGAGATCCTCGGAAGGATGGGTTAGCAGCATGCCAGACTGCACCAATCTGAGTTTATTTCTAACTATTGAGACCAGAAGTCACTTAACTAATAACCCCCCAAAGTGTGGCACACAAGTTACCATGTTCTTTTGCAGCCCGTGTTCTCTGTCTCTCTGTCTTGGTTTCTCTGTTACTAAATAGGTATCAATAGGGGAAAGCTTACATTGATATAAGACTTTAAAATGCATGATTATGAATAATACTATGAGGTGCAGGATAATGGTGAAAAGACAGCTGGTCACCTGGAAGACCTGGTTTCAAGTCCTGACTGAGCAATCAATCAATGAACATTCCTTAAGGACTTAAGGACTATTATTCAAGCTCTTCTCTATCAGATTATAAGGAAATGAAAAACCATGGTCCTTTGCCCTCCGTGAGCTCCCATTCTAATGGGGAAGATACACAAACAACTATATTCATACAATACATATATATATATATATATATATATGATAAATCTGAGATAATCCACGGGAGGAATATGCATTATTATTGGGGGAGCAGGAAAGGCTTCTTAAAGAGGATGGGATATTAGTTGGGACTTAAAGGAAAACAGAAAAGCCAGGAGATGGAAGGGAGAGAGGAGAACATTCCAGGAATGACAATGCAGCGTGTGACAATGCAGAATGTGAAGATTGTTTCTGACAGTGACTTTGTGACCCTGGGCAGATCACTTAACCTCTCAGATCTCCAGGAAACTCAATTGATCAATCAACAAGCATTTATTAAGTGTTCTTTATATATCAGGCACTGTGCTAATTGCTACAGATACAGAGAAAAGCAAAGACAGATAAACAGACAGGCAGACCCACAGACTGACAGACAGATAGACAGATAAATGGACAGGTAGATAGACAGAAGGATGGAGGATTGGATGGATGGATGGATAAGATTCCTGCCCTCAAGGAGTTCACATACTAATAGAAAATA